>NC_133663.1:130668904-131268904 GCF_037893015.1 Macrotis lagotis | reverse complement strand
AAGCTCATTTTATAATTGAGAAAACTGATGTTAAACATCTATTAAATTATTAAATGTCTGAGGAAGGTTTCAAACCCAGGTCTCCTGATGCCAAGTCAAAATAACTTATCTACTACACCATACTGTCTCCCATTTTAGACTATAGATCATTTTCTGGATCTCGTCTCTTAACGGTGACACTTATCCTTCCTAGCTTTGCATCATGTGATAAGCATGATGGATGCCTTCATCTGAGTCACTCTTGCAAAGGGCAAATGACATGGGAACAAGCATGGATTCTCAAGGCACTCCACTAGATACTTCCTTTCAGACTGATATCAAATAATCAGTGATTACTTCATACTCTTATTTAATTTCAGAACCTTTCATGATAGGAGTTATATATTTATTTTAATCATGATTAATTCTATTAACCTCAGAAAAAACTTTCTAGTCAAATTTCCCATATTTATTTCATGAAATCAATTCATGAGTTTGTTTGAATGTAAAAAAAATGTACATAGGTCATAATGAGAATTGAATATGTCTTTTGCTTCCCCCTTTGGGAAACCATAATAGTGGAAGGTAGAGATGATGAGCCAATGGGAATATCAGGCTTTCAGATCACAGCCTAGGCAAACTCAGATAGTGAGACAAAGGACGGAGAGCAGTGCCCTTAAAAAATCCCATTGCAAATATAATGGAAATATTTATATTTATATATTTTAAAATATTTTCTACATCTATATGTATATCTATACATATTTATATGCATAAATAAGTATAAGCATATTGTGCATATCGAATCTCACTGAGAATCAAACAGGCAAAAATGGAAAGAGCAATTTTTTATCTGTTAATCCCTAGTCTTTTGTGCACACCTAGAAACTAAGCCTTTATTTTTCTTAGTTTTCCCCTTCACTTTCTGACATCATTCCTGCTTTTGGATCTTGTTTGTCAATAGTTTGAGTTGAATTCTAAATCAAGCTCTTTATTCTAGAGGCTCAGAATTCCACAGTTATCCAGTCAACAGCCAGACTCTACCCAAAGCCCAAATTCTTTTACAATATGCGTGGGAAGCGAGCTTTTTGGGGGGGGGGGGAGGGGAGGGGAGGGGAGGGGAGGGGAGGGGAGGGCAGGGGAGGGGAGGGGAGGGGAGGGCAGGGGAGGGGAGGGCAGGGGAGGGGAGGGGAGGGGAGGGAAGAAGGGAAGGGAGAGAAGGAGTTCACTACCTGAGCAACTTGGTGTCTTCTTTAAGACTCCTCATACATCCAAATATTCCATCATTTGTCCAAACTTTTCATTTCTATTTCCACAATATCCCTCGAATATTATTTCCTCATCACAATCTGAAATCCTACTGTGGATTGTACTAGATGATCTGTGCCTTTATATTATCTTTGCCTGTGACAACTCTTGGAATCTCTGGTTTTCTTCAAGACTCTTAGAGGATCAACTCAGAGGATAGGGTTTGTTTCATTGTATCTCCAGTGTATAGCACAGTGGCAATAAGTTCTTAGTGATTCAAAGACATGCTAAAGGTCTCTCTTAACAACTTTGGAATTGATTATAAAGCACATGAGACTAGCACAGGACCACTCAGCATGGCATGCCTTCATCAGAGAGGGCACTGTACTCTATGAACAAGACAGAATGGAATCAACTCAAAGGAAATAAGAACAAATTTAGAGAACTCACCCCACTTGAACTATTTGTTCCCAACCTATATATAGTAGAGCATTCTGAGTTCATACTGGTCTGATCAATCACAGTCCAACATACTGTAGCTTGTCTCTAACCTGGTAGTGTTGTTCTGGTCTTTGATAAGGAAGGGCAAGAACCAATGGATCGAACAGCTATTTAATGATTCTCCTTCAAGTGGAGCTGAAATCTGCCTCCCTATAGTTTCTATTATTCCTAGTTCTTCTTTCTTTGTGTATATTCTTTAAGGATTTTTTTCCCCAATTCTATTGTGAGAATCTGATACTTCAGTAGATGATGTCCCATTCCCTGACCCTTAAAGTCAAAGAATTTAAGGGGAATTGCTGGCTATATACCAAGGTAAGCCATATTCTTATCCTCTAGTTTTTTAGATAAAAAATCCCACCTAGTACAAAAAGTTTTCTCCCTCTGCCCTAGTTCATCCTTACCCTACTCCTTCAGGCAAAAAAAAAAAAACAAAAAAAACCTGGCAGTTAGAACCCTTACCACTTTGCAAATATATTAGCTTTCTCTTTCTAATACAACCACCTTAATTCTGAGATTCACTATATAAAACCGGGACTATTTTAAGAGTTTCCTCATAATATTCCTGCCTCTAATCTTTCCTTTACTACCTGCCCAAGAAGGAGAACCCTTGTCATGGAAAAAAAACTTTTCCATGACTTTCCACTGCCAACTATTCCAGACAACTAGGTAGTACAGTGAATAGAGCTTAGACCTTCATTCTGGAAGACCACTGAACTTTCCTCATCTATAAAATGGTAATAATAATAATAATAATAATAGTAATAATAATAGCACCTATTTCTCAGGTTAATTTAAGGTTTTGTAAACCTTAAAGCACTTTAAAAATAATAATGATAAGTTATTATTATTATTATTATCATCATCATCATCATCATCATCTCCTGTTCCTATTATGTTCTCTTTCATCTCCAATCTTTTTCTCATGCCAATCCCTTCATCTAGAAATCATTCACTTTCTTCAAGGTCCTAAAGTTGACCTTACCTCTTCAATAAAGCCTTTTCTGATCCTGCAGCTGAAAAGTATCTCTTCCACCTCAAAAAATACTTAAAGTACTTTCAGACTTTTCCTCTTTGCATTTATTATACTTTGGTTTGAATCAGACTTATTCATACATGTCATAACTTCCCATAAGTCAGCAAGTCCCTATTCACGACTGAATCCTCAGCATCTATCATATAATAGGTGTTTTAATAATTTTCAGCCCCTCTCTCCTTTGCACAACTTCTAAGATACTAACTATTGAGCCAGGAATGGCTAAATGGGTATAATAATTACAACCCTTTGTTGGACAGCTGCCTTTTTTTACTTAGTGCCCTACACCATGGGTTGGCAAACTATAACCTGCCAGTTAAGAATAGATATTACATTTTTAAATGCAAGAAAGCTTTATATGAGATGGAAAAAACATTAGCTCAGAACAGCACAAAAACAGAGTGCTGGTCCCAGTCTTAAGCGCCTTTCAACATGACTTCTCTCTGTGACCCTCATACCTCTACGTTATTACCAGGGGCAGTAGCCCTGGATCTTCCATCAAAATCCTATCTCCTTGAGCAGAACCAGAAAAACACTGTACACCCTAACAGCAACATGGGGGTGATATTCAACCTTAATGGACTTGCTCATTCTATCAGTGCAACATCAGGGACAATTTGGGGCTGTCTGCGATGGAGAATACCATCTGTATCCAGAAAGATCAAGGACTATTACCATTAATTTTGAAAAAAAAAACCTGATACCTTATTGTCTGATCTTGCTATCTCTTATACTTCATGTTTCTTCCTTAAGGATATGATCTCTCTCTCATCACATTCAATTTGGATCAATGGAAACAATGTGAAGACTGACAAATGGCCTTCTGTGGGGTTTGGGGAAGGGAAGTAAGATTAGGGGAAAAATTTTAGAACTCAAAATAAAATCTTTAAGTACAAAAAAACCCCTGTCTTCAGAACTTGTGACCTCCCAGATGACTGGCAGGGCATAAATAACAAATTTAACCTTAGGCCCAGAAAGAATGGCTATATTTTACTGTCTTAGCTTTCTTTTTCTAATTCTCTGGTCCTATATCCAAGTCATGATAACTCATATCCCCAAGAGCAAGGGTTACATAAACTCCAATACACAATCTGAAAAAAACATTTTATATGTATAATAAATTATATCAGACAATGCCCCAATCCCATGAGTAATTTTGTTTTTTAACCAAAACACAACGGAGAATGAAGCAAAGAAGAAAAGGATGTCCCATTCAACTTCTAGTCAGAAAACAGGACAATGAAAAAGACATCTTCAGAGTTGTTTCCTTCCTCAGATATTCTAGAACTTGGGGGTCTCTCCTTTGCTCTTCCATAACACATACCCTTTCTTATTTTACACACACACACACACACACACACACACACACACACATCATCATCATCATCATCATCATCATATCTAGGGATAGTTAGGTAGTACAGTACAGTATCAAATGTTGACTCTAGAGTCAGGAAGAATCATCTTCCCATGTTCAAATCCAGTTTCCAACATTTGCTAGTAGTATGAGCATGGGCAAGTCACTTAATCCTGTTTGCCTTAGTTTCCTCATCTGTAAAATGAGCTAGGGAAGCAAACCACTAAGGTTTCCTTGCCAAGAAAACTGCAAATGGGGTCATAAAGAATTGGACATGGCTGAAAAATGACTGAACAACAGTAAAACATCACTCCAAGTTGAAATCTTCTCAAGGATTGTTTTAATTGTTAAACTCTATTTTAAAAATGCAGCACAGTATATTTTGAGGGGATGGGAGAAGAAGATGAATGACGTCTTAAGGTTAAGAAACTCCTGGTATGGAAAAATCCTTCAACCAAAACAAACCAGCAACTTATAAAAAGCTTAAACTCTTAATTTCTTAGTAACCTGGAGTTGTGACTCCAGGTTACTTGTCAGTTATTTCCTGATGAGACAGAACTTTAAATCAGGTTCTCCCTGATTTCAATGCTGGTGCTCCATCCAATGTGCCAAGCTGATTGATGTCTGGCACACAAAGTTGGTTACTATTCTTTATTAGGAACCTATCACATGACAATTGTGCTAAGCAATGAGGATATATAGAAAAAAAAATCAAAAGGCAGTTCCTGCTTTCACAGTCTAATGGTGGAGACAAAATGTAAGCAACTCTGTACAAAGAGGTTTCCTGTAGACGTTTGAATTTAAACTGGAACTTAAAGGATTGCCAGGAGATAAAAAGGAAAAATCCTTCCAGGTATGAGGGAGAGTCAGTGAAAATGCCCAGGATGGAGAGATCTGTTTGAGGAATAACAAGGAGATCAGTGTCACTGGACCATAGAGTAGATAAGAGGAGGAAGAAGAAGCCTGAAAGGTGCAGAAGATGGAGGGGCGGCTTATGAAGGGCTCTTGTATACCAAACAGAAAATTTTATGTTTGATCTTGAAGGTGATAGGAAACTACTAGAGTTAGGAAAGATTACTTTGCCAGTTGAGTAGAATGGGAAGAGTCTGGGACAAAGGCATGAGATGTGATGATGATGTTTGTCCTTCATTCTCAAAGAAGACCATGCCATCAGGGAGATGATGCCATGAAATGCACATGAATTGCTGTACAAAGTCACCAACCTCACTCTTCCAGTCGTCTGGGTCCAGTAGCCAGATATGAATCAAGATGACTGGAGATAACCTTGGATGAGAGGCAAGTGACTTGCCCAAGGTCACATAGCTAGTAAGTGTCTGAGGTCAAGTTTGAACTCGAGTCCTCCTGACTACAGAGCCAGAGCTCTATCTACTGTATCATCTAGCTGGCCCTCATGAGATTATATGGAAAAGGGGAATGAATATATAGTGTACACTATGTGCCAGATACCATGCTAAGCATTTGATCTTCACAACTGCCCTGAAAGGTAGGAGCTGTCACTATCCCCATTCCACCCTTGAGGATCAGAGACAAATAGATGTTAAAATGATTTACCCTGGGTCACTCAGCTAGAAAGTGACACATGATGGAGTTAAACTTAAGTTCTGACCCCAGGCCCAGAGCTCAGTAGCCTATGGCACCATCAAAGCTGCTACTAAATAGATTCTAGTCTTAATTTTGTCACTAACTAGCTATTTAACAGAGATCCCTTAGGCAAGGTCCTAATAGTTTTGGTTTCAGTTTCCCCATGTGTAAAATGAAGGTTTTGAATTAGATGACTTCTAAGGTCCCTTCCAGTTCTAAAATTCTTTGGTTTTGAATCCAATACCCCAGAAATCCACAACAGAATAGCTGGTATACAGAAGGGATAGATAGATCTTTTTTGGCTAAACTCACCAGGAAAACATCAACTCTAACTACAATGCCGTCTTTAGTGACAAAATACATTAATTATTAGTAGCAAGTTAGCACAATCTAAAAACTACTTTATAAGCAGAGTATATAATAAAATCTATAAAGCAGAAAACGACTGGACTTCTTTTAGTTCCTCTGGAATATGAAGATCATATTCAACAAAAAAAATCTCTTTTATGGTTTTGTAATTCTGCAGCAATAATTTAAAAAAAAGATGAAGAAGCATCACTTACTACATGACTGTATCCTTGACATTCCATTACCAGCCCCATGCAGGCTCGAGTCAAAGCTCTGGCTGTTTCTCACAGTGACCGGGGAACTAACATTGCTACTGACAGCTGTTGTACTTGGCATTCGAGCTAGGTTAGGCATACTTCTTCGGAGTTTATCTGAAGGATGAAAATATTTTAGGAGGTTAAAAGCAACAAGTTTTCAAGCCAAAAAAAAAAAGCCCCAAAGCCCCAAAACATTAGTTTTTAAAGGCAAGCAAGCAAATGTAGTTTCTTAGTATTAATTTAAAATTGACCCACAGTTTGAAGCACAATAGACAAAGCATCAACTATCCCTGAATTGGGTACATTGGGTACCTCCAGTTTATACTGGGTAACTCCAGATTTCTAAAGAACTTTGTCCAAGGGGTGTGGGAAAGGAGGGCTCCACAGAGGGAGTTGCCTTTGGTAAGGCAGCTAAGAATAAGGGAAAGAAACAATTTACTCTCAACTTACTAGAAACTATCTCAAAATGAGATTTTAAGTAAACAGTATGATTATGACCGCTATCTAGGCAATAAGAGTAGAGTATAAGAACTTGCCAATGAATATATACCAAAAACCAGTGGGATCAATATAAACCCACATATTAGGAAAAGAAGGGGTTGTGAGGTCAGTAGATCTAGGTTCATATTCCAGTACTTCTATTTATTATTTGTTTGATCTTGGGTCACAGTTTCCTGAGCAGTAAAATAAGGCAATGGTACTAAAAAAGTAATCATGACACTATGATATACACCTCATGATGCATTAAAATGAAATTAATTCATCAAATCTCCCAGCATTATAATGTACATGATTTGAGTGCAATCCTTCAGAATTTCTTAGCACAAATACCACACACAATACTGTTAGAGGCTAGAAAGATAAAATGTTAGGTTCTCCATGTAATGTATGAATTTTACCACCAGATGGTAGCAGAGATACACTCAAATTCCAGACTGCCTCTGACCTATGAAATAAGCCAGAAATATCTATAAAAAGCAGATTGTTCTTTATCAAAGTTATTACAGAGTAATTTTACCTTATCTCATTCTCTGATGATATTTTTACCATTCATCTCATCATCTAGCCCAGAGCTTATACCTTTCTTTTATACAATGGACCTGTTGGACAATCTAGCAAGATCTATGAACTCCTCAGAACGTTTTTAAATGTGTAGAATAAAATACAAAGGATTACAAAGGAAACCAAAGACTAATGAAAAATAAGGATTTAATTCTTTTTCAATTCAAGGTCAAAGACCCTCCAAATCTTTCTGGAGAGTTAGACAAAATAACTGTTCATCTCTAATTCTTGAGAGTAGGAAGAAAATTAACAAGTTAAAAGTAAGACCCAAGGTGCTTTGAGAAATATGATGAGATCATTTCATCTAAGGAATCCCAGAAAAGTTTCATGAAAGAATACCTAAGTTGAGCTTTAAAGTGGGGAAACTTAAAGTCATTTTTGTCATAGTATGAGAAATCTGAACAAAGACTCATAGATAGTAAAAGTTACAATAAGAATGGCACTGGAGTGTACTCCAGTTTATTTGGAACACAGAAAATATGAAGGGGAGTAATCTGAGAAGGTTGGAAAGGTAAATTAGACTCACAGAAAAAAAAACTAAAACCAAAACAAACATTTACTTTGCTTTGTAATTTCTATCTTTTTTTTTCCATTGTCTAGATCCAAGACCATCCCTCTCTTTTTCCGTTTTCTAGATCCCCTGAGCTTGGCATAACAATAATCCTTTCCATTCTAAATACAATTTGCTGAATCTATAACACAGAACTGATGAGCCCTTAGCTAGGACAAATACCAACAGGTTCAGATAGAAAACCCTACTGAGAATACACTTTTTTGTCACTAAACAACCTTGCCTCACTGTTGCTGCTGTGTCTCAGTGTTGTTCTTGTGCTTCACCACTAGTGCTACACTACTTTGTTTGATTCTTTATCAAATCAAAAATATATAAATCAAGGTTTCATCTACTACCTCAATTCACCTGCCAGAAAAGACAGGTCTAAAGAGTCTAAAAGACTCTTCCCCAATGGAATAAAGTTTTTTGTGGTATTTCTGGAGTTGATTCTTTGGTCAACTGCTACCAGAATTGATAGTTTAGTGACAGTGCTGCAATCAGAAAGTGATTAATTAAAACCATAATATGGTGCCTACATTTGAGCTCTACTCAATTTATACTTGGAGAATGGCAGTAGATGATTTTCCTTTTCTGTTTCTTGAGCTCTCATCTTTGGCAGAGCTCTGCTCCCTAAGACTGAAATTTTGGTTATTATGCTAAGCAAGATTTTCTTTGGCCCTTCCTCAGGAGTGGTTCTATTTGGTCCTTCCCCCAGGACAGGTTTTGGGTTTCTGTCTTTTATAAGAACTTCATTTCGAAGTTCACTTTAAGATATTTAGAAATAGGTACAGCTTTCTCTCAAATCTGTAAACAAACTGCAGATGATGATCCACCTCAGAAAAAACAGCCTACAGTTTATATCTTGTACCCTAAATCTACAGATATGTAATTAACTGGCAGAGGCTGACCTAGGACAACTTCTGTTGCCATTAGTCAGCTTTGCGTCCTTTAGATTGGGATAAAATAATTTACCTTAAGAACATGTCTTGATGAAATTAGAAACAAAATTAAATAACATGAATAGGATGCTTTTAATAAATGAATATTCAAAACCACCAAGTGAAGTTTTTTAGAACTTATATCTCTTTAAGAAAAATTTAGATAGAATTATCTTATTTGGCTGCCATATTTTGTCTGAGGTTATGACTTTGTAAAATGGAAAATATCTGTTTGTGTATATTGATTACTAATTCTGTTACTTTGAAAGTTTTAAAATAAAGCCAGACAGAAAGAATTGCTTAGTTTTTCTTAGCCAAAGAGTTTTAAAATATTGGGAAAAATTTAAAAGACTTTCATTCTTGAAGAAATTGTCCCAGTAAGCAGAACTAATTCCCATTTAGGCTTTCCCAGGGACAATAGGCTTTAAGAAAAGAAGGAGGGAAATCTGGAAAATACTTTATTTTTCTGTCATTTCAGCTTTGGCCACATAGGAATTACAGAAATAAAGTCAAATAATCAAATTTTGTAAAACTGTTAAAAACCTCTTGTAAGATGCTGGAGATTAAGGATAATAATCATTAAATACATTAAACAGTTTGAAGAGTTATCATTTATAAGATTGCAAGAGAAAACTCTTAGGAGTTGTTGCAATTCCACGAAGTTACTCCCTTCTGAAATGTCTTAGTAAGTTTTGGGTTACCACTCTGCAGAATTTGTTTTAAGAAAAAATGAGGGTGGCTAGGTGGCTGGGCGGCTAGGTGGCATCGTGGATAAAGCACCAGCCTTGGAGTCAGGAGTACCTGGGTTCAAAACCGGTCTCAGACATTTAATAATTACCTAGCTGTGTGGCCTTGGGCATGCCACTTAACCCCATTGCCTTGCAAAATCTTAAAAAAAAAAAAAAGAAAAAATTAAAATTAAAACCTTATAAAAGTCAAAATGGCATTTGAACTTCCCCTGAAGATTGATACTTTCATGGTTTTAGGGCAATGAACAAAGGCAGATTGTTTGGAAGTAATTCCATAATGAGAAAAAGAATAGGTATATGGTTTGCACTTTATAGGCATCTCTTGTTAATCCTTCCTTGACCATGAAAATGAAAAAAGAGTGTTTAAATCAAAGATCTCCCCATGTCTTTACCCCCTCCCCAATTCTGAGAGCCTCTTTTCCCTGAAAGCCCAAAGGATATTTTCTGAGTCCTCGGCCCTCAACACCTCCCACCACCACAGTTTGAGGCTGAATTTCTCCATCTTAAGAAAAGAAAAGAAAAGAAAAAGGAAAAAAAGAAAAACTGCAACCAAATTGCTGGGAATGTTGACTAATCAGCTAATTAATATTTCAAACAGAAGTGATAAGGTATAGATGCTTTTATTCTTTCTTAGCTTCCTACTTCTTTGATTTACCATCAAGAATAACACTTTTGGGGGCAGCTAGGTAGAGCAGTGAATACAGCACCAGCTCTGGAGTCATGAGTACCTGAGTTAAAATGAGACACTTAATAATTGCCTAGCTGTGTGGCCTTGGGCAAGCCACTTAACCGCATTGCCTAACAAGAAAATCTAAAATAATAATAATAATAATAACATTTTCACATTCTTCCTATTTCTTCATTTAAAAATCAAGTTTTTATACATTCCTCTCAAAACAGATGAAATTTAGTTGCTTTGACATTCTTCTAGCTTTCAATTTATAAAAACACATGTTTTTCCTATCCTTAACATAGGCCTAAGATAAAAATAAAACAAATCCTTGTATCCCATCAGTTTTCTTTCTAAATTCCAGATTAGAAAACCAGTGTCTGACTGATTAACTCAATAGGTAGCATGGGTGTGTAATAAGAAAGACTATCTCAAAATGTTTTTAAAAATAAAGACAAGAAAAAGCAGTTTGACTATCATAAAGGTCTGATATACTGCTTCTTTTTTCCACTTTCCCACATACTCAAAGCCCCACTTTTGATATTATTAAAAACAACACAAGAACAAGAACCACAGGTTTATTTTATAGATCATCATAATACCACCATCATTATACTATACATCATTATATTAGTATTATCCAAAGTGAATCAAATTTTCTAATCACTCATTTCTTCAGAATGTTCTAAAAACAATAGGAAAGACTGATATTACATTAATCGACAAGTATTTGGTAATCACTTACTATGTGTACTGTTTGTACTGTGCCAGGTGCTAGAATACAAAGACAAAAATGAAATCATTCCTAATGTTAACCACTCTTAAATTCTAACTCGACAAACACTGCATATGGAGGTTCAAATGGGTACCCTTTCATCTAATTCTATGATCAAACTGTCCTCTAACACTTCACACCAGACTATGCTGCCTCCTCTCAGACTGACATCTACATGTCCTTGCCATGAAAACACTGTACTCTATCCCTGGAACCACCCTAGGCTTGAATAGCTTTTACCTTATCTTGTCCCAAATCAGGCATCCACTTCATTTCCCCCCCTCTTTCTGCTCTCCTTTATGTGTTGCCTCACTAGAACATAAGCTTCTTGAAAGCAGGGACTTCTTACTTGAATATATCTGTAACCACTGATTAGCAGCGCCAGATATACAGTAAATGTTGAGCAAAAGGAAACAACAAGTTATTGTTATATTGTCAAATGTTATTGTTATTTATTGTTATATGTATGTATATATGTTCATAAATATCTACATACCATCTGCAAAGACCTATTTTTATCTACATACAAAACACATAAAAGCAAAAGGGGACTGGGAAAAGCAGGAGTTGAGCCATGGAATTTAAAAGAAAGTTTAGTGCTTAAACTGAGTCTTGTAGGAAACCAAGAGGAAGAGGAGGAAGTCCCTTTTAGGTGTCAGAGAAAGCCAGTGCAAGGGCACCAAATCAGAAGATGGATTATCTTAAATGAGAAATAGCAATAAGACTGATCTAGTCATACTGGAAAGTACAAGGAGGGGAGTAAAGTGTAATAAGTATGGAAAGCCATATGAAGTCATGTTGTAAAGAACTTAAAATGACTGGGAGATTTGTATTTAATCCTCATTGGGGGGAGGGGGGAATGGCCACGTCATTGACAAAAATATACAATTTTGGAAGAATGCTTTGGGGATTGTCAGAAAAATGACATGTTCTGTTGTAGACATCTTAAATTTGAGATGCCTATTATGATCAAGTTTCAAATGTCCAATAAGTAGTTTGTGATGTAGAACCAGAGCTTAGTATTTAGATTTCGGAATCATCAATGATGATATAATGACTGAACCCATGAGAGTTAACAAGATCACCATATGTAAAAGATTATAGAGAAAAGAACAGAGAGAGCATGAGAGAGGTTTGGCTTTACCCATAGTTAGGGACAAGTCATGGATAAAAATTCAACTAAGGAAAGTGAATGGTTGCAGGAAGAGAGCAAGAAAAAGTAAAAAAAAATTCAATATAAAAAATCACATATCTATCTAGTGTCATTATTATTTTTCCACTTGAAACATAGTGAATACAAGTGGCTAAGAAAACTGTCCAAGAAAACAAGCTTTTCTAACTTTTAAAAAAGGACATTCTAGTTGGATGAATAAAATATAGGGTTTTACCCCTCCTTAAGGGAGGGATGTAGAAAGATTCTGAGAATCAAGTTAAAACAAGAAAAAATAAAAAAGGTTTAATGAACCAAAGGGAGTTGATAAGAATAATTAGTTGGGGGCTAAACTGGTGAAAGTACATGAATGGAATTAAGAAATAAAGGAAGCAAGTAAATAGAGGGGCGCCTAAAAGAAAGGTAAGATCATGATTCATCTAAGAAATATTTAGATAGATGGCACCAATCTATGCAATGTAGGGAATGTCTTACTGTAGAAAAGATGGGAAGATATCTGTCTTTTTGAAGGGTTGTCATGTGGAACAGGTAACTGCTTTTAATTCTTACCCCCAGAAGGCAGAATAGGAACAATGGTGGAAACTGCAAAAAGCTAAATATAAGTCTGTATAAAGAACTTACTAACAATCAGAACTACCCTGAAATGGAATTATCTGTGTTTATCTAATCCCTTCACAGGAGATATTTCAACAAATGTCGAAAGAGTGCTTGCTCAGTATGTTTAGAGCAGAGGTTTGTAGTGTAAGGGTGCATAAACTTGATTTGTTTTTTTAAGACTAGGTCTCCCTACTTTCCCCAGGCTGCAAGTGTGGCAGCCAGTCACGGACTCTGTCCCACCTCTGTTCAACACACAAGCTTTGCCCTGCTCTCTTTCCAACCTGGTTCAGTTTGTCCTTCACATTCTGTATCCCATTGTGCTATCCCACGCTTCAAGGGTCAGACAGTGTAGACACTTGGCTTTAATCCTACTGCAGCTCACAACTGCTGAATTCACATAATCCATTAGCCTCAGTCTCATCAGTGTATGAGCACACCATGGCTTCGCATGAATTTTATTAAAGAAAGTTTTTGTTGATTGTTTTACAATTTAATTGGACTTCTAAATCTTATATATTTTATACATTTGATGAGCATCTGGGAAGTACAGTGGATAGAGCACTGGATTAGAAGTCAGATAGGCTCTTTTTCCTGAATTCAAATACTATTCAGTGACCCTAGCCAAGTCCCTTAACTCTGCTTGCTTCAGTTTCCCCTTCTGTAAAATGAGCTGGAGAAAGAAATGGCAAACCACTCCAGTATCTTTACCAAGGAAACTCCAAAAAGGGTCATGAAGAGTCAAGACACAACTGAAAAATGGCTAAAAAACAAAAATTCTGAGAAAGGACCAATGTACTCTATCATTTTAGCAAAGGGAGCCATGATACCAAGAAATATTTCATATTTGCTAGGTTCTATAAACAAAGTTGATAAATTGTGCAAAAAGGAAAAGGGACCTGATTTTAAATCATCTTAGTATTACAGTTATTACGTGAAATGACAAGATTTAATTGATGATGTTATAGGAAATAAAAATACATTTCCCTAAGAAATCAAATTCAACTTTATAATTTAATACAATTTTTTCACATTATCTTCTATTATTTTTCTACGGTCAAATATATTTTAAAATACAAGGAAATATGGTTTAATGATCTAAAGTTAAACAAATTTTCATTGGTATCTTCCCTTGCATTTTCTAATTTCTATGGTTACATTTATACATTTTAGGTTTAGTTCCTTAATAACATAAGTTTCTCTCCTATATATTTTCCATAAATATAAGTACAATGCTAGGAGTGGGTTTATCAATTGTGACAAATGATGAAAAGATTTATTTTTTTAAAAATTTAAGAGTTTTACAATACTTTATTTTTCCTATCACATATCATCACTGAAGGTTCCCAAATTTCATGCAAACCTCTGCTCTAAACATACTGAGCAATAAATACAAATATCTATAAGCAAATATTATCACTTACTTTGAAATAAAAAGTTTTCCTACCATCACGTGTAAATTCCCTGCAACAATTGACACAGTTTGGTCCTTTCCTTTTCTTAATATACCAAAAATCATATAAAGAAACTTGACTGCATTACATTTCTTTTCTTCAACTGTATCTCTCAGATTTTTGGTTAATATAAACAACTTATTTTGGTCAAAAGTAGTAATAAGTCAAAATTGTTGTTGTCTAAGACAGTTCATGCAATAATTTAAGACTTAGTTAAGGATTGATTTTGTTCTCACAAAGCTCCCAAATAAATTACTTCTTACAATTCAATCTCTTATTTATTAGTACCACTATTGAGATACTCAATATAGTCAATTCCTGTTTAAAGACAACTGAAGACAAAAACCTGGGACATTAAGTTGACTTTTTCCCTTCATTTTTGAAGAAAACCATGGCATCAGGGAGGAGATGCCATGATAAGCACATGAATTGGATTTGGGTGAGAAGGGGCTATACTAAGTAATAAATCTCACTTTCTCCTTTGGAGTCATCTGGGTCCAGTGTCCAGATATAAATCAGGACTGGAAATGGCTCTGAATGACAAGCAGGATTAAGTGACTTGTCCAAGGTCACACAGTTAGTAAGAGGAAGAGTCTGAGGCTGCATTCTAACTTCTATCCTCCGGACTCCAAGGCCAGTGCTCTATTCACTGCACCACTTAGCTGTCCAGGACATTAAGTTAGATTTTTAATAAATTACCAACTTGAATTCATACTGAATCAATAATAAGGCCTAACATAAGAAAGGAATAGAAACTAGTCCTGTGGTTTCATTAATGTAGGAAACTCTTAGATAAGGAAACTCCTTATTCCAATTTAGGTCAGCATATTATCTGCAATTTAGTCTTAGAGAATAATTCTGCAAATGACATAAAAGACCTGCTATACTTTACAAAAGAAAATCAGCAGTCTACCATAGGTTGAATGTTTAGAATTCAAGTTTTAGTCCTCTTGACAATAATCTCTCATGCATTTATGTAGATTTTTATGACTGGAAAAATGCATTTATGTTGATTTCTACGACTGGCAAAGCGCTTTCCAAATTCATGATCCTCACAACAATCCTAGGAGATTCCAATATCATCCTCACCTTATACATAAAGAAACTAAGGCAGACAAAAATTAAATGACTTTCCGAGGTCACATATCTGAGGGAAAATTTGAACTTAGATCTTCCAATTTATTGTGTTACATGACTCCATTATGGAACAAAGTGTCAAAGCTAATTAGAAATCAACTTAGGCAAAAGAATTCAACTTGCTTAGAGCTCAACTTCCTCCTCATCTGTAAAAAAGAAAAGTTGGTTAAAATATATGATTTCTAAGGTGCTTTAAACTCATTCTAAGATGCTAAAGTCAGAAGTTTTTTAAAGACTTGTAACCTACCGCCACTTGTCCTATTTGGTTGCTGATCTGGAGTTTGGGCTTGAGGTGAATAATACTGTTGCTGCTGGTAATTACTTGAAGGAAAATATTGGGAGCTAGTACTCCTTCTACATTCCCGAATGCTAGAGAAAGTCTGTGAGTGAGGAATTCCTCTTTGGAAAGGTGAACACCGAGGAAGACGAGGCTGGGGAGGTGGCAGATGATCAAACTCTTCATCATCCTCCAAACTGTATCGATCATATTCTTGATCACTAAATGTCCCTTTCTTTCCTGAACTCAATGATATACCAGAAGTATGCCTTGATACTGATGCTGAAGTGGAAGCATAATCTTGTCGGAGACCTGTGAAAATAAAAAAAAAGATGTTCTCTCAGTCAAGAGGTCTTTTTTAATTTCTTCAAGTTACCAGGACACTACTTTTAGCTACCTACCACCTGTTTATTGACTACAATTTTAAAATATAAAATCTTTTTTAAAATGACAATTTTTTTCACATTGATGCATAACAGGTAAAGTAAATCCTTATTAAGTGAGGGTACTGCATGACCCCCATATTGAGAGACCTGTCCATCTTCCTGGGTTGGCCCTTCTCAAATCTGGAAAACTTCATATTATTCAAAACCATTAAGACACAATCCTATGAGATTCCAATATCATCCTCACCTTATAGAACTGCATTGAACTAAATGCAATCAATGGACCCTACTGGAAGCTCTCTGTCACTATGTGTGTGTGTCTGTGTATATGTGTGTGTCTCATTGTTAGCATGATGAATAATAACTGTATTTTCTAATGTGTTCAATGTTTTGCTTCATGTACTTTAAACAAAAGTTAACAGTATGTGTTACTAAGAAATCTCTTTTAAAGCATCTTAATTTTTTTTGTTCTTTTTAAGTAGCTCTGAGTAGCAGATAACAAGTTATCCACCTGCAAATAAATCCCTTCTGATGGGTTCAGTGTCAGAAGTCTGGGCTCAAATCCAAGCTCTGCCACTTACTGACTGGCTGTGACCTTATTTAATTCTTTTTACTACTTGGAGGTTCTCTTTTTACTGTTAGGAGATTCTCTTTCCTCATCTTTTGTAAAATGAGGGGGTTTCACTCACTGACCTCAAAGATCCTTTTTTCTGTTCCTTTATCAAATTAACAAAGGTCATATTTTTAGGAGTAGAACCCCTAAGGCCTTTACTTCTGACACCAACATACATGCTTTTGTCCCAGTTTTAAATATGTTTAACTTACTTGTTTGCAAAGTGACAACATAAAGTAATTTATTTTCTATGTCCAAATGTATCTCTGTACAACACTTAAGGAAAACACTACTTAACACTGCTTCTTCTTCTAAGAAGTTTAATTGCTTCCCAATGCAGGAAATAGATCAGACAGATACATTAAAATATTTTTAGGGTTCTGAATATTTGAAGGGTTCTGAAATTTAAATCTGCTATATTTGATGGTATGGACTGTATTGTAAAGGGTTTTTGTGAATTATTAGTCAGGTCGTTGTCAAATCCATTCCTTGATGACTTCCAGAATAGAAATAGATAAGTATATCAGCTGTTACATGTGCATATCACTTAATCTGTAAGGTCTTAAAATGCAGACGAATTTCATTTATATGAGTTATTTCATATGGCATTTGATTTTGTTATTTTCAGATCACTGCTTTTAAAAAGTTTTAGCAAAATAAATAAGACTAGATTTTCCCCCTTATATCCAATATGCCTCTCTGTCAAGTTTTAGCCTTGATCACATAAAGTATCTTGGCACCAATGCAGATACTACTAACAAAGGTGGGGGAAATTCATGCAACCATTATTACTGTAACCACTTTAAATTTATGTTACACAACCTCAACTTAGCTCTCACTGCTGCTGGGCAATCATTCTACACCTCTTTTTTTTTTTACTATCCTACTCTCTGTAGAGCTCTTCCAAATCTGTATCTCTCTCCTTGATTCTCCTATGGCTTCCCCTTCCCTCACACTCTTAGCTGAGAATTTTGCCTCATACTTTACTGAAGAAACTGGAGTCATTCACTTGAGATCTTTTTTACTTCCCCACCCATTCAATCACTCCCTATTTACTGCCATCTCTCCTACTGCCTATACACATGACTATGTCTTCCCCATCTTTAAGAAAATCTCACTTGATCCTTCCATTTCCCTTTCGTGGGAAAACCCCTAAAGAACACAGGAGAGATGCCTTCATTTCTTCTCCTTCTTATAACTATCCTCTTCATTTTACAGAAATTGCTCTCTCCAGTGTTTCTAAATCTCTTCTAATAGTCAAATATAATGACTTTTTCTTCAATCCTCATTTTTCTTGACTTTCTTGGAACCTTTAATTCTGTCGATCATCCTCCTCTTGATATTTTCTTCTCAAAGTTTGTTGTTCTCCTTCTGCCTAATAACCATTCTTCTCAGTAGGTCACACCTATTGACTGTGAGTGCCCACATGATGCTATCCAGACCTCTTTTCTCTTTCCCTTCTATACTACTTTACTTGATGATTTTTGTCATCTCCCATGGATTTCATTATCATCTTTATGCTGATGATTTCTTAATCTACTTATTCAGCCCCAACATCTCTGCTGACCTTTAGTCTCACACCTCCAAATACCTTTCAAACATCTCAAATTGTATGTCCAACAGACATCTTAAATCAACATATCCAAAACTGAACTTACTCTTTCCCCCAAACGTTCCTTCCAAATTTTCCTATTATAATCAAGGGCACCACCATCTTCCTAGTCTTCTAGATGTGTGAAGTCATCCTCAACTCTTCATCTCTTGGTCCCCATAGCCAATCTTTTGTCCATGCATATCAATTTCACCTGTGCAAGTTCTCTCAAATATTCCCCCTTTTCTCCTCTGATAATGCATATTATCACCTAATGTCTGAATTATTACAATAGTATGAAGGTTGCTGCCCACCACAAATCTCTACCCAAACCAGTTTATTCCCCATTCAATTGCCAAAGTGAAATTTTTCTAAAGCAAAGATGGAGTCATGCAATTCCACACTCAAACTATAGTTGCTCCTTATGAGCTCCAGAATCAAATACAAAATCTTTTGTTTGATGTTTAAAGCACTTCAAAAAATACAATACCCTCCCACCTTTCCAGTCTCCTTTACCCTATCCCTTTTTTAGGTATACTTCAAGCAGCCTCCTTGCCATTCTACTCCATCTCTAGGCCCTAAGAATTTTCTCTGGTTGTTTCCCAAATCTGTAATTAATTTCCTTCTCATCTCTGCCTCTTGGCTTCCCCTGACTTCTTTTAAACTAAAATTCCACCTTCTTCAAAAAACCATTCCTAATCCCTCTAAATTCAACTGTCTTCCCTCTGTTAATTATTTCCCATTTTTCCTGGATATGTATTTGCTTGTTGTCTCCTCCATTAGATTGTGAGTTTCGTGAGGTTCAGGACTGTCTTTTGCCTTTCTTTGTATCTCTCCCCAGTGCTTAGTACTGTGTCTGATACAATAGAAGCTTAATCAAATCCCTAATGCCCAACTTTCTATATTCTCTATATTCACAGAATTTA
This sequence comes from Macrotis lagotis, assembly GCF_037893015.1. Lineage (NCBI taxonomy): Eukaryota > Metazoa > Chordata > Mammalia > Peramelemorphia > Peramelidae > Macrotis > Macrotis lagotis. Next base: position 131,249,683 of record NC_133663.1, on the reverse strand, counting down.
ACAAAGTACAGAACTCATAAAAAGGGGTTATCTTCTGTGACTATCTTATCTGATAATTTGCAAATGGAAACCTTCATTTGGGATAAAATTTCACGTGATTTGCTTATCTATAAAATGAGAGGCTTGAACTAGATTGCCTCTGGCTCTAATTTCTAGGATCACACTTTTTACTTTTTGCCCAAAGACTTTCAGTAAAAAAAGTCAAAGTATTTTGAGGAAATTGCAGCATTACACCATAAAATATAGTTTCTCTAATTGTATTTGTACATGCATTGGTTATCCATGGGTAGTTTCCTTAACCATGTTTATATGGAGAAAATGACCATAATTTAAAACAGTCGATGACCTTGGATAACTAGAAAACTTGAAACATGACCTTCATTACTTTTCTTCAGTTAGAACAATGGAACACAAAAAACTTGACATGTTTCCTGTCTATTATCCAGAAAGAGGAATTTCATTCATCCTTTTATATTTTAGTCACAATCTTTGCATTTCTAGCTCAAGTTTGCCAAGTCAAATAGCCCCATAGAAAAAGAGAAACATACTTTCTTCTTGCAGGCGTGCCATGATCTGAACATCAGTAAGGTCCTGTAGTTTATACCCCATGGAGATGGAGTCATCCTCCAATTCTGATGTACTCAATTCACTGTCAATGGATGACTGAGGGCTAAGGGGGGAACCCCTGGAAGTATAACCTAAGAAAAGTAAACATTATTCAGGCTTAATATCAATAACTCTTCATATACTTCCCATCACCCCCAAAGCTAGAACACTAGACATTCCAGCATTCAACTCAGACATAAAGCATGCAATTCAGTGAATGTACAAAAAGCTATTCATCATTTTTCTGGTTCCTCAAGCCAACTTAAACACTTAAAAAATAAAGCCAAAACTTGGCTTCTAGTGTAGCAGTACCTAATTATGCCTCTCTAAAGGGTTGGCATAAAAATATGTTGTGCTCTGGGGTGGTTCCCATTTTGCATTGAAAACCACAGATAGTTAACTATGATGAATAATTCATATCATGATACTAAACTGAAAATGTATTTGACCCACTTATTAAATAGACAACAGTAACAACATGCTGTCTCTAAAATAATAAGTGAACATGTAGAGATATGACTTTCTAAAACTTTTTATTTTAATTAAATAAAAAGCATCAGAAAATAATGAGAAATAAGGGAGGGGGTGTCCAAGAAAGAGGAGGGAATAAGAAACTAAGAGTAGAAAAGTAGAAAAAAATGGTGAGATGAGAGTAATAGTAGTTCTGATAACTGGATAATGCCAGTCATTTCACTCATATTTAAATAAAACTGTCTGATTTTCTTATACCTGGTTTAATAAATATAGGTGAAAGAGAAAAGAATAATACAATCAAAGATTATAGCTTTAATTAAGTCTTGCTTTGATGTTTGATATAAAGGTTTATATGCCATTCAACAACATACTATTATGTACACATACATCAAAGGGTCTGATTTAATCAATGTGGGGAACTTCCTCTACTGACAAACATTATAATCTGTCTATAACTTGGTAGAAAAGTCTTAGAGAGTTGTCTGAAGCTAAGTCAGTTTAAGTGGCTTGCCCACAGTCACATAGTTAGTACATAGTCAAAAGAAGAATTTGAACTTAGTTCTTCCCAGAGTCCTACATTCTATCCATTGTACCAAGCTGTCACTAAGGAAATAAAATACCAATGAACACAAAGTACTGCTTCATGTGAACAACAGATAATAATAGATTAAGGATTCCTAGATCCAAAGTAATGATTTTCATTTTCAATCCTGAAATAAAATGCAAAGTAATATCACAATTATTATAGGATTACCCATTAGCCCTGTTTTTCCTGAGATATTCATCCAAATGGTTTAGTGGCATGATTTTTTTAAAGCACGTTAGTAGGTAAAAAGTTAAATATTACCTGTTTTTTCAGGTGTTAGTATTGCTTTACTGGAGGTTTTAGAGAAACTGGGAGTATTAAAGCCATTGCTATATGGACTGAGTCTTGCAACAGGGCTATAAGGAAAGGCCAAGGAGGTGGGTGGGGTGAAGAGACTGCGCCATCGAAGAGCTGTCATGAAAGCAAAAAAACAAATGGTGTTAGTGTACACATTAAGTGCAGACTAATGATGGCCTGACAGAAGCAAAAAAGGGAAGAGAATGAGTTTTTTTTAAAGTCATTAGTTAGAATGCAAACTTCTTTTCATTTAATAAGAAAATCAAATTTACATACATGTTGAAAAAGAACTGACTGATTTGTGAATTAGGGTTCTGTTTGTATATCTCTTAGAGAAGATAATTAAGTTATTCTGTGTGATTCGAAATATAAATGCCTCTCAACAAATCAAAATGAAAGAATTTTCACATTTTTTTAATAATTACATAGCAATGACCTAGACTCAATATGTACAAACATAAAAAGCAAAAGACCTTGAACATAAGAAGAGCATATCAATTTGCTAATTGTTTCTCTGAGTTGACACAAACTATGCATTTTAACAAATAACTGGAGAATCATAAGATGTGTATTCAAATATATAATATTTATTATCATCAAAAATATTTTTTGTATTAAATGCTGACAGCTATTTAATTTCTAAACTCATTTTTCTACTCATTCACTCACAGATTATTTTGAAAGTTACCATGGTACAATGGGGGAAGTGTTGGACTGGGAATCAGGAAAACCAATTCAATCTATTAAACATTTATAAAATATCTACTATGTACCAAGTTGAGTTCAAATTCTAACTAAAATATTTAAAAGTTGAGTGATCATGGGCAAGTCGTTACTCTCTGAGCTTGTTTCCCTACCTGTGAAACAGGGCTGATGCCCTCAGAGTTGTTGTGAAGTTCAAATGTGATAACTAAAATAAAGAACTGAAAATTCTACAACAGTAAATATTAGTTACTGGTAATATAAAGATGATTTAACCTGTCTAAAAATAAAAAGGACAACAAATTATTCTATCCAGAATTTCTGAATGCTACTGTTATAAAGATAATTTAGTTATATATCACAGAAAAATTAAATAATAAATATTTATAATTTTTATTCAATTCTTTCAGCAAGCACTCATGAAGCACCTACTATCTTCAAGGTACTATATGAATGCTGGAGGTACTAAGGACAATAAGAAACAAAAATAAAAGCAGGAAAAAAATTTCAACAAGGGAGTACTACAAAAGATGTCATCAATCCATTATAATAATGCCAGAAATTAAATTATCTATTCTAATTCAATATTTCATATAAAAATACAACATATATTTTCACTTTGAAGAAATCAATCAAATCATCTAGTTTTCAGTTTACATCTTCACATGCACAAGAAAAAAATTTTTCTACCCTTCTAACAACTATTAAAACTCTGCACTTCCAAGGTTTCATACATGGGCTTATAAAGGATACATAACATAGGCTTTAAATGATATACCAAGGAAAAAACACTTTCTTTTCACTCTTGTTAAGAAAATTGTAATTCAATATTAAGTATATCACTAAGCTCTATGGATACAATAAGAAAAATCAAAGCAGTTCCTGCCTTCAAAGAGTTTACAAGCTAATGGGAGAAGCCATATGCATAAGAAAGTTCAAAAGTTGGGGAAAAGGGGTATAGATCATCATGAGATAAGGTTTTAAAAAAGTAAAATAGAATCACTTGTAGAAAAAGGAGCACTACTTGGAAAGTTCTGAGTCCTCTATAAAAGAAGGACTTTGGGAGTAATTTATTGCTCTCTTGCTAACATTTCATTACATAGATTATATAAAGATATTTTTGTTTGATGTGAGGAAACTAAGCTAAATATTATCTTGTATTTGCTATGGTCACACTTTCAAAGACTACAAGTTTCAGGAGAAGGAAGAATATGAATCTAAGCCTAACTTCTAATGGGCATTAGTTTGTATCAGTGATCAAGCATGAAATTTGGTGCTAATGGCAAAGTTCCCCAATCATAACCAGTGAATATAATTAAGATACAACTTCAGCTAATAACTACAAAAATGTGGCAATTCTTAGTATGATACTAATATGAGATCCTTTATTTTATAATATGGTGGTCCAAAAATGACACAAAGATAGGTTTTAATACAGAAATTTCAGGGAGTTGTCCGTGTATCTTAAATGTCTAGGTTTATTATCATTTACCATTATCTTTATCATTGTTATTATTATTATTAAAAATCCTCCCAATTCCCCCCCCCCAAAGCTCTATCAATAGATCTTTGTGACTATATATTTTCTTAACACAAGATGTAATTTGGTAATGGTCTGATCACTTGCCAAGCAAATTAAATTAACTACATGTTCTCAGCCACAGATGCATCACTAGTCAACAGCATTCATTTACATTGCACAATAACTACTGTGAATAGGCCCACTGAGCACAAAGCTACAGTTATTGTAGTTATGACAGCAGGATCCCAAGCTGGGAACACAATCAGTATCTATAGTAAGTAAGAATGCACTACATTATTCTTTCAGTACAGACTTTCAAAAAGTGGGGGGGGGGGGGGATTATTCTTGCAACAGGTTAACAAAGTAGTGATGTTATATATTAGTAAGCAAATTTGAATCACAGGAGAGAAGATAAAAAAACTAAAGGGAAGTGATTACATCCTAGCTTATTTTTCACTTAAGAGATAGTGCCATTGTTTTAAAACAGAGAATAAATTTTATCAAGGATAAACATGACTTTTAAAATGAGGAGGGGAGGATTGTCTTAATCCAGGAAGATTGTATTTTGAATGGGTTTTTTCCTACTTTAAAGAGCTATGAAATCATAGGATTAGAGACAGAAGATGATATAAATCAATCCCTGCATTTTATGGATATAGAATCTGAGGCTCTGAGATAGTGACTTGCTACAGATAACAGTAGCATTTATACAGCATTTTAAAATATATTAACTCATTTTTTCTGAAAAATCCCAGAAAGTAGGTGTTACTATTTTTCTCATTTTGCAGATGAGAAAACTAATGCCTTATCCAGGGGTCATACACTAGTAGGTGTCTGAATCTAGATTAGAATCCAGGTCTTCCTGACCCAGATTATGCATTCTAAATCCTATACCCTTTAGTTACTTCAGATTACACAAATAAAAACTGTTTCAAGGATGTGTGCCTGGGTTCTATGACCTATATTTATAACACTACACTTTTCATGACAAGTATTAAATAACTAAGTCTTAAAAGAGCCCTGGGAAACCAGTAAATAGCAAACATCAAAATCTGAGTATTGTCCAGAGAAAATAGGCATTATGTGGGCTTCCACTCAGTGGTAGAACCACACACAAATTCACTGTAATCATAATTGCTAAAGACAAGATTGGCCTCTTAGAAAAATAATTTTCAAACATGCTGAACTTGAACAGATTTCATGTGCTCTTATCTTCACATTTATAAATAAAATAAAAACAAGACAACAAAACTGAAACTAAAGTTCACCCTGACAAGTTTTTCTCCTGAGCATCTGTTAAAAGTACTTCATGGAAACCTGGTGCTAAAAAGAATAGTCATAAAACCTTGTAATAATTGAGTCATAAAACCCTAATGTCATTCTACCTTTTTTAAAAAATATAATTCATTTATTTTGATTGTAATATATTTTGAGGTTTTTGAATATGATATAGAATTCATTATGAGTATTATGAGGATGAGTCAAAATTAAATCACCCCATATTACACCTAATTTCAACCATCACTTTTTCATTCTAAAAACAAATTTACCCTTGTTCTTTACATGAGGGCAAATCTTATCTTGTAAGGGCATTAATTTATTGATCTGTATAGTGTTCTATGTGTGAGCCCTTTATCTCTGAAGTGAAGAACCTGAAAGGTAAAAAATCCTAATGCTGTATTTGTATGGCAGCTAGCATAGCTTCCTTAGAGATCTAGACCTGAATTTTCATCAGTGTGAGGAATCTCCTCTAGTAACACAAATTTACACTTGCTCTGTCACTTAAATTCTTGTAGAGTTGCCCTAAAGGAGAGATGAACAACTTAACAAAATAAATAAGTAAAACATAGACAACATTACATTTTAAAACTAGGTAAATATACAGTCACAAAGACGCTTATGTATAGATCAGTGCTTCCCCAACCTTTTTTTACTTGAGAATTAATTTGACACTGTTACCCTACAGTACGAAGGAAATCAAATGACTTACTCAGGGTCATGTAGCCAATGTGTCAAAGAAGAGCCTGAACTCAGTTCTTCAAGACTTGAGATTAAATTTATACCCACTAAGATGCTATTCCTCTTTTGTTGAATGAGGTTTAATAGATATTTAAGGTGATAATGATATAATGGTTGAACAACACCAAAAGACAAATGGCATAGTTATTTTTTGTTTAGATTTAAAGAACATCCCAAGACAAACACAGAAACTGTGTGAACACAATTATAAAGCACTTGTCATCCAAATAAAATAATATTTAAATAATCGGGAAAATGTCAAATGCTCATGGTTAGGTCTAGTGAATATAATAAAAATGACAATTCACCCCAAATTAAATTACTTATTTAGTATTATACCAACCAAACTACCAAATAACTTCTTTAACCAAGCTAGGGAAAAAAAAAGTAAAAAAACTCATCTGGACCAACAAAAGGTCAAGAAAAGCAAGGAAACTGATCTACCAGATCTAAAACTATACTAAAAAATGGCTGTCCATTCCCCAATTGACAAATGGTCAAAGGATATGCAAAGGCAATTTACAGATGAGGAGAACACAGCAATCCATAGTCATATGAAAAATTGCTCTAAATCAGTACTTATTAGAGAAATACAAATTAAAGCATCTCTGAGGTACCACCTCATACCTCTCAGAAAGGGCAATAACCAGAAAGGACAATGACCATTGGTGGGAGGGTTGTGGGAAATCTGAGACATTACTGCATTGTTGGTGGAGCTGTGAACTCATCCAACCTTTCTGGAGAGAAATTTGGAACTATGCCCAAAGGGCAACGAAAATGTACATACCCTTTGATCCAGCAATACCACTACTGATCTATACCCTGAAGAGATGATGAAAAAGGGTAAAAACATCACTTGTACAAAAATATTCATAGGAGCCCTGGTTTGTGGTAGCAAAGAATTGGAAATCAAATAAATGTCCTTTAATTGGGGAATGGCTTAGCAAACTGTTGTATATGTATGTGATGGAACACTATTCTATTAGAAATCAGGAGGGATGGTAAGTCAGGGAAGCTTGGAGGGATTTGCATGAACTGGTGCTGAGCATGATGAGCAGAACCAGAAAAACAGTGAACACCCCTAACAGCAACATGGGGGTGATGATCAACCTTGATGGACTCGCTCATTCCATCAGTGCAACAATCAGGTACAATTTGGGGTTGTCTGTGATGGAGAATACCACCTGTATCCAGAGAGAAAACTGTGGAGTTTGAACAAAGACCAAGGACTATTACCTTTAATTTAGAAAAAAAAAAAAAACTGATATCTTATTGTCTGATCTTGCTATCTCTTATATTTTGTTTCTTCCTTAAGGATATGATTTCTCCCTCATCACATTCAATTTGGATCAATGTATACCATGGAAACAATGCAAAGACTGGCAAATTGCCTTCTGTGGCGGTTGGGGTGAGGGAAGTAAGATTAGGGGAAAAATTGTAAAACTCAAAATAAATAAAATCTTTAAAAAAATAAAAAGTAGCTATCATCAAAACTGCCTGGTACTGGTTAAGAAGTAGGGTAATAGGGCAGCTAGGTGGTGCAGTAGATAAAGCACCAGCTCTGGAGTCAGTAGTACCTGGGTTCAAATCTGGTCTCAGACACTTAATTACCTAGCTGTGTGGCCTTGGGCAAGCCACTTAACCCCGTTTGTCTTGCAAAAAACCTAAAAAAAAAAGTAGGGTAATGGATTAGTAGGTTAGGATAGGTTCAAAAGAAACCATAGTAAATGACTACAGCAATCTACTATTTGACAAACCCAAAGACATCAGCTTCTGGAATAAGAATTCATTGACTTCTGGGATAAGAACAATTTTTGACAAAAATTGCTGGGGAAAGTAGAAAATAGTATGGCAAAAACTAGACATAGATCCACACCTCATAACCTATACCAAAATAAGGTCAAAATGGGTAGAGGATTTAGACACAGTGACCCACAGATAAATTAATAGAATAAGAAATACTCTATCAGATCTATGAAAGGGGATAAATTTATGACCAAACAAGAATTAGAGCACATTATAAACTACAAGATGAATGATTTTGACCATTTTAAATTAAATATGTTTTACACTAATAAAATTAATGCTGCCAAAATTAGAAGGAAAACAAAACTGGGAAACAATCTTCACAATTAGGAGTTCTGATAAAGGTCTCATTTCTAAAACATAAGGAGAATTGCATCAAATTTATAAGGTTACAAGTCATTCCCCCATTGATAAATGGTCCAAGGAAATGAACTGTTTTCAAACGAAGAAATTAAAAGTAGATATAAACATATGAAAAAATGATCCAAATCATTACTGATTAGAGAAAAGTAAATTAAAACAGGTATCTCTCCACACCTAACAGATGAGAAAATGGGAAAATGATCAATGTTGGAGAGGTTATAGGAAGATTAGGACAATGATTCATTGCTGGTGGAGTTGTGAATGGATCCAACCTTTCTGGAGAGCAATATGGATCTATGCACAAAAAGCAGTAACAATTCCAATTCTAGGTCTATATACAGAAGAAATTATAAAAAAGGGAAAATTCCTAAATATTCCAAAATATTCATAGCAGATCTTTCTGTAGTAGCAAGGAATTGGAAATTGAAGGGATACTCATCAATTGAGGAATGGTTAAACAAATAATGGTACATGAATACTATGGAATATTATTGTTCTGTAAGAAAACATAAATGGCTGGACTCTATAGAGAAGCATGGAATGACTCACGCAATCTGATGCTGAGCAAAGGGAGTAGAACTAAGAAAAAAATGTACACATTAACAACATTGTGGGATGAACAACAATGATGGAAGCAACTCCTCTCAGCAGCTGAGAGAGCTAGGAAAACTGAATTAGACGAGCTCTGGGCAATGTTATCCCCCATCTAGAGGGGAAAAAAGTCAAAAAGCAAAACATAAAAAACCCAACCCTTCAGAATCTTATGAACGCTTTATAAAAATTATCTCTTATGTATCTCCTTCTAATTCCTCATACCAAAAATAACTAATCCATAAACATGTTTACCAAAAATATGTATGTACAGCTAATCTGACTGTTGACCATTGAGGGGAGAGGGGTGGGAAGGAAGGGTGGAAGGAAATTTTCTAACTTAAAATATACATGTGCATATGGATGAAAATAAATTTTAAAAAGAGGTTGGACAGTGAAATAAATCCTGGCTCTGGATGTGAGAACATGAGTTAAAATTCTGCCTATTGTCACTTGAACTTCTCAGGTCTAAGTTTCCTCAACTGCAAAAACTGGGGTTAAACCAGATGGTTGGCTTCTAACACTCCTATCAATAAAGATCTAGGGTTCTTTGGATTCAAAATGCTTTAATTTCTCTTATACAAGAGGTGCACCAAAATTATCTTTAATGGGGAAGAAGTTATAGTTTCTAAAAATTATTTTAACTGTGAGTTCCAATATTATGCAGTAGTTTCGAAAAACAGGTTAAAAATAGAGTCCTGTCAAAGTCCTTCTATGACCTGAATATGGTATTGATACCTAAACCAGAAGAACCAAAAGAGAAATAGATCATAATGAATACTGATTAACAATTTTAAGCCAAATGCTATGACGAAGTTCAATTTATATTCAACTAGTTCAGTATTAGGAAAACTAGCAGCATAATTAACTGTACCAATAACAATAACAGAAAAAGCTTTTGAAAAGATACAATGTCCATTTCTTTTAAAGTCACTAGAAAACATTAAGAATCAATAGAGCCTTTCTTAAAATTTTAAGCAATATCTAAAGCAAAGAGTAAATATTATCTGTAACAAGAATGAATTTGAAGTTTTCCCAAGGATGTCTGTTTTTTAAATTGTAAAACCTTTATGTTCTTTTAATTGATACTTTATTTTTCCAAATATATGTTATGAAAGTTTTTCAACCTTCATCCAATTCATATGCATATTTTTAAGTTAAAAAAATTTGTCCTAGCTCTTGAACTGCTGAGAGGAGCAGCATCCATCAAGACTGGTCAACTCATAATGTTGTTATTAATGTGTACATTGTTGTCTTGGTTCTGCTCCTTTTGGTCAGCACCAGATCCAGTAATTCATTCTATGCTTCCTTAGAGTCCAAATATGTATGGCTTCTTATAGAACAACAGTATTTCATAACATTAATATACCACAACTTGTTCAACCATTTCCCAACTGATGGGCATCCCCTCAATTTTCAATTCTTTGGGGGGAGGCTAGGTGGTGCAGTGGATAAAGCACTGGCCCTGAAGTCAGGAGTACCTGGGTTCAAATCCGGTCTCAGACACTTAATAATTATCTAGCTGTGTGGCCTTGGGCAAGCCACTTAACCCCATTGCCTTGCAAAAAAAAAACCCTAAAAAAATTTATTTCAATTCTTTGCCACTACAAAAAAGAGTTGCTATGAATATTTTGGAACATGTGGAACTCTTCCCATTTTTTGATTTCTTCTGAATATATATATTTATATATATATAATCAGAATTGCTGGGTCAAAGGGTATGAACAGTTTTATTGTTCTTTGGGCATAGTTCCACATTGCTCTACAGAAAAGTTGGATCCATTCACAACTCCACCAGGTATGAATCAATGTCCCAATCATTAATGATTTGGAGCATTTTTATATTATTTTATATATAGACTTAATTTCTTCATTTGGAAATCATCTATTCATATCTTTTGACCATTTATCAATTGGGAAATGACATAACCTTATAAATTTGATGCAATTCTCTATATATTTTAGAACTGAGTCCTTTATCAGAACTTCTAATTGTAAAGACTGTTTCCTAGTTTTTTGCTTTTCTTCTAATTTTGGCAGTTTTGATTTTATTAGTGCAAAAACCTTTACAATTTAATGTAGTCAAAATCATTCATTTTGCAATTTATAATGTACTCTTATTTCTTGCTTGATCATAAATATGCCCCCCTTCCATAGATCTAATAGATAGAGTATTTATTGAACTATTAATTTATCTATGTGTTGTCATTTATGTCTAAATCCTCTACTCATTTGACCTTATTTTGGAATAGGGTCTGAGATGTGGATCAATGCCTAGTTTTTTCCATACTATTTTCCAGTTTTCCCAACAATTTTTTTTTAGGTTTTTGCAAGGCAAATGGGGTTAAGTGGCTTGCCCAAGGCCACACAGCTAGGTAATTATTAAGTGTCTGAGACCGGATTTGAACCCAGGTACTCCTGACTCCAGGGCCAGTGCTTTATCCACTATGCCACCTAGCCGCCCCTTTGCCAAGAATTTTTGTCAAATATTGAGTTCTTATCCCAGAAGCTGATGCCTTTGAGTCTGTCAAACATAGATTACTGTAGTGATTTACTATAGTTTCTTTTGAACCTATCCTAATCCACTGATCTATTACTCTATTTCTTAACCAGTACAGGCAGTTTTGATAACTGTCACTTTATAGTATGGTTTTTAAATCTGCTAGAGCCAAGGCCATCTTCCTTTACTTTTTTTTTCATAAATTCCCTTGATATTCTTGACCTTTCTTTGCTCCAAGTAAATTGTTACTAATTTTTTTAGCTCAATAAAATAAATATTTTGGTAGTTTTATTGGTATAGCATTGAATAAGTAATTTAATTTGGGTAGAATTGTTGTTTTTATTATATTAGCTCGACCTAACCATGAGCAATTGACATTTTTCTAATTGTTTAGATCTGACTTTATTTGAGTAAAAAGTGCTTTGTAACTGTGTTCATACAGTTTCTGGGTTTGCCTTGGGAAGTAGATTCCCAAGTATTTCATGTTGTCTATAGTTACTTTAAATAGAATTTCTCTTTCTATCTCTTGCTCTTGGGCTTTGATGTTCATATATAAATGATTTTCAAGTATGTCTATTATAACATTATTATTGAATATTGAATTAGAAATGCTAGCTATATCAATAAGAATAGGTGATGAGGAAAGAAAACTATTTCCCTTTACTGATGATATGAAGGCATATGTAGACAACCGAAGAATCAACTAAAAAAAATTAGCTGAAACAATTAAAAACTTTAGCAAAGTTGTGGGATATAAAATAAACCCATATAAACCATTATCATTTCTTTAGATTAACAACACAAGCCAACAGGAAAAGACTGGGGAAAAAATGTAAAATACTTGGGAGTCTACCTGCCAAGACAAAAAATGTTCTAAATCACTTCAGATTAGAACAATGCAAATTAAAACAACTCTGAGATACATTTCTCACTATGGCTAACATGGCAGAAAAGGAAAATTAAAAATGCTGAAAAGATGTGGAATAGGTACAATACTACACTGTTGGTAGAATGATGAATTAGTCCAGTCATTCTGGAAAACAATTTGAAACTATGCTCAATGCACTAAAAAACTGTGTACCCTGTGATCCAGCAATATCACTACTCTGTCTATATCCCAAAGAGATTTTAAAAAAGCAAAAGTAATTATATATACAAAAATATTTATATCAGCTTTTTTGTGATAGCAAAGAAATGAAAATTGATGCCCACCAACTGTGGAATAGCTGAGCAAATTGTGGAATATGATTGTGCTTTAAGAAATGATGAGCAGGACAGTTTCAGAAAAAGACTGTATACAACAACAGCAATATTGTAAGAATGACCAACTGTGAAAGCTAAGCTACTCTGATCAAGACAAGGAATTCAGAAAATTCCAAAAAACCCATGATGAAAAAATACTATCTCCAGAGCAAGAAATGAATACAGATTAAATGCATATTAAAACATACTATTTTTTACTTTCTTCATTTTTCTTGGGGTTTTGGTCTGGTTTTTTTTTTTTGCAATGTGGCTAATGCATTGTGTGTGTGTGTGTGTGTGTGTGTGTGTATGTATATAAAATCAAGATCAAATTGCTTGCCTTCTCAAGGACAAGGACTGAGTGAGAGAGAAGAAAATTAGCAACTCAATTTTTTAAAAGTATTTTTAAAAATGTATATGTAATTGGGAAATATTTAACAAAATAAAAATGTGTGAAAAAAGTCACACAAAGGAAAAATTATATCATTCTGATAACATCACACAAAAATAGTCTGATAAAATATTTACTTTATTGAGGCATTGTATTCAAAATAAGAAACAAAATTAAAATGTTACAGAAATTTCGCATGTGGGTTCATCTGCCTCCTTTATTTTTCCCATTATAAGAAGTAGCAAATCCTAAAGATCTTTTTAGGAATTAAGTTTTCCAACAACAACAAATTTAACACTTCCACCTTCACATTCATGGTGATTCTTTATTCCCTGCCCCTTTTCTCATCATCTCAGCTTGCTGTCTTCTTTCCAGATGTCTTTACTAAATCATAACAATATAATTTATCACAGTGCCCTTGGAAGGCAGAAGAAATCACCACAAAACTGGATTCAAACAAAAAACTTTCCCATTTACTAACTGTTTGACTTTAATCAAATCTCTTCATTTTCTGGACCTCAACTTCCTCATCTATTAAATTAGGAGATTTGACTAGCTGATGTCTAAGGTCCCTTCCAGCTCTAAATCTATGATCTGATTGCTAATTTTCAATCAGCAGCACTCCTTCCTCAAACTAATTCTTTGAATATATACACAGATACATATACTTAAAGTTAGAATTATTAAGTTTTATATATAGATAGATATATAGATGATATATAGATTAGATAGAGATAGAGATAGAGATAGAGATAGAGATAGAGATAGAGATAGAGATAGAGATAGAGATAGAGATAGAGATAGATATAGATAGGTATATCATACCCAGATTTTGGCTGTTTACATATACACATATTCTAAGGAAGGGAGGGAGCTATCAGGGAGTTGCTTCTGTCTTTCTTCTCTGAGCTTGGCATAGGACCTGGCACATGATCAAAGACAATTTTAAGGTACTTGTGGAGGAAAATGCCACCGTATCTAGAGAAAGAACTGTGGAGTTTAAATGAAGACCAAAGCTTATTATCTTCAATTTTTAAAAGTTTTCTTATGTATTATGACATTTTGTTTTCTCTACTGTTTTCTTTCTTCCTTTTGAAGCTGATTCTTCTCTCACAACACATTCAATATCGATCTATGGTTACAAGTGTACAGCCTTTATCAGATTGCTTTCTATCAGGGGGAGGGAGTGAAAAAAAATTTGTAAAACTCAAAACTTTGCCAAAAAATGATTGGTAAGAACTACCATTGTATGTAGTAGGAAAAAATAAATTATTTATATAAAAAAATTAAACAATCATCAAAATGTTAATAATAGGCTGTGCCAGTGTCAGCTCAATCCAACCACTATAGTAGTTTGTTTTCCATACTGGCTGGGATTATTACACATTACAGAAGAGTTGACCCTTCCAAAGGGCTAGCCATTGTGAAGTTGTTAGGAATATGAGCTGTAAGAAAGCACTGCACACTCCAACAAGGAGTAAAATTGTTAGCAAGGCAGCAGCAAGGCCCTCTCACTTTGTATAAACTCCACTATTCTCAAGGCAAATATGTGGCTTTGCTCACAAAGTATTTGTATTCAGGGTTTATTTCTATAAACTACTCTAAAATGTAGGGCTGAGCAGAAGGAATACTTTCTAATTCTAACTAGGGGCTTTAATAGTATTCTCTTATACAGATACAGGGCTCGAGGAGAAGGGAGGGAGATCTTTCCAGTTTTAAATTTGTCCCTCCCTCCATGCTGACCCCCTCAAAAAAAATCTGTAGGATATGCTAAAATTCCAAAAATTGACTATGTTGAATGAAACAAAACTTTAAAAGTAAAAAGAAGTCATTTTCAGGGTTAGACTGATTTGTTTTCTTATTAACTCAAAGGTAAGCAAAGCATCAGCTAAACAAAGTCAATTGATAAATGTACCATTCTTTCTTCCTCTCATTTTCTAAGCTCTTTTTTTACACAATTTGCTATTCCTTTCAAATAGACAATACTATCATGTAAATTTTTTTCTTTTCCTTTTTCTTAAATTCCTTCTCTTTTTCCATGGAGTTCCCTCAAATAGTATATGGAAAATTTCTCAAACTCTAAATGTTTTCCTATAACTTTGTTGCCAATTCTTCAGATGTAGTTTTAATAGTACAGTTCACAATGGAATATCACTACAGTTACAAAGTACTTTTCTAATGTATTTACCTCCAACCTTGCTAGATAAATATTATATAGAATATTATGGAGAATATTATATGGAATATATAAGTATTATTATCATCAAATCCACTTTACAGATGAAGAATCAGGTTCACTGTCTTATCCACTTTAGGTTACATAGCTAGTGCAGAGTCAAAACATAAACCAGAATCTTCTGATTCCTTAAAATAATATATGAATACTACTTAAAAGTTTTATGAAGGAAGCTTTTTGTAAATATTAAAGCAAATTGTCTACTTCACATATTAGATAGTCAACTGAGAAAATTTTCATTCAAAAGTTACCTCTGTAACCTATTAATAGTGTGACCCTAGGCTAGTCCCTTAACTTCTCACTGACTTTAATAAACTTCTTTAAATCAAATTAAAGAACTAGAAGAAGTAATTTCTTCATAAGTTCCTCCCTGTAGTGATGACCTACATATCAGTACAGAATAACCTATAAAAACATGAGTCAACACACACATACACATACACACACACACACACCCTGGGCAAATGGACATATTTTAGTCACTTGTCTACCTTTACCTTCTAAACTTTAAAAATTACTCCATAAACTCAACTTTATTAGCTGAACAAATGTTTTCCACACTTAAATGGATATTCCTCAATACTCCCTCTATCTCAAACTAAATAGATTTTGATCTGGAAGGTACCTCAAGTCAGTGAATTCTACCTCCTGAGTTTTATTGATAAGGAAGCAAAGGCACAAAGAGGTAAGATTTCACGAAATCCCATAGCTAACAAGTGATTGTGAGAGTGTTATAAAGGAGTTCTTCACTTCAAGTCAAGTCCTATCTATATTCTTATATATCAATTGTGCCATGGGCTCATGGGAACTAGAAAGGGAACTAACAAATTTTTCACAAATCTGATCTGCAGCCAAGGGAAAGCAGTTGGGTGCAAGGAGTCTCTTCTCTCTTTAGTTGAGACTCCCAAAATGTCCTGAGAGCCTTTCAGGGGTCCATAAGATAAAAATTATTTTTTAATACTATGATGTTTTAATTTTTATATGATTTATATAACAAAGCTATAACCTACATAAACAAAGTTCTTGGAGGGTATCATCAATAATTTTTAAGAGTTCAGAGACCAAAAATTCATCTTCAGAACCACTAGCTTTCAATACTTAGTACTTTTTAATAAGAAGGGCAGCTAGATGACTCAGTGGATAAAGTGCCAAGCCTAGAGTCAAGAAGACTCATCTTGAATTTAAATCAGGCCTCAGATACTAATTGTGTGGTGCTGGGCAAGTCACTTAATCCTGTTTGCCTCACTTCCTTCATCTGTGAAATGAGCTACAGAAAGCAAAGGAATCAAACCAGTATTCTTTGCCAAGAAACCACAAGTGAGGTCATGAAGAGTGGGACACAATTGAACGTCAACTTTTTATCAAAGAACGATGAACAGGGATATTCTTTTGAATCATTTTTAGAGTAACCTTCAGACTCAATTTTGACTAATTCTCCCTACTACTATCCATCTTTTGACCCTCCAAGAAACTACTGGCACTGGACAACTTGGATATTTAATCTTCAAGGATTAGTTGAGACCAAGAGATTTTTGACTGTCTAAAAATCAACTGTTTTGAAGGGAACAAAGGACTCACAAAGGAACACTTAGGGGAGACAATGTAAATATTCTACTAACATCTCCCCTCTCCCCAGGAAAGTCCACATTATCAGGACTCATTGTCACTATTTCTGTGGGCGACCTCTAGTTTACACCATTATTGAGGTAGAGAAGGAATAACTTTTCATTTAAACTAGCAGCCTCTGTGGCATTGGCATAACGAAAAGTCCTGTGTCTCAGGTTGCAGTTGATGCCATTACAGCACTAAAGAATTAGGAATCTTTTGCCATTTCCCTTTCCTTTTCTTAGAAATGTTGGCTGAGACTCCCATCAAAATGACCTAAACATTCAGCCTGCAGTGAAACTAGCTTTGAGCTGAAACTAGCTCAAAGCACTTGTATCACCTTTTCAATCCTTCTCAAAATCTCCTTTGTTCCTGTATCTCTATCCACTCAACTGAAAGCTTTACCTCTTATTTTAATGGGGAAAAAATTGAGGCCATTTTCCAAGAGCTCACTCTTCTCCCCTCCCCTCATCTCATATTATCACGTCTTCTAACTATTTCACTTCTGTCTCATATGAAAAGGTGATGCCTCTCCTTGTCAAGGCAAAACCTTCTAGAATATCTTCTCCAGTAGACTTACTCCCTCTATCACCCATATTCAAAATCATCATCATCATCATCTCATCCCCCATATGATAAAAATAATATATGTCCTATCATTTATTTGAGAAAGACAATTTCCACAGCAATCTGTCATTTTATTTTACTGATAAAGGGTAAGGAGATTCATGTTGCTAACAAATATCATTATAACAGCTATTCCTAAACATTTGTCCCTTAACATCCACAAGAAAAAGTCTCCCTATTAAGTATAAAATAAATTAAAAATTCATTTTGCAGACAGTAATCTAGGCAGAGAGGCTAGGTTATTTAACAAAGACTTTTAATACCAAATGATAGCATGTTGAAAAAAGAAAATAATTTTATATATTCCTAGGCATAAAGTGCTAATTATCAAAGAAAAGAGTAAAAATATTTAGAAATTTAGAAAAAAAAAGTCTATGTAAAAATAAGCTATTTAACCTATGGAAGAAAAGACCAAATAAAGGTAAATATGTATCTGTAAATCATGTTATCCAGATGGTAAAGAGCTATTTAAGAATAGATTACATGGAAATTGGTTTAACCTGAGATTTCTAATAGAATAGGAAACACAACATTAAAATAGATTGTTAAAGGAGGATTTGGAATCTATTTCTATAAAGATCTTTAAGAATATATTATCTGGTATAGTTCTGACTACAGGATTACATATCACATAAAGTTCTGGTTAGTGAAAGACTAAGGTAAGAAACAATTAAAAAACAAAACATAATTCAGTGCTAAATTTCTAGCAAAAAAATCATAATACTTAGACATGATTACTGGGATATTTAGTAAAATTTAAAGTCATAAAATCTGAAATCAAATCCTAACACTGCAAATTATATATATGATTGGACTAAATAGTTCCACTACCAAACTATACTTGTTCATTTCAGCAGTATTACAAGTTTATATCAATGATCCTATGAGAAGCTTGTGCTCTAAATCCTAAGTCTTAACCCACCACAAAAATTTCCAAATTTCTCATAGTATAATATTATAATATTTCAAATTGCTATAATACTTCAAGTTATAATATTTCAAAGAAGAGAGCTAGAATGTGAGCTAGAACAGAGCAGGGGGTAGACTTCATTTGGAGAATTTAGGAATAGAAAAGATTTATTTGAAAGATAGTGTGACAAAATAGCTAAACAGCTATTCTTATAATCAGGAAAACCAAAAATCATACTTTGATACAAACTACTGTGAGATCATGAGCACATCATTTAAACTCTCGTAAATTCAGGCAATTAGATCTGAAAGTTGAAGAAGGGTTGCTGAACTATATGGTATGGGTAGAGTTTGTTTTCATGCTAGGAGTTCTCAACATAAATTAGAGTTAGACTAAATAATTTGGGGAAATGCGAGTATGATTGAGGCATTTAAATTATAAAAAAGGCATAAAGGAAAGGATGTGAATTGATTTAACCTTTCTGAAGAGCAATTTGGAAATATGCCCAAATTGTGCATATCCTTGACGCAACAATACCACAAAGAGATCACAAAAAAGGGTAAAATTTCACATGTGCAAAATTATTTGGAGAATGATTGGACAAATAATGGTATATGAATGTGATGGAGCACAATTATTGTCCTAAAACAAATCATGAGGGTAGGAATTTCAGAATAGTCTGGAAAGACTTGCATGAACTGATGCTGAGTGAAGTGAGCAGAACCAGAAGAATGTTGTACATACTAATGGCATCAGGTGAAGTTCAACCATGATGAATCTGTTCATTTCAGCAACAAACAATCCTGGATGATTCTAAAAGACTTGTGATTGAAAATACCATCCATATCCAGAGGGGAAAAAAAATTATGGAGTATAACTGCAAACCAAAATTTACTTATTATCTTCAATTTTTAAAAGTTGTCTTATGTATTGTTTTTTTCTCTAATGTTTTTCCCATTTTGATTTGATTTCTCTTTCACAACATGAATAATTTTATGTTTAACAGTTATACATGTATAACCTACATTAGATTGTGTTCTATCAAGGGGAGGGAAGGAAGGGAGGGAGAGAAAAAAGTAAAACTCAAAACCTTGTTTAAAATGACTATTGAAAACTATCACTTAAAAAAAAGAAAACTATCACTTGCATGTAGTTGAAAAATAAATAAATAAAATATTTCTTTTAAAAAAGAAAGAAAAGGAGTTTGAACATGCATAAGGCAACTCATCTGACTGAACTACAAAATTTCCTGTTAGAGAAATGATGGAAAATAAGGGCAATGGAATAATTTTTGGAGTCATTAGTCGTAGAGGAAAAGAGCCCAGACCAAACAATTAGGGAACCATCATTAATTTGTTAAGCAATGAGATTTATATGATGAAATGCTCCACAAAAACTAGCAGCCTTCTGGTTTAGCTGGAAAATAGTGACTTAGAAAATATACAAACTATAAGAGAGAGAGAGAATTAAAATTATCTGATCCAGGAAAATATTGAAAGTGAAGTTAGATATGAATTTAGAATGAAAGAAACATCAATTAGTGTTTAATAAAAGTTACAACAAAAGATTTTTCAATAGGATAAGGATTCAGACAGGAGCTTGTTAAGACAACAGACAAATGTAGTAAATATTTTCAGGCAGTCAACAAAAATTCACTAAAAGCCTACTGGCAGGTACAGTGTGATGTACTGGGAATACAAAAACTTAAAAATCAAAGGCAGTCCCTGCCTCTGAAGAGCTTATGATCTAATAGGGAAAGACAATATGCCCCCAAAAAGCTAAAAATGTGGAAAGGGGCATGATGGAGAAATCTAAAAAATTCCAAAACTAGTTTAGCTGAAGGGTAAGTTAGAGTCAAACTGGGCTGAGACCTTCTTTTAAATAGAGACTCAACAGACATTGCCATGTCCTCTAAGCAGACAGTACAATCAGAAGAACAGGGGGTATTGATGAACTATGAGTGCTATGAACAATGATGTTTCCCAATGATGAGTTTCCTGGGAAAGAAAAGATAGAGATTTAACACGGAAAATTCCAAAGAAGTCCAAAAGAAGTAAGCTGCTGAAAAATGCATACTGTTGTATATATTCTGAAAGTGATAAGAATGTCTATTCCTTAGAAGAGAATAGTGCACAGAAGAAAGGAAGTCTGAGCAAAAAATAATATTTTTCTTTTGCAATAGGTAAAAATCCTGTGTGTGTGTGTGTGTGTGTGTGTGTGTGTGTGTGTGTGTGTCTGTGTGTGTGTTGGACCAGTCCTAAGACTTCATCCATAAAGGCAACTCTCAGCATTAAAACTCACTCCATTGATTCAAATTGGCAACTCATAACATAGTTCAGTACCTCACCCTGGTCATTCAGTTAGTATGTGTCAGAGGTAAGATAATCCAGGAGGCAAAGTAGTATAGAAGAATGAGCAATGATTCAGAGGATTTGAATTCAAATTCTACCTCCAATGTTTCTTTAGGTAAATCTTTCAACCTTCTTGATCTCAGTTTCTTTATCTGTAAATCTAAGAAGCTGAATTAAATGGCTCCAGAGTCTCATACAACTGCACATCTATGAAACCATATTTTTCATTCCAAGATTAATGCTACTATATTTCCTTTCAAATATCCTTTTAAAGAAATAGATACATACATAGAAATTACAGGGTAAACTAGGAGGCTAGATGCACCTAATCTATAATCTAAGACAAAGATCTTGGAATAAAACTAAAGAGGTTGCCACATGATTACAAAAAAAGACAGTATGAAAATTTCAAGACTGAACAGATCCAAATCTTTACTTCGCTTCGCTTTTGAAAATGTGAAAGATGGGGTGGCTAGGTGGCACAGCGAATAGAGCACTGGCCCTGGAGTCAGGAGTACCTGAGTTTAAATCTGACTTCAGACACTTAATAATTGCCTAGCTGTGTGGCCTTGGGCAAGCCACTTAACCCCATTGCCTTGCAAAAATCTTAAAAAAAAAAGAAAGCAAAAAAACAGAAAATGTGAAAGATACGAGTCGTTATATTTTCAACAACCACCACTTCGACAAAGTGTTCAGGATAGAATACATCTAAAAAATCTCAAAAGACAGAAATAATGTATGAAATCATACAGTAAATATGAGAGAAATGAGTGAAAAAATGATTCCAGATTTATCGAAGTGCAAATGAACATGAGATATTGGCCAAGTTATGTGGTAACGTTTTATTGAACCCATCCCAGAGTAGAACTGCCCATCCTAGAAATGCTTTCTCCAAGAAATATCTTTATGTTACAATGATTCACTATCTCCCTGCCCTTCCTGACTGTAGCGACTTTCCAACACTATATTGGTAGACAGGCACATTGTAGCTTTCAGGTTCAAGTGAGTATCAATTTAAAATGTCCTAGTTCATGCTGTTTAAGATCCTAGTAGCTTGGGTAAAACATATCCAAGAAACCCTTCTTTCCATCTCCTTCTATCATAATCCAGCAGAGGCACCAAAATTATCCTTTAAACCTATTCCTCAAAATTTGCCCATTTCTTCTAAGGGTAAGATATCTAAAGACTCCTAAAACTTTAGAGTCATTCATGCATGTATCTTTTTGCTTTGTACTGTTTACATTTCCTGTCATATCCCCGTCCCCAAACCTTTCCAAAGGGAGTGAAAAGAAGGGTGGAAGGGGGCAGCACAGTGGATAGAACACCGACCCTGGAGTCAGGAAGACCTGAGTTTAAATTCAGCCTTTAAACTACCTAGCTGTGTGACCTTGGGCAAGTTACTTAATCCCACTGCCTTGTAAAAAATCAAAAGAAAAAAAAAGGAGGGAGGAAAATTCAGTGAAACTTGTTATTAAAAAAAAATCTGACATATTCAGTGTTCCCCACCCCACTTCAATCTAGATAAAGAAGTGATAGAAAGGGAGAGAATATTT
This sequence comes from Macrotis lagotis, assembly GCF_037893015.1. Lineage (NCBI taxonomy): Eukaryota > Metazoa > Chordata > Mammalia > Peramelemorphia > Peramelidae > Macrotis > Macrotis lagotis. Next base: position 131,227,302 of record NC_133663.1, on the reverse strand, counting down.
TTTTCATATCACTTTAGTATCAAGCTTGTTCATTATAATTTCACAGCATCCACATCTTAGTTGTTGCTATTCTGCCATTTATGCTATTTTAGTCATTATGTTTATTGTTTTTGTAACTATGCTTACTTTACTCAGCATCACCACTATGCTGTCTGGGAGTGTGAAGTAGAGTATCTTATTTTCTAGAGATGACCTGTGGTCCTTTATTTTTCGTAGCCAGAAATTTTTGGCAGTTATTTCATATTTTCTGAATTAGGTTGTTCAGATTTTTTTTAAGTCATGCTTTTCTAGAAAACTTGTAATCCTTATCTTATTTCTAGATATCCTTTCTTAAAGTCTCATTACTTTAGCTTGTGTAAAAAATCACATGTTCTTTTTATGCTGTTGTCTTTTGCTTCTTTTCTGCTAATTTTCTGCTTATTTTGTATACAAAATTTACTCTTCTTTCTTTTGCTTCTTTAAAGAGACTTCAACATGAAATCAATGTTTTCTCATTAGAACATGAGAACTTTGTAAGATTTCTGTGTTTGGTCATTTTTCAGTCAAGTCCAACTCTTATGAGCCCATTTAGGGTTTCTTAGCAAAGATACTAGAATGATTTTCTGTTTCCTTCATTTTACAAATGTGAAAACATGATTAACTTACTTGCCCAGACTTACATAACTATGAAGTGTTTGGGACCAGATTTGAACTCAGGAAGAGGAGTCTGACACCAGACCAGGCATTCTATCCATTAAGCCACCCAGATGTAATTTTATTGAGCTAGGAATTATGAATTCCTATATTCATTTCTCATTTTTTTCTTTCAGGTATTATCTTTTAAACCATTCTAAAATTTCTTGTGACATTTCCATGCTTTCTTGGAATTCCACTGGACTATTTCATTAGAAATATTTAATTTTCCTTTGCCTTATGAAATGTGTTATGAATTTTATAATCTCTCCAAGGATTTGGTACTCACCTTTCCTTCTTTTTTGAATCCTCTGTTAATTTGTCTGTTTATGCACAGGGTTTCTATTGAGTTTTCTTTCTATCAAATTGTCCAGTATTTCAATCTTTTTTTCTCCTGGTATATTCTTCTGTTGCTTTCTTACTTCTTAACTCACAAAGTTGTGTAAGGCTAAATTTCTTCCCTTCAATGGCTCGGCTGAATTACTCACTGCTACTTATTGCAGTTTGGAAGGAACATCAGGAGCACATTCTGGGAAGAATCCCTGCAGATATCCCTAAGAAGCTAGGGACAGCCTCAGGTTCCCTCCTCATCTTTCCTCCTGCCCCCCGCCCCAGTTGTCTTCAGGTAGTGAGCAGAGGATGAAGTATACACACAAAGTCTTCATTCACAGCAAGAATGAGGTCCAAATTTGGACTCAATACAAAATTTCACAAGGTCCATCAGTCCTTCCATGTAGGGATCATGAAGGCAGGTAGAAAAGAATGCTAAGTGAACACTAAGTATTCACATTCTCTGATGTTAATTTCTAAGGATTCTACCTTGATCACATTCTCTTGTTCTTTCCCCTATTCAGCTGTAATTTTTCTAGATCTAATGCATAATTACTCTTTTGGGAGATTTCTGAGGTCTAGAAAAAGGTCACCATCTTGCTGGTGCCAAGAACCAGAAGTCTTGAATATTCTTGATGCTTTCCTTCTCCCTCTATCTCTACATATTCTATCAGTTGTAACATTAATTCTGCCTCCAAATGGTCTCAAATCTATGCCCTTCTCTTTTACATATGGCTAATATCCTAATTCAATCTGCATCACCTCTTTGCCTGTACATCTATAATGGCTTTCTAATTGGTCTCAATGCTTCTAGTCATTCTCTTCCTTAATCCATCCCCTCTACATATTTGTCAAAATAATCTCCTTTAAATATAAATCCAACCAGGACATTCAGTGGCTTCTACTGCCTATAAGATAAAAGAGTAATTTCCTATCTGGAATTTAAGGCCTCTATAATGTGGCTTTCACCTATCTACCTTTCTAGCCTTGTTTCACAGACCACATTCTAGATAAACTAGACTATTAGCTCTTCCCCAAACAATATTCTATCACTTACCTCTGAATGGAGCTTCTTCCTTCTCTAAACCCCACCACTCCATGCCTGGAATGTACTCCCTTTTCAACTTCTCAGAATCCTTGTCCTCTACTAAGACTCAGTTCAAATATTATCTCTCCACTGACATTTTCCCCAATGTTCCTTCCTCCCCATTCTTGCAGTTGTTAATGTTCCTTCCTCCCCATTCTTGCAGTTGTTAATCTCTAGCCCTCTTCAATTTTCTTTGTGAAATATGTACCTCAAAGGGTAGAAACTGTCCTGTTCCTATCTTTGTATCCATAGTACCTTGCATATAGAAGTTTGGTAGCTGTTCTCACTAAACTGAATTGAAGGTCATTAAAAGCAGAACTAAAAAATACAAAATAGTCCTTTTAGTATTCTAATATACTCATGAAATGATACATACTTACTTATCTCAACATTTCAACTTAGACTACACTTTCCCACGAGGATTAAACTCTAATCCAAACTAAGAAAAATTACATACTGAAGAAAAGAGCAAGTTATTTCTTACGGGCATTTGAGCAGGTAGTACTTCACAATAACTAATATGTAAGTAATTTAATATTTTCCTAAGAAACACCTTTCCAATCAAATTGAGAAAAAAAGTCAAGAACAATAGAGAACTAGAAAAAAGATTAACATAAATACTAGTAAATGAAAAAGATCATAAACTATTTTATGTTCATAAAAATATATGTGAATGATTTTATGTTCATAAAAATATATGTATCTACATAAATACATACATATTATCTACATGGATATATATATATATATTTATATGAAAAATGTGTACATGTATATACATACATGTGTAGATGTACATAAAAGCCCCTAGTGGTAAAACACAGACATTAGGAACAATCAACCTAAATCAATCCCTTGGGAACATGGTCCTGTCAATTTCATCCTATGGTCCCCTAATCTCTAAGGCTAAGGAGTTGATAAAATGGTAGGGATCTCACTTAGATAGCCCCAATCTAAATATAAAATTAAAATTGCATGCCAGAAAGTAACAACAAGCAATTTATCTGGGAAATCTCTTTCTGAAGGTCTCTGGGTTGCACTTCTCAAAGGACCGAGAATTTTTATAAAAGTTTCCTAAAATGAACTGTTTAGAAAACAGCAGAGTAACTAATGCCTAGAAATCTGAGCTGAAGGAGATAGAATCTTGGGCCATGCAAAAGAGTCTTTGGCTGTGTTCCAGGAGACAGATGCTTGATAAGCCTCTTAACTTCTTCTTGGCTGAATCAGTGTAGCTTTTTAAAATTAAATAGCCACCTTTAGAACCTAAGAAGATCATTCTGAGTTGATCTGAATTTCTTTTTTTTTTCCACTGGTTAGGATTAGAGGACAACACTAAATAATAGCTAAGGGAACTAACTAAACAAGCTAATAACCAAAACAAGAGAGCAGCTCAACATTATGTATAAAGATTCTGAAAAAAGCCTCAAAGCAAAGGGTGAGAGTTGTGCTCATTTAGTTGGGAAAAGGTCCCAGGAGTGATAAATGATCACTGGAAAAATAGGACCTAAATGTGCATGATCACAGTCAAGGAAACTTCCACACAGCACACTAAAATGTGATGTGCTTTGATTCATCTCATAAGAACACTCAGCTGTGTTAAACTATACTATCATATTAACCATATACAAGATGCTTCTAATACTCAAGTATCTAAAGAATATCCAAGTGCTTTAAATTCTCAACTGTACAATGATAAAAACATGGTGGATATTTAGGACTGAAGACACAAAAGTCCTTATGAATTTACCTTATAAGTATTTCCATTTTGCTATGGGAAAAATTTAGAATTATAGTATGATCTCCACCATGACAAAAATCTGGAACTTTAGTTATTTAATATAGAGAAAGATGAGCAAAATCAGATTAGAAATTGAATAATTGTTAAGTAGACAAAGCGTGAAAGAACAAGGAAAGAAAAGATCAGAAAGGTAGTCTACACTTTTTTATTATTAAGCAATGGGTTGCATTTATATCTGTAATTTGAGGTTCTTCATTACTAACAAATATTTATGATAAAGAAATAGGATGGTACAGCAGAAAGAGTCATGAACTGAGGGTCAAAGTTTTGTCAATGCACCTCTATAGGCGATCTTTCCTCTCCCGTTCTCTGTTTGACCCTGGGCAAGTCATTTAACATCCTAGTCATAGGATTTGTAAAACTGGAAAAATAAAAGCAGGCTGTTGAAATTAAAGGGATTACGACAACAAATGGTTAATTGTGGGAACTAAGTGAACCATAATGACTCCATTGTGACTAATCTAGAGCTAGCACAGTTCTTTTTCTATTCAATTATTAACCTAGTGCAACTTCTATCTTGTGAGAAAACTTTATTTAATTATGGGAACTGGGAGAAAATCTTATTGTATTATTTGAATCTAGTTCTACAAAGCTGGGAAATTGGACCCACCTTTACCTTCTGCTTAAGAACTGAGAATCTAAATTATGCTGACCAGAAACCTAGTTAGATCCAAAGACAGATGCAAGGAGTTTACTCACAATTGTACATCTTAAGCAATCCATATTCTTATCTGAAAACTAGTCCTACACGGATCAATCAGCTATTATTTTCATGTTATGATTGTTCACAGACACTTGGAGGACACCTCTTCTGTTTTTAGGAAATTGCACTTATTCATTCTCCCCCTCCCAACTTAGAAGATCCCTAATCTTTAATCCTATTAGAAATCAGATTTCCCAATGTTGTATTATTTTCATTTAATTAATTGGCCCTATTTAATGACTTTTAATGTATAAAAGTCTATATACCCTTGTATGGGGGGGGGAAGTTCCAGGTCTGCTTCTACTTTTGTTAGACAATTGCCAAGCATTGTTTGATAAAGCAATATGCTAGGTAGATTATACCTTTGCTTCCTCTGTCATTTCATCTTTCACCTAACACAAGCACCTACCTCCCAGGGTTGTTATAAAGATCAAATGCTTTGCAAACCTCAAAATACTTGCTCTTATTAGGAATAAATATGATCTGGTTCAACTTTCATTTTAAAGATTAGAAAACTGACTCTCAAAAGTAGTTCTTAGAGCATGACTCTCAAGAGGGGAGGAACATACACAAAACACACATAAATGCATACACACAAATACAATCCTAAAAAATGGAGAAAACTCTCATCACATTCAACTTAGATCAATGTATACCATGGAAACAATGTAAAGACTAACAGGCTGCCTTCTGTGGGGGGTGGGGGGAGGGAAGCAAGATTAGGGGAAAAATTGTAAAATTCAAAATAAATAAAATCTATTTAAAAATAAATGAATAAATAAAAATAAAAAATGAAGAAAAGAGATGAATTTCAATGTTTAATTTTTTTTAAAAAATAACACTTTTTAATGTTTCCCTTGCTTGGGGTAAGTAGTTCTTCTCCCCCCCAATTCCAATTTCCTATTCTGAATTCAGTTTTCAATACCACTGTCCAAGTGACACAAGGACAGAAATTCATTAACTTCAATTTACAGACAAAATACATTTAAACATTCCTATCCAAAGAGTTGACTGGGCTAATTGGATATTTGCAATCAAACAACTATATTCACAGCCTGGTTCTGGGATTACTGTCCCATAATGGAACATTTATACCACTCATCATGATACAGGAAAAAGAGCATTGAAACTACAGTCAGAGAACCTAGGTTTCACATCCTCTATTAAGGATTATTGTGTTTTGTAATCAAGGAGGATCATTACATCAAGTGAATGATGACATGAAATGCACACCTTCTCAACAAGACTAATATAGGGGATATTCATGGTTTCATATACAGTCTTCTTTTTTTTGTTGTTTTTTTAAGTATAGGGAAATACTTATACTGATTATTATATTCATAATAATTAAAAGAATATTTTTTAAAGTTTATAAAATTAAGTAACATGTTTAAATTATTTCATTCTTTTATTTTTGTGGTATTCATTATATTATTGTGCTCTCCATACGTTTTTCTCAGCATCTCTAAACATTTTTATAAACATGTCAATATTCCCAGAATAACAGAAAAGTGCTATTGTTCTTTATCTATCAGATGAGGAAGTAGAAGTTTTGAGTCGCCCAAATCCCCAGTGATGACAGAGCTCTTAAAATTGCACTTAAAATGAGAAGGGCATTTCATTTACTTATTTTAGACAATTCCTACCAATAGAACGAGAAAGTACATTTCATACACAGAAGCTAGAAGAAATCCAAAGAAGAAATATATTGATTTTAGAAACAGCAAATCAGGAGGAAAGAGAACTCAGGGTTCCTACAGAAGGCTTATTATAATGATTACCAACTGAATTTAAGGATGAAATCCTAGGATTTGCTGGGAATATTGATTGGAGAGAAGACTTCTCAACATAATTAGAGGAATGCTTAACAATTCTCACACCCCATTATGCCTCATAAAGCTATAAGAAATTGAAGATCAGGATCAGTCCCCTTGGGTGAAAGCGAAGGGAGTTAACAAATTGGTATCATAACTGTTATCTTGGAACTTAACCATTTTTTTGCAAACCTCAAATGACTGAAACATTTATTTACTAGTATTTTTATAATACAAGAGTCACAAAGAGGTACACAACATTATATCAGGAATTTATTTGTCACTATCATTATGAGTGACAAAAAAAAGGACCTTTGGCAAAAAAAAAATTCAGGTAAAGGGTACAAGTACAGAGTTTCACAAGGACATATTTCAAAGCTCTTATTGCTTAAATATTTAAATGGTGAATTTAATTCAAGAACTATATGTATCAATTACAATAATAAATGCACAAAAATTTAAAATCAAGACAATGACTGTTAGTTACAATTATTAAAAAAAAAAAGTCCGAACTCACCTTGCTCCAATCTGAAACAAAGTGAACGTTTTGCAGCTTCCATCTCAGGTGTTGGATTATCCAAGACCCGGCGACACCACTGCAGAGGGCTCATTGAGTTTTCTGGTAGACTGCATGCTTTAGAAGATGTGTACAACCTTAAAATTAAAAAAAAATACAGCATTTAAATATATTGTCTTTTCTCTAGATAATAAAAGCAAGGCAATGAACAATGTAAAAATAGAGAAAAAGCTTAATTTTCACTTCTAATTAGTTAGAAATATTTTCCCCAACAACTCTATAAATAGGATGTTCCATCAAAGATAAATATTCCCAAGGAGAAAGCAAACTTCCAACTTGTTATCCTCTACATTTTTGTGTAAGTTAAATGCTTTAGGCTGCCAGTGAAGTTCATTACCATTACATGGCATTCTTTCCCTCTAGAATACAATCCTTGATTTTCAAACTTTTATGAGATTCTATATCCAATTTGTTATTTGTTTCTCTCTGATGCCAGCCAAACAAAAAACTTCAAGAGAAGGTACCTAGCTATAAAAGGAAGATCCCTAAAATTTCCATTTAAGTATTCTATAAAAGTTCCATAACCACCATGTCATATTAAAGCATTTGATGGTGCTCAAAATGTTAATTCTGTGTATTTTAAATAGACTATCAACAAAAAAGTATTCAACAAATGAATTGCTCCTAAGAGTATTAATCAAATTCAATTAATCAGATCACACCATTCCCTGATACCAGGTAAATGAAATCAGGTTAATTGTGGTATTTCTTAAATTAGCAATTTTTATTCTAATTACAAATCATAGTCATTGAAGTTATTTCCCCTGAAGGCCTCTTAGTTCCAGTTACTGTATATTCTCAAAATAATATTTCTTTAAAAAAGAAAAAAATTCTCTACAACTAAGTGATTCCAGCGATACAGACTATTTTTTCATTTAAATATACTAACACTAATCTTTTGGAATTTTGGGGGATATTTCTGAGATAACTGAAGGTCAATCAAAATCTTTTATTATTTTAACTATTTTTATTAATGAGTATTAATATTTATTAATAATCGATAAAAACTCTAACACTGGAATCTATGAAAATTTGTCATATATATATATATACATCTACAGAAATAGAAGGCATGAGTCAAAGGTTGATGCTTTCAATAGCTATGCTGTGAGTTTCTTTCTGAAAAGTTCTACTAGGCTACTTTTTGTTTCATTAGTCATCATAAAGGACAAGTAGGGGAAATATATCAGCCTATATCATGGATATAGTTTTTCAAGATAAATGAACAAATGTACCAAAATTGTCTTTTCCTGCAGTTTTTTCCTTTACTCTCCAGAAAGTTATCATTTCACTGAATGCTGTTACAATGTCTTGTGACCTGTCAAAAGTTATCAAGACATCTATTTTATTTATGAATCAGTAACAAAACCAAACTTCCTTGTCAACTTCAAACCACTCTTCCATCTCAGTTGTACTAAGCTGGTTGACAGGATGTAAAGGAGAGGCTGAGTGACAAAGATGAATAAGGCAAGCTTATCAGATTGCTCTCACAGATCTCAGTCTATAGAGGGAGAAAAGAAAAGCATAAAAAGACTATAAGGAAGTAGTCCTTTTGGGATACTGGCAGCTAACCCTATTGACAAAATTCTTGATTCTCCGACACCTTCCATGACTTCTAGCATAAGAGTTTTCTCCTGGTCCTTTTTCCACTGACACTCCTGTTCCTTAAGCACTTTAAGATTAGAGGCATACCTATTCATTCAGCAAGTATTTTATTTCTTTCCCCTATGACCTAGAATAGAGAATAGAGGAAACAAGTCTCCTTTTAGGAGATTTACAAACTCTAAGGAGAACAGATATAGAAGAGAAAGGGATCTCAGAAATTATCTCAGAGAGTGGTTGTTACCATTTTCTCATTTTTATAGATAAGGAAACCAAGAACAGGGTACATTAAAGTAACTTGTCCAAGAGTAAATTAAAATAGTTAATACGAAGCTGGATGGAAACAGATACCAGTTAACTGACTGACTAGATCCCAAAGCCTGTGGTTCAAGAGTCAGTGCTCCTTCCACTGAACTACACTGCCTACTGTATAGAAATAAATCAATATAAAATATGGAAAAAGTAAACAAAAAATCACAAAGTAATTTGGGAGTAAGACCTGGTGGAAGAGACACTTGAACTGAGTAATAGAGGATATTTAGTATTCTAAAAGGTAGAAGTGAGGACAAAGCAGGCAAATCTGGCTGCAATGAAGTATTCAAGGAAGAGGGGATAAGATAATGTAAAATCATTCTTGGAAGACATGGAGACAGTTTGTAAAGGGCTTTAAATAGCAAACAGAAGAGTCTATAAGAAGTTAAAGGATCTTAAGCAAGGAAGTGACTTCCTCCAATTCTTTTCAACAACACACAATAAGAATGAAGGAGGCAGATGATGGAAGCATGGGAGAGACTCACAAACTGAAAGCTTATTCATGAGATTACTAGGGAAGACCATGAGACATAATGTCAATAGCTCTCAATCCTTCTCTCCCTCCTTCCACAGAATGGCAAATATAAAAAGATGCTGAGAGACAAAACCACTGTAACCAAGATCAAAAGAAATGTAGTCAATTGGGAAACCATTTCTGAAACTAGTTTTTCTGACACAGGACTCATTTCTAAAATATACAGAGAACTGAGTCAAATTTTCAAAAAAAACAAGCCATTCCCCAATTGCCAAATGGTCAAAGGATATGCAAAGGCAATTTATAGCTGAGAAAATCAAAGCAATCCATAGTCAGATGAAAAATTGCTCCAACTCATTACTTATGAGAGAAATGCAAATGAAAGCATCTCTGAGATACCACCTCACACCTCTCAGACTGGCCAATACCAACAGAAAGGACAATGATCAATGTTGGAAGGGATATGAGAAATCTGGGACACTAATACATTGTTGGTAGAGTTGTGAACTCATCCAACCTTTCTGGAGAGCAATTTGGGATTATGTCCAAAGTGCAACAAAAATGTGCATACCCTTTGACCCAGCAATATCACTATTGGGTCTATACCCTAAAGAGATTATGAAAAAGGGTAAAAACATCACTTGTACAAAAATATTTATAGCAGCCCTGTTCATAGTGGCAAAAAATTAGAAATTAAGTGAATGTACCTCAAATGGGGAATGGCTTAACAAACTGTGGTATATGTATGTCATGGAACTCTATCTTTCTATTAGAAACCAGGAGGGATGGGAATTCAGGGAAGCCTGGAGGGTGATGAGCAACCCTGATGGATTTGCTCATCCCTTCAGTGCAACAACCAGGGACAATTTTGGGCTATCTACAATGGAGAATACCATCTGTATCCAGAGAAAGAATTATGGACTTTGAACAAAGACCAAAGACTATTACCATCAAATTGGGGGGGAAAGCATTATATTATTATGTAATTTTACTATCTCATACTTTAATTTTCTTCCTTAAGAATATTTCTCAGGAGGCATAGCCAAGATGGTGACAAGCGAAGATCCTGTCTTAGGAGCTCCCTCATAAAACTTCTAAATGAAGGACTCGAAGTAAATTTTCGAGAGACAGAACCCACAGAGGGACCCAGTGAAGCAGTTCTCCTACTCAAAGTAACCTGGAAAAGAGTAGAAAGGCTCTGCTCCCTGGGGTCAAAGGGTCAGCCCACCAGAGGGGTGGCCCACCAGAGCGCAAGAACTTCAGCCTCCCGGAGGCAGCCCCAGGGCGCTGGAAGCGAGGGCTCACAACAGCGGGGGAGTTTCCTGATCTACACCCCCAGGAGCATCAGGCACAAATTAGGGGAACAACTGGGGACCTCTACCAGAACAAGCACGTGAAGCCCAGCCCTCAGGGCACACAGCAGAGTGGCCAAGGCAGTCCAGATCCAGGAAACAGAAGCAGGCAGAGCCGTTAAGCAGGAGCCCCCAGGGCATGAGCCCACTGAACCTAGGGAAGGGAGTGAAGAGAGACTGTCATGCTCTGTCCTCTGCCCCTGGAACAGGACTTTGGGGTTCTGACCACATTCAGGTCCTGATCACAGTCTAGGCCCCGCCATAGAAGAGCAGGCCCCCCCCCCACTTCAGCCCTGTGGCAGAGGGGGGTGCTTATGGTCATTCACAGACCAGGAGGGAGGACTGAGCCTCACAATACTGAGACCATTGTGGGAGTGTCCCAAAAGCTCAGGAGCACCCCGCAAAACAGGCTAAGGCTAGGAAAATGAGCAAGCAGAGAAACAAGAGGAACACCACTGAGAAATATTTTGCATATGAGCCCAAGAAGGATCAAAACACTCAGTCTGAAGATGAGGAAGCACAAACTCCTGCATCTAAAGACTCCAAACTGGGAAAAGAAAGGAGAGAGATGCAGGAAAAACATGAAAATGAAGTCAGCAGCTTAGTCAAGGAAATCCAAAAAAATGCTGAAGAAAATAGCATGCTAAAAACCAGCTTAGGTCAAATGGATAAAACATTTCAAAAAGTTATTGAGGAGAAGAATGCTTTAAAAAGCAGAATTGGCCAGATGGAAAAAGAGATGAGAAAGCTCTCTGAGGAAAACAAATCCTTCAGACAAAGAATAGAACTCAGGGAGATTGATGAATTTACAAGACATCAGGACTCAATACTTCAAAACCAAAAAAATGAAAAATTAGTAAACATCTCATTGAAAAATCAATTGATATGGAAAACAGATTTAGAAAAGATAATTTTAAAATTATTGGAATACCTGAAAGTCATGATCAGGAAAAGAGCCTTGACATCATTTTCAAAGAATTACTACAGGAAAACTGCCCTGATATCCTAGAAGCAGAGGGCAAAATAGAAATGGAAAGAATCCACAGATCCCCCCGAGAAAGAGATCTCAAAAAACCAACCCCCAGTTTTTCCAAGCCAAGTTCCACAACTCCCAAGTCAAAGAGAAAATATTACAAGTAGCCAGAAGGACACAATTCAGATACCTCGGAGCTGCAATCAGGATCTCAGAGGACTTAGCAGCAACTACATTAAAGCTGGTAGGGCTTGGAATACAATATACCAGAAAGCAAAAGTGCTTAGAATGCAATGGAGAATCAACTACCCAGCAAAAGGGAATGTCCTCTTCCAGGGGTAAAAACGGACTTTCAATGATCCAGGGAAATTTCAAATGTTCCTGTTGGAATGGCCAGAGCTGAACAGCTTTGATCTTCAGATACAGGACTCAGGTAAAGCATAGAGAGTGGAGGAAAAGAGGAAAATATGAGGGACTTAATGATGATGAACTGCATATATTCCTGTATAGAAAAATGACACTGACAATACTCATATGAACTTTCTCAATTAACAGAGCCGGTAGAAGAAGCTTTGATAGATGAAGCACAGGAGAAAGCTGAATTTGCAGATAAAATATGGTGTAAAAATTGATGGAGTCAATAGAAAAAAAAAACGGAAATATAATAGGAGAAAGAAAAAGGAGAGGGGGAGAATAGGCCAAGATATTTCATATAATAATATTTTTCTTTATTACAATGAGCTATTGCAATGATATGGAAGGGGGGAAGGCAAGGGGGAATGAGGGAATCTTCACTCTCATCAGAGGTGGCTAGGAGAGGAAACAGCATATATACTCAATGGGGTATAGAAATCTGGAGTAAGAAGGAGAGGGAGGACAGGGGGAAGGGGGGGGATGTGAGTGATGGAGGAGAGGATGGACCATGGGGGGAGAGTGGTCAGATATAACACATTTTCTTTTTTACTTCTCACAAGGGGCTGGGATTGGAAGGCCTGTCTGGGACCACAGGGCCAGGTGGATGCTGGGCCTAAGGGGTGGTAGTGGGCTCAGGGCCTCTTGGCCCCAGGAACAGGGATCTGTCTGCTGCGCCACTCAGCTACCCTACAGCAGAGTCAGAGTGAAAGGAGAGAGAAAATATAGTACATGGTAGTGGAGAAATACGAAAGGAGGAAGTTGTGATCAGCAATGGCAATGGTGGAAAAAAATGGAAGTAATTTTTGTGATGGACTTATCATAAAGAATGTGATCCACCTGCGACAGAGTTGGTGGTGTTGGAACACAGACTGAAGCACATTTTTTATTATTATTATTTTTGGGGGGTGCAGGACAAATGGGGCTGGGTGGCCTGTCTGGGGCCACATAGCAGGGTGATCATTGGGTGTCTGAGGCCAGATTCGGACATGGGTGCTCCTGGCTCAAGGGCCAATGCTCTGTTCACCACCCAGCCACCCCTACTATTATTACTATTTTATTTTAGTTCTTTTCTTTTTCTTTTTTTGGTTTATGCAGGGCAGTGGGGTTGGGGTGGCTTGCCTGTCACATAGCTGGGTGATTGTTGGGTGTATGGGACCAGATATGGGCTTGGGTGCTCCTGGATCCAGGGCTGGTGCTCTATCCACTGTACCACCTGGTCATGCCTACAATTATTACTATTATTTTTTATTTTAATTTTAATTTTTTTCAAATGAGTATATTTTTTGGGGGGAGGGAGCATTTTGTTTACTCTTAAACAAGAATATTTTATTAATGTATAAAAAAGTGTACAAAATGAGAATAAATATTAAATTAAAAAAAGAATATTTCTGTCATCACATTCAACTGAGATCAATGTATATAACATGGAACCAATGTAACCACTAACAGAATGCCTTCTGTAGGGGGTGGGGAGAGGGAAGCAAGAATGTGAGAAAAATTGTAAAACTCAAAATAAATAAAATCTTTCTTTAAAAAAAAAAAGATACCGATATATCATTGTCTGATCTTGCTATCTCTTATACTTTATGTTTCTTCCTTAAGGATATGATTTCTCTCTCTCATCACATTCAATTTGGATCAATGTATACCATGGAAACAATGTAAAGACTTGCAAATTGCCTTCTGTGGGGGGTGGGGGTGGGGAGGGATGCAAGATTAGGGGAAAAATTGTAAAACTCAAAATAAATAAAATCTTTTTTTAAAAAGATGCGGAGTTACACAATTCTCAGACCATCCACTAATATCCATTTAGCTCTTTTATGATGTATTTGCTCATTAAAGTATGAGATAGTAAAATTACATAATAATATAATGCTTTTTTCCCCTAATTTGATGGTAATAGTCTTTGGTCTTTGTTCAAAGTCTATAATTCTTTTTTCTGGATACAGATGGTATTCTCCATAGTAGATAGCCCAAAACTGGTTGTTTCACTGAAGGGATGAGCAAAAAACTTCACTGGAAGTTTTTGGGAACAACTAAACAAATTAAAACAAATTAATCACTCCCATATTGTCTCACCACAAGTAACAACAAAAGAATATAATAAGAAGTTGAAATTAATTGGTTTAACCAAAGCTTTTAAATTCTCCTAAGTGAATGGGAAAGTTCACAAAATAACTTTTGCCTTGAAGCAACAAGAAACATTCATGGATATTGTTTTCTCACCCTGATACCGAAAAGAAAGCAAGGAAACACAACGCTATGAAAGCAGTATCAAAAATTAATAGCTAGAATTATAAAGTACCTCAGAAGTCATCTATATCAATTCTCTCATTTATGAGAGAAGAACTGAAGCTCAGAATAAGTAACTTGCCATAATTGTTCCTGGCAAATAATAGGCAATTAGGGTAATATTTGAACCATTATCCTCTGACTAAAGAACCAGTGATTTTTTTCACCTCTCACAACTGATACACCAGTAACTGTTACAGACCATCAGATTTAGAAATCATAGGAAAAAACTGGCATGATCCCCCAAACTAAATTACATACACCTCAATACTCTTATCTTCAAAGCAGAGGTGGGGGTGAAGGAAAGAACAGAAAAAACCTTTGAAAAAATACAGTGCTGCACATCTCAGACTGGCCAATATGACCAGAAAGGATAATGATCATTGTTGGAAGGGTTGTGGGAAATCTGGGACACTATATTACACTGTTGGTGGAGCTGTGAACTTATCCAACCTTTCTGGAGAGAAATTTGGAACTACGCCCAAAGGGCAACAAAAATGTGCATACCCTTTGATCCAGCAATACCACTACTGGGTCTATACCCTGAAGAGATGATGAAAAAGGGTAAAAACATCACTTGTACAAAAATATTCATAGCAGCCCTGTTTGTGGTGGCAAAGAATTGGAAATCTAGTAAATGTCCTTCAATTGGGGAATGGCTTAGCAAACTGTGGTATATGTATGTCATGGAACACTATTGTTCTATTAGAAACCAGGAGGGACGGGAATTCAGGGAAGCCTGGAGGGATTTGCATGAACTGACACTGAGCGTGATGAGCAGAAGCAGAAAAACACTGTACACCCTAACAGCAACATGAGGGTGATGATGGACTTGCTCATTCCATCAGTGCAACAATCAGGGACAATTTTGGGCTGTCTGCAATAGAAAATGCCATCTGTATCCAGAGAAAGAACTGTGGAGTTTGAACAAAGTTCAAGGACTATTCCCTTTAATTTAGGAAAAAAACAGATATCTTATTGTCTGATCTTGTTATCTCTTATACTTTTTTGTTTCTTCCTTAAAGATATGATTTCTCTTTCATCACATTCAATTTGGATCAATGTACAACATGGAAACAAAGTCAAAACTGACAAATTGCTTTCTGTGGGAGGGGAGGGAAGTAAGATTAGGGGGAAAATTGTAAAACTCAAAATAAATAAAATCTTTAATAATAATAAAATACAGTACTGGATCTTAGAGACCACGTTTGTAGACTGCTCAGAAATCTCATAGCTATGCAGCATTGTTTTTTCCCCAAGAACAGGATCAGAGAGTGCTGTGGTGTGATAAACAGAAACAGTAACAAAAAAGAGAAACTGACTACATTTAACAAAGCAAGACATAACTAGATACTGAGATGAAAAATCACTTAAGACTCAGTTATGAGATCATAGAATGCTTAGTAGAGCAAAAAAGCAAAAACAAAAAAAAAATAGATACTATATTGTTATCAGATTGTAAGGAATGTTTTTGTCCCCTTTTGTATCTCTAGTTAACCAAGACAATGCCTATAACATAGTAGGTACTTAATAAATGTTTATTGACTGATATTAAAAGACCAGATAAAGATGAAGAGACACCACATTCAATTAGTTCCAACCAGATCTATTGAAAGTGAAGGCTACTGACTACCAAAAAATTGGAAAACAGAAAAAAAACCAATGATTATCCCCCATTTCTTAGAAAAGTTTAATTCAAGACAAGAAAGACTGAAAGAATCCAGAAATCAGCTAAACTAGCAAACCAAACTCACTTGCTAAGCCAGGAGACATGACAGCTAAAAGACACCAGTTTATAATACAAACTCACTGGCAAAACCTCATGCAAGATGAGCAATATCACCTCACAAAACAGGTGAGAACTTAATTGGAGAAAGGCTGGAATGAGACTCATCTATGCCAGATACTCTTAGAATATTTGTATATAAAGAAGAAAGGAGAATAACTAAAAGACTTGAAATAGAACACATCTATCAGTTTTTCTAGAGTAGTCTTTACTGAATATTGACAAATCACAGATTTTAAGAGTTGGATAGCACCTTAGCAGTCACCTAATTCAATGCTTCCTTTAAAAAAAAAATTTCTAGGGGCCTTTAGGTGGTGGAGTGGATAAAGCACCGGCCCTGGAGTCAGGAGTACCTGAATTCAAATCCTACCTCAGACACTTAATAATTACCTAGCTGTGTGGCCTTGGGCAAGCCACTTAACCCCATTTGCCTTGCAAAAAAAAAAAATTCTGCTATATATACCCCACAAGAGGACATTCAATCTCCACTTAAAGACACTGGGGGAGGGGGCTACAGGAGGAAAAAAGGGCAGTAAAGACTCTAAATACAGCCCAGTTCACTCATGCATAGCTCTAATTATTTAGGAAAGATTTTCCTGATATTTAGCCTACAATTTACCTCTTTACAATTTCTAGCCATTGTTCCTACTTCTGATCAAATCTAATCCCTCTTTCACGTGACAAGCCTTCAAATACTTAAACACAGATTATTTTGTTGGCCCTGAGCCTTTTCTTCTTTAGGCTACACATACCTAGTTATTTCATCTGATCTTTATTCAAGATATATGAAAAGTCCTTCATGACTTAGCTCCTTTCTCTCAAGCTTATCAAATGTCCTTCCTAAGACAAGTTTTCTGAAACAATCAGAACCTCCATGAACAAAACTACAAAACGCTCTTTGTAGAAATAAAGGCAGATATTTAGAGAGATATTCAATGGATAAACAATTATAATAAAAATTAGTGCCTAACTAAATCATCTAGTGTTACTGTATAGAACTAGACAAAACAACATTCAAGTGGAATTTAAAGTATGGAATTTTCTTTAGAGCAAGTGAAATTTATTTTAGTTTTTTGGTAAAATGCATGAAATCTATTTTTATTATCATAACAGTTTAATATCATTTCTCACATGACACATGACTTCACTACCCTGATACTTCTCTGAATTCTACACTAAGTCCCAGGAATCTCATTTTTGGAAAATCCTCACTAACCTACAAGATGCCATCACTACACTTTAATACTCTAATTGGAGGGTGGAATTATATACTCTACAAAAAACTCCATTTAATGGGGGGAAGGTTTTAATAGAAGGCTGTGTAAGAGAGGGATTCTTGGAGGGGGGAGGGGGAGATCAAAGGAATAGGAGAACAAGGTAGTGAGTGTTCATAAAGCAGAAGAGTGAGGAGGGATTGCTGCTTTCAGGAAATGTTATTAAAAATGAGAGATTCACACACAAACAAAATAAAAATCAGGAGTAGAATTCATTATGTAAAAAAAAGCAAGGATACTAGTCATGATCTAAGATACAGTTAAAGCTAAAAATAGATTAATTCAAAAGAGAAATATAAGGAAATTATACTATATCACAGAAATATTAATCATTATGTTTGAGATTATTTAAAATAACAAGAAAGTATAAGGTAGAAATAATACTATGTTGGAGAAATTGATGAGCTGGATTTAGAAAATTATGGAAAGATGACTTATGAAGGAGGATGCTATTCATCTTCAGAAAAACAGAGGATAAGTGGAAATATAAGTATAGTATAGTCTTACATATGTGTATGAATATATGTGTGTATATATTTATGTGATAATATTTATTATAGATATAGACTAAAAGATATACATATATATTATACATATGTGTGAATGTGGGTATATGAGTGCATATGCATGTATATGTAAGTTTATAAATATCTATGAATAGGTACGTGTATTTGTATATTATATATAAATTTGTGTCTATATATGGTATATATGCATGTATATATATATATATATGTATATATATATATATTAAATATATATCCACACTCAACTTGTAATTTGGGGGGAGGGGAGTATAATAAAAATCATACTGCAGAGACCAAGAGAAAACCTACAAGAAAACAATAAAAAGATTGACAATGTTAAACTTATTATAAAAGCTTTCTTGAGGGGCAGCTATGTGACGTAGCTGATAAAGCACCAGCCCTGGAGTCAGGAGTACCTGGGTTCAAATCCAGTCTCAGACACTTAATAATTACCTAGCTGTGTGGCCTTGGGCAAGCCACTTAACCCCCATTTGCCTTGCAAAAAAAACCTAAAAAAAAAAAAGCTTTCTTGAAATGGAAATGTATTGCTTTATATTTTGAATCCTCTCATGATTTGCTGTACACATGGCAATTTTTTCTTTTATTATTTTATATTTGTCTAAAATTTTTAAAAAGAACTATTTAAGAAGGGAGTTCAGTTTAGATATTTCATTTCTGACTTCTTAACCATGCCTACACACTGGGTAACTAACCTTCTTTTTCACCTTCCTTTTCTGTGCTGTCTTTCCCCATTAGAATATAAGTTCCTTGAGAACAAGGAACGTCTTTCTTTTTTAGTATTTATATTCCTAGAAATTAGCAGAGCTTGACATATATGTAATTATTAAATAATTATTGAACTAAATGATTAGTGTGCTCTGAATTCATTTCTTCTTTCTCTCCAAGTGATCTGATGGTGGAACAATATGTTTAGATTAAAAAGTGTAACAGGTATTTAAAGAGTAGGCATTTGAAGGCAGCTAGGTGGTACAGTGGATAGAGCACTGGTCCTGGAGTCAGGAGAACCTGAGTTCAAATCCAGCCCCAGACACTTAATAATTACCTAGCTATGTAACTTTGGGCAAGTCACTTAACCCCATTGCCTTGCAAAAGTCAAATAAATAAATAAATAGATAGCAGGTATTTAAATAGTGCTTTAAAGTTTGCAACATGTAGTTAAAACACATTATTTCATTTAAACTTCATAATAGACCTATAAAATGAATATTATTTGTATTGTTATCCCCATTTCACAAATGAGGAAAGTGAGTTTTAGTAAATGTTAAGAGTCAGAATTTGAAACCAAAATTTGAAAATAAGCCTGATTTTGATTTTTAAGATGAAAAA
Source organism: Macrotis lagotis (assembly GCF_037893015.1). NCBI lineage: Eukaryota > Metazoa > Chordata > Mammalia > Peramelemorphia > Peramelidae > Macrotis > Macrotis lagotis. The sequence continues at coordinate 131,207,967 of NC_133663.1, read as the reverse complement.
AAATCTATATTCATGTCTCTCACATCTTTATAAAACTTTTGTGAAAAGTCAATGAATGAAAACAAGAGGGTTGTATGAAGGCTTTTTAAAGATCTCTTTTTATATAGTAAGCCATATCTTAAACTTTGTTAAAGTGAAAGAAAAAGTGACAGAAGTAGAAAAGAATATAAAATTCATTATTCCTATTCTTTTGGGGGGTTTCAAAACATAATTTTGCTTTCAGTTTTTTGAAATATAGAAATTGCTAATATGTTATACTAATGTAATATATTTTGCAATGAAAACAAGTTATACAAGGAAATCTGGAAAGACCTTTATAAAATAAGAAAAAGTTAGGAAAAAAGATAACCAAAAGAAGGGAATCTTCTAACCATGAACATATGAAAAAAAGCAAATGAGAATGAATGAACGGGGCAGCTAGTTGGCACAGTAAATAGACCACCGGTTCTAGAGTCAGGAGGGCCTGAGTTCAAATATGACCTAAGATACTTAATAATTGCCTAGTTGTATGACCTTGGGCAAGTCATTTAACCCCACTGCCTTAAATTAAAAAAAAGTTTTAGAGAATGAATGAACAAAGAATCCTAAGGAAGACTAGGAGGAAATGATTGAAATAATGTTGATATTTCATAAATAGAAATTAATTTAAATACAAGGTTACTAGAAAGTAGAGTTATTTGTATTGACATTCAATCTTAAATTTCTGATAAGACATTATTTTTAAAATTACTTTTACTTTAAAAGAGTAAAAACATCACTTGTACAAAAATATTCATAGCAGCCCTGTTTGTGGTGGCAAAGAATCTGGTAAATGACCTTCAGTTGGGGGATGGCTTAGCAAACAGTGAAAAAAAAAATATATATATATATAGATATATATATATATATATATATATATATATATATATATATATATATATATATATATAGCAACAATCAGGGACAATTTGGGGCTGACTGCAATGGAGAATACTATATGTATCCAGAGAAAGAACTGTGGAGTTGGAACAAAGACCAAGGACTAATTTAATTTAGAAAAAAAAACCTGATATCTTATTGTCTGATCTTGCTATCTCTTATACTTTATGTTTCTTCCTTAAGGATATGATTTCTCTCTCATCACATTCAATTTAGATCAATGTATACCACGGAAACTGGCAAATTGCTTTCTGTAGGGTGTAGAAGGAGGGAAGTAAGATTAGGAGGGAAAATTGTAAAATTCAAAATAAATAAAGTCTTAATACTAAAAAAATTTAAAACATAAAAATATATAATTAAGAAAATAAAATTACTTTTCCTTAGTATAAAAAATATACAATTTGAAAGGTTCCACTCCAACAAGCTATATCCTGTTATACCAGCTAAAATTCAACTAGTTTATGAAAGATGTGAGCAGAGATAACTTTATTTCAATGATCCAATTTATGGCCAAAGAGATCAGACTAACCATTTATAGTGGGAATATTAGAGTACATATATATATATATATATTTTTCATAATAATGTATATTATAATAGACATTTATTACAAATTGAGACATACAATTGAACAGATAGACCATTAGTTATTCCAGCTGTGTATCTGAATCTATCTTTGTGTATATGTATATATGTGCCTACACATCAAGATGTGCATTACTGGAAAAGAAGATATAATTTCACAACAGACTTATACATAAAATAAAGAACAGGCATTTCAGCTGGTTAAAGAAAGACCTATAGATGACTAGAATGGACTAGACAGTATTTGAGAAACTATCTATACAAGATAACTCCAAATTTATCAGTGACAAAAAAGTCTATTTGTTTTGATTGTTTTTTAAAATACCATTATCTTCCCAATGACAACGGTTTCAAAAGAGTGAAAATTTCAAGTCACTAAAGTTTGTAGACTCATACATTTCAGACAATGACCTGATATGAATTCTATTATCGATGACATATATTACTGGTAAAAGAGGTAGATACATCAAATAATAAGAATAAGGAATAACACAAAGCCTAAGTACTCTATTGGTCTCCACAAAAAAAGTAAAAGAAACCAGCTATACTCTTTTTTGACTCCTCATTACCTAAAAACCTCATCATTAGAAAATCTCATAACGAAAGATCAAATTGGCCTTAGTACTCATATCTGAAACCTTTGTTCCTCTGACTGAAGGATAGAGCTATGAGCTCCAAAAATCTCCTTTTAATATAAGGAGGGTGCTCAGGATTTCACCAATACATTTCAATCTAGTTACACTTCTTTTGGACTTCATGGCCACCACCCCTTTCAGGATAGCTTCCGTTTTATGTATTGTCTTCCCCTGGTAGATTTTAAACTTCTTGAGTGTATTTGGTGCTCAGTCTGGCATATGGTAGAAACTGAATACATGTTTCCAGCAATCCCTGGAGAGATGGAAACCAAAGGGATCTCAAGCTCAAAGTTCTGAGTTATACTGGGTTAATATGGGGGGGGGGGGGGGCTGAAAACAAGGGTCACATGGTTGCTTAGGGAGGGGAGAACCAGACCAGATCAGAAAATAAAAGGTCAAAACACCCATGCCAAACAAAGATGAAACAGTTCTAATAAACATTGTATTTAAATATTAAGTTCAACCACCAAAAAGGATTTTATGGAGTGTCACCAACAGTTCCTAAAACAACAAAGAGTACAATGGTTCAATTCATTAAGCTAAAATTGTGAAGGGCAAACATATATTTTATATATAATATAATATATATTAATTCTACCTCACTTATTAAATAAAAAACTCAAAAGATAGAGAGAACATCTTGAAAACATTGGCCTTTCAAATAATGATATGAAATCCTAGAACCAGTTTCTTTAGTATCTGTCAGGATGATAAAGAGGAAACAATCCCAAAATGCTTGAAAAACATTTCTTCTTCATTGGAAGAAAAATGAAATTTTCTTGCTGGTACTATGTTAACATCAAATAGGCAGTCTACCCATCTACTGCCCCCCCCCAAAAAAAAAGCCTCTCAGATAAGTGACAAATGTTATTCAAGTTAACTTGTTCTCATGGGAACAAACCTCATTCCGTCTCTTTTCTCTACTACCTATCAACAGGCCCCGCAGTCCTTCCCAATCTGCCTTTGACCTTTATACCTCTTCTAGCTAATAACCATCTGCCTTGACAGTCAAACTTTTTCCAAAAGTTGTCCATGCCCAATATCTTATCTTTCTTACTAATTTCAATTCAGCTCCTTGTAGTCTTTATTTTCATCTCCACCACACTGTTGAAACTTTAATGTCTCCAATAATTGCTAAATTAAATGCCCCTTCCATTCTGAAATATTACCCAGTTTGATCTCTATATATAATATTAGATAACCACCTGCTAAAAGTGGTGTCATGGATCTTGTGTCATAGACCCTATTAGCAGTCTAATGAAACCTACGGATTGTAGCTCAAGGTCCTGGGCCTGGAATCAGGAAGACCAGAGTTCAAATCCGGCCTTGGACATGAACTAGTTGTGTGGTCCTGGACAAGTCACTAAACCCTGTTTGCCTCTGATCTCTACAAAATGAATCAGAAAGGGAAATAGCACACTTCTACAGTATCTTTGCCAAGAAAACTTTAAGTCCAGTCATGAAGAGTCAGACAAAACAGAAACAACAATATCAAAAAACAAATTTATAGAATCAAATGAAACCAATTATAATAAAATAAAATTGTGTATTTTTTTCTCATCCAAGCTCACCTAGTTCAGCATACCCTTTCCCTCTTGTCTTTTCCCAAAAAGCACGGAACTAATGATTTCACTCAGTCTTTCATGACCAAAAAAATTCAATGTTCTCTTTGACACTTCCATCTCCCTCACCTTTCAGATAACAATATCATTCTATCTTTTCAACATCTCATATCTCTCCATCTATTCCCATTCTCATATGCCCTAATATATTATCTCTAGTTTTGTCCTTTATTCAAAGAAGACTACGACATTAGGAAGATGATGCCATGAATTGGATTCAAGAGCTGTGCTATGTCACCAGTCTCACTTTCTCCTCCAGAACCATCTGGGTCCAGGGACCAAATATGAATCAGGACTGGAGGTGACCCTGGATGTGAGGCAATTTAAGTGACTTGCCCATGGTCACACAGCTGGTAAGCACCAAATGTTCAAACTCCTGTCCTCCTGGCTCTAAGGCCAGTGCTCTAGCCACCTAGCTGCCCTTATCCTTACTTATCTGATTACCTAATACAGTAGCTTCCTAAATTACATTCTCACCTTTCCCATATAATCTTCACTTCCAAAGCAGTCTTCCTTACACATTGATCCCATTGCCTAACTGCCCTCTTGAAAACCCTCAGAGAATACGACTGAATGCACAACTACTAGTCTGCAAGATCAGGTCAGAGAAGAAACTCTTCCCTAAAAAGGAAAAAATCAGTAGGTTCAAAAGAGCATAAAGGAAATATTAGCAGGTAGGTACTGTATTAGCAGGATTAAGATAGTTCCATTTGAGGTGGCTAGGTGACACAGTGGATAGAGCACCAGCCCTGAGTTCAAATATGGCCTCAGACACTTAATAATACCTAGCTGTGTGGCCTTGGGCAAGCCACTTAACCCCACTGCCCTGCAAAAAATTTAAAAAGAAAGAGAGAGTTCCATTTCACTATCGCAATAAAATTAGAAAAATTCATAAGTGGGGAAAAATCAGACTTAAGTAGCAGCAAAACAAGCTCAAATGGATTTCCCAATTAATGTTAATAAGATGTCTGAGAATCTGTCATCAAGTCCCTCCACAATCTGGCACTGTGTTATCCTTTCAAAGCTATTTCACACTAACTCCCCTGTATGTAATTTCTGCTTCAAATTGGACTAGTTGCCTGTGCACCCCCTGCTGCTTTGCTTTCTTCATGCCTTTGCTCACTATGCATGCCTTCTTTACCAGGCCTTTCCCCTACTGCTGTTAAATTCCTGCCCCCCCCCAATTCTCTAAAACCTAACTCAAATACCACCTCCTCAATAAATCATTTGATGCTTTCCCTGGTAATGGGCTTTAAACTGAACTTGAAGAGGTCTTTTTTTTTATTTGATAACTATACTTCAATATTTTATGCTCTTAAAATAATTCATAAGATTTATCCAACTGCCAAAAGGGTCCATAACTCCCCCAAAAGATTAAATACTCTAATACTTATAAAGACTTTCTTCTTGTGAACTGTTATATACAGATACAGGCAGTATATACATAATCATCCTTTTAATATAAACTCTTTGAGGGAAAGGTCTCTAATCTAAAATTTATCCTAACCCCCCCCATTACTCCATCTTGTACAATGTTCTGTACATAATAATTACTTTAAGGAATCAAAATCACTAAAAATTGGATAATTAACTTAATATTTTTAAAAACATACCTTATAGTATGTAATAATTTATTTAATGTAATTAAAATCACTAAAAAATTAGTTAAGGACCTTTAAAACAGCTATATCACCCATTTAAAATTTATAAGTTAACATTTTAATCTTGGGGGGGGGTTAGTTTAAATCAAAGAATGCTTAAAAGTCCATTTGTTGAGGCAGCTAGGTGGCACAGTGGATAGAGCTCTGGTCCTGGAGTCAGGAGAACCTGAATTCAAATCCAATTTCAGACACATAATAGCTTTGTGACCTTTGGCAAGTCACTTAACCCCACTGCCTTGCAAAAAAAAAAAAAAGCCCATTTGTTGTTTTACGAACTGAACCGTCTTCACAGGTAACAGATAAGAGAAATTCTGATGGGCACTTGTGAATATTTTATGCTTTCATACATTAAGTCTTAGTACCAAAGTGATTTATCCTTCATATGTTATCTGGGACTATCATAAGAAAGGATAGAAAGACTAAAGGGTAGTAGTTGAAAAAGAAAAGGGGAAATTGAGTGTTTTTAGGGATAATGAATAGAAGCAGCTGTTTAGAGTGCAGCAAAAGAGACAATGCTAAAAGTGACCCTTTCTAAAAAGTCAGATTTTAGTGTCTCAAATTCTGTTCCCTGAAGAATGAGAACTTTCTGGAAGAGGGTTTTCTATCAAATTCGAGTTGTGAGTTTCAGAGAAACAAGTATTATAGGGGACAATTAATACACCAGGTGTTATACTTTTAAACCTTGCCTAGGGCAGACAAATGCTCTGTCCAGGCAGGCTTCTGCCCTACATACATAGTCTCTTCCCCTAGATTAGAGTTTTCTTATTATTTCCTCTTTCACTGGATTTTAAAAATGCAATATATGCAATAAATCTGTGAAATTAGGGGAAGAATCAAGACTTATTTTGAAAAACAGGAAGTCAACAAATTCAAAAGAATAATTAGTATCCAAAATAAGCCTTAATTCCCCTATTATTTTAGTGAAATTGACATTAGTTTTTCTAAGTGAAGCCCTCATAACCTCCCTGGGTTACATTTAACTGAACTGGACATGCTCCCTTTGAGTTCTAGAACCAGTGACAGACTTTGGTCATCTGTTGAAAATCTACTAATTAGAAATTACTAGAGCTTTAATTGAGATCTTTTGCAAAAAGCTATCCCTCTTGGAAAGGTGACTATACCAGAAGTAAGCAGAACTCAATGAACAAGGTAAAGAGATAAAGAGTTTCCAACTGAATTTCAAAGTAAAAGGCAAAGTCCTCAGCAACTTGTTCAAATACCCACCAAGCACACACAGTTTAAGACTCCTTAGTTAAGGTCACATTTCTGACAACTACAACTCAGGAGAAAGCCAGTGAGGTCAGCACATTTTGCAAGGCAACTTAGAATTTCAAAAGGAGATCTGCAAGATTAAAATATCAATGGAAATGCAGCAAATAATGTATGACTGCACCAACTCAGATCTCCCAGATGGGGCAAAATAGATAAACTGTTCATCAAATAGAAAAAAAAAAAGCATTCCCTTCAAAGGAGCAGAAAGGCAATATTAGCAGGCGAATAGTCCATGGGAGTAGAGGACAGGAGAAAATCCAGATAACAGGATGATTCCATTTGGCTAATGGGGAAAGGAAATAGAGACGGAAAAGCAGATTTTTTTTAAACAGCAGCAAAACAAGATCATATGGATTTTCCAGTTAAGGCTAATAAAGAGCCAGGATCCAAGAATTGTATCAAAAGGAGAATTAAAAGGCAGGAGGGTGTAGCTAGCCACTTCATAGCTTAGACTTAACAGCAGGAAAGCAGTAAGAGAGAACCAGAATGGAAGATGAGGGGGTAGTAGTTAAGGGAGGGTTCCCGCGATTCAAAAGAGCCTCCTTTGGTCCCTCAAGGGAATGCAAACTAATCGCCCCCGCTCAACAAGAGCCAGGAGCCCCGGAGTGACACAAGCTGTTGGCACCTGTCACTGCCACCATTTCCTGTATCTAAGGCGAGGAGGCGACAGAGTTGCCTTCAGGGTCTCGGAGGGCGGGAGGGAGGACAGATCTGAGAAAGAAGGGAGTCCAGGGGGAGCACCTCGGAGTCCTCTCCCTTCCACGGGGCGGATGGGGCCCCGGAGACCAGGATGCCCCGGAGACCACCTTCCCCGGAGGACAGGGCAGCTGGGCACGCTCCGGGGATCCGGGTCGCGAGATGAGCCCGAGGGCTGGAAGAAGAGGGGGGCAAATGGGGAATGTCCAACAATACCATGTATACTCGTCCTCCAGCTGGCTGCAGAGTCCATTCTCCAGGTCCAGCAGCTCCACCTCATCCAGCAGGGTCGGAGCCGGGGAGGCCGGGGCCGAAGTCCCCAGCGGGGAGGCGCCCCCAGCCTCCGGCCCCCCACCGGCCCCTCCGCCTTCTCCCGGCCCCGGGAAGCCGGCGGGGGAGGGTTTGAAGTAGACGAAGGGCGCTTCGGGCTGGGCGAGGCTGCACAGGAGGGTCGGGGCCGGGCTGGGCAGGCAGTAGGTCCCGGGGAAAGCCGGGCTGGCGCCGCCGCCGCCGCCCAGGGCCAGCGCCAAGCCCGCCGCGGCGCCTGCGGCCGGGGGGCTCAGGGGGCTCCCAGCGGCGGCCGGGACGGTCACGGTCAGCGCCACGGCCGGCGGGGACAGCGGCGGCGGCGGCAGCAGCAGCAGGTGCGAGCCGGGGGAGGCTGAGGCTGGGGAGGCGGCGGCGGCGGAGGAGGAGGCGGCGGCGGCCGCGGCGGCGCTGGCCGCCCGGCTCCGCAGCTGCTCGTTCTGCTTCTCCAGCTTGCGCACCAGCTCCTGCAGCTTCTTCACCTCCAGCTCCGCGTTCACCACGCTCCCGGGGCCGGCTCCGGGGCCGCCCCCGCCGGGGGAGCACTTCACCTGCTCCGCCATCATCTGCGGCGCGGCCGGCTTCAGCAGCGCCGCCTCCATCCTCCACTCCCGGCCCCCAGAGCCGAGGCCGGGGCCCCGCTGCCCGCGCGCCCGGGCTGCCGCCGCCGCCGCTGCCGCTGCGCCCTTCCTCCCGCCTGCCCAAGGCCGGCGGCCAGCACTGCGGGTGCGGGGCGGCCACCCCCGGCGAGCATCAGCCACCTGCCCCGGCCTCGTCCGGCCGAGCGAGCGCGAGCCAGCAGCCACCAAGTTCTTCTGCACATGCTCACTGGAGCCCCCTCCGCTCCCACAGGGCTTTCAAGAGCAGGGCTCCGCGGCTCCGGGTTTTGGCGGGGGCCGGGGGCGTGGCGTGGCGTGGCGTGGGAGCGGTTAGGGGGGATGCGCTTGGATGAGAGGGAACTGGGAAAGGGCGGTGCCGGATCGTGGGGTTGGGGTCTGGGGGGGGGGGGGGTGAGAACGGAAACAACCGCTCCCACCCCTGGGCCAGGTGCCTAATTAAGGGAGACTGAAAAGTTGTCCTTCCCTGCCTTCATCCCTAACTGGAGACCGAGCCTCGTTGGGTGGGCGCAGGTCGTGGCCTGAGTGCTGGGGCAAAAAGAAGCAGAAGTACCTTAGAAGTCTTCTGTTAGAAAGCTCACCCACCGGGAGGCCAAGCGGCCAGGCGCCAGGCGGCCCGTGGGCCAGTTCACCAACCACTGCTAAGAAAAATCTGTAGTTGTGTATGCCAGTTGATAGGTGCTACGTTGCCTGCTGATTTGAATAGCAGTCGGGCATTGCAACACAGATACACAAAATGTAGATCTTAAATCCAATCGCATCACCCCCATGATGTCATTGGTCCTCCTCTAAAAGGAAGGGTGAACAGCGACAATGATTTGAGAAGCCAAGAATTAAAATCAAGTGCTTGAAGTTCGAAGGGATCTGAAAGGTCATACAGGTAAGGGATCGACCGTGATAAAACACTGAAATATATCCAACGAAAGGGTTAACAAGTCAGTGTCAAGCCCAAGAAGGGGGGAACCACCTTTGCACTCACTTCTTTCTTCCCTGGCCCTGAGAGTCTTCGCCTCCCAGTTTGATATTTTTTTTGGACTAGGTAAAAATACACATTCTTTGCCTCATCTCTTTCTTACCTAACCTTAATGATTGAATGGGTGTTGCTTAGCCTCAGAGATCTATTAACACCCTTAGCTCACAAAGGCCAAGGTCTTCCTCTGCATCCAGTACCCTCTGGTCCTGATCTATATCTGGATGGTTCCAGAGGAGAAAGTGAGACTAGTGACTGCCCAGTACACCCCTCCCCCCACATAAATTCAGTTCACTTGCATGGCATGACATCACCTCCCTGATACCAGTTTTCTTCAAAAGCTAAAAAAAAAACTGCAACAAGTTCTGAAAGAATCTGTCCTGCTCTTTTTCCCCCAAACTAAACATCCCTACTTCCATCAATTGATCTTTCCTTTTCCAATGGAAAAAAATTCCATTTGACTATTTTTTTACATGGGAAGAGGGTGGATGTAGTGCTAGCTTTTCTTTTTTTTCCTTTCTCCTTTTTTAGGGGCAAGGGAACATTTTTTCTATTTATTAGCCCTTGTGGTAAATACTGTTTTATAGGTTTCCTTGGGCCATACCAGGCTAGATGCGAGCCTCCTTCCATCTTCGGCAAAGATAGAAAAAGCCCCTCTGCAAGGTACAAGACAACTCTGAGGTCCACACCTTCTCATTTTACTGAGGAAATATCTGAGAATCCTGGACAGAAGAAAATACTTGAGCAGGAAAGAGGGGAATCCTGATAGACCCAGAAGAGGATAATAAAAGGAGACAACACTTTTGTGTAGTTGGGGCAGGAAGAAGTAGGAATCCAAGAGGAGTTTAATAGTGAGATCTTTGACAAGGGAATACACACAATGCACACACTTGGGGCAAGATCCAGGGGCATCGATCTCAGCCCAAAAAGTGCAAGGTTTTCAGGGAAGAAACAGGAATCCAAAGGATATTTTAATCCTTCCCATCATAGAGCACCAGTGGGCAAAGATGGGGACAAAGTCCTTGAGCCCTGTCTTCAGGCCCCATTAGTCCAGGATGGCCTTGAATTCTACCACAATATGCAGGTACTTGTTTGGAGAGTCCAAACAAAGCCATGTCCAGCCTTCTTGGGATATACAAGTTTCCCAACAGTTTTACTTCAGAAGCAGATGACCTCAAGGGCCCTTGCCATTGGTGTTCAGGTCCTCTAGTTTATTCTTCCGAAATGATACTTGGACTTGGGACCTCAAGCACCACAGTAAACCACATGGGCTTGGTTGGCCATGGCTAGAGCCCTGGCTTAGTCCAAGACTACTAGACTCTTCTTCTAAAGGATAGAATGTTGGTGCTACCTGCATTCCAAATTCTCAAATCTAGTCCTAAATTTCTACTACCTAGATTTGTCCAAAAATTGAACTCTTCCCCCTCCCACCCTCCCCTCTAACAAATTTCCCCATTTCTGTTTAAAGTTTCCCACACCTTTTAACATTCATATCCTAGATTGCTTACTCATTTTCCCTCATTTGTTTGAATCAGTTGTCAATCTTGTGCTTCTACAGCCACGTCTCTTGTCTCTTCGAGTCCAAATACTCCCTTCTATTCACATAGCCACCATCTTAGTTCTGATCTTTTTTTCCTCTCAATTAGATTATTACAATAACCTCCTAATTGGTTTCTCATTACCTCAGTCTATCTTACACAAAGATGCTAAAGTAATTTTAGGGGACTTTCTGAAAATTTGACCATGTCACTCTCCTACTCAATCACTTCCAGTGCTCTCCTGTTTTCCTATAGGATGAACTGGAACCTGTTTAAATTTTAAAAGCCTTTACAATCTAACCTCAAATAGTGTTTTCAACCTCAAATCCACGAACAAGTCTTATGGCTATTCCTCATATAATACTTCTTTCACCTACCACTGGCTATACCACAGGTTTCTTCCCTCCACCTTATTGAGTTCCTATCTTCAAGACTCAGATTAAAGACAGGATTTTGATTAAACCCATAATTTATTACCCTAACTGTTAGTCTTTCTTCCCCATCCTATTCCTATTTAATTACTCTGCATGTATTTAAATAGAGTGCTTATGTGTTTGGATGTATATGCGTTGATCAATATCCCAGTCTCAATATCCCACAATGAATACTGGAAGTGTATCCATAAACAAGTAAATAAGGGAAAATTTTTATCTAAACAAAAAAGTATGTCCCTGGTGTGACATCTGCCCTTGACCATCCTGCTCTCTCTACCTGAAAGTGATCGCATATAAAACTAAGACCTAACCTTGCACTCCAATTTTTTTGAGTTTTAATCTATCTCTAGTCTTCTCTGGATGTCACTAAAACCTGGAGAAGTGGAGTATTTCAAATGAAAATCCTAAGTAAAGGGTCTATGGAAGGATTTTTCGCATGCTCAGTAGCAGATGCGGGTAAGCAGTATTCCAGTTACACAAAGAAGGAAAGAGACAAGCACAATGGGAACAAAGAGCTACCGGGCTCCACATTAGCAAAAGAAATAAAGAAAAGGCACATCCTAAAGCAAAGAATGAGACTAGTGTGATAAAGAAATGCAGCCATCTTACACTAGAATTAACACTCCAAAGGATGAAATAAAGATGAATAGGTCCCTCCCCCAATTTTCCGATTATAGCATATAGGATACAACCAAGCAACCAGTAATCAGTATTTTCTATTGTGTCTTCTAAGGACTGGTTTTATTAATGTATTCGTAATTAAAGACTTTTAGAAACATGTATTGTTTTAAAAATATCATTAATAATAAAACACTAATGAAAGATTGGATTCTAAAGTTCTTTCCAGCTCTAAAAAATCTATAGCATGCAATTTAGACAGGGAAAGTATAGGAAGCTAATATGTTCTTAAAATTTGCAGAATTCTGCATCCATCTTTTACCCCTCCTAGAATTTATAAAGTGGAAAATGGTATGTCCTCAAGAATAATTTGAGCCTTTTCACTCCTTTGCATTAAAATACTTTTAAATTTCCTAAGAACTATACACTGATACACACACACACACACACACACACACACACACACACACACACACACACACCCCTCCACATAGAGACACTCAAAAAATCAGACTAATTTTGAGTTGGTTATCCCCCCAGGATGTCAGTCTCTTTAACACATATAATTAAAGAGGTTGCTGGTGTCAGGGTTGTAATTAAGCAGTCTTAATTTTGATGCAAATTTGTAAGCTTTTGATTTTGAACAAAATTAACTGTATAGTTGCCTAGCTCTTCACCAAAAAATATATATTTTAAGAGTATTGTAAACTGATTTTAATCCATGTAATATAAACTCATAAAAATGCTAAGTACTTGAATTGTGAATAATGCATTCAAGGATGCATTATAACTTCATAGATTCAGAACTAGAAGGAAGCTTAGAAGTCATTTAATTCAACCTCTTATTTTACAAATAAAGAAGTCAGGTCTAAAGGGCATGAAGACTGGCCTAAAATCATATGGATAGTAAGTAATAGAGCCAGGATTAAATCCTGAGGCCCTTTAACTCTTAAATCCAGCTCTTATAGCAACAGTACAATTTGTGTTCTAAATTATCCATACTTTTTTGGATATATATACACATTGGAGTTTTTCGGATCAGTCCTGCTGATTATGGAAATCTGATTATAGAACTATAATATGACTATATTGTATAGTCTTATAGAATTTTGCAGAAGAAACAACTAAATTAAATGTTTATCTGTGGTCAAATGGTATGTATGAGTCAGTGATTGTACTTGAAGACAATCTTCCTTACTCTAGGGATAGTCTGCTGTGCCATACAGACTCTCATTTAACTCATATTTCTTTTGAAAAAGAAAAAAAAATCACATTTTTTCTTTATTTCAGAAAATGATAGTATACCTGTATAAGTTTGATTTAAAAAATAAATTATCCTTATAGCAATATTGTCTGTCACATGATTTTTTTAGCGTTTTTTTTTGTTTGCTTTTTGTTTTTGCAAGGCAAATGGTGTTAAGTGGCTTGCCCAAGGTCATACAGCTAGATAATTATTAAGTGCCTGAGGTCTGATTTGAACTCAGGTACTCCTGACTCCAGGGCCACCTAGCCACCCCTATCACACAATTTTTTTAAAGCAGTTTAGATGGATCAAATTTAGGCAATGGTTTACAAATGTATTACAATCAAAGCTTGTATTTACAAATATCTTTCTCCACAGAGATCTATTATTAACCACTCAGTTTTACAAATGAGCTAACTCAAGTTAAGCCAATTGCCCAGGTCTTGGAAATTTCCAAGCTCTTGGAAGTTGGTCTGACTAATAATCTGATTTCTGTCTTACATTGAACTCCCTTAAAGCATGAGTTCAAACTTCCAAATTTACTTCTTTTAACAGAGGCAGCATAATGGAGTGGAAAATCTTGAGTTCAAGTTCTGCCTCCGAAATATGCTGGCTACGTAAGCCTCAGCAAGTTATATATAACCTCTTGGTGTTTCAGGCAATTCTAGAAGTTTTCAAAGAAGGTGTCCACTTGCATCAATAAAGAGAGTTCCCTATATCACTAAAATCTGAGGGACAGACTTATCACTATGCAACTAATATACAACCTACAACTGACACCACATACATTCAGGTCAGTAGATCTGGCCTCTTCCAAAAAGCAAGCAATCTCTTCTCTTAAGCAGGTCAGAGACAAGACCTCTTGAACATTCCTGGGCTTCTGGTTGATTCAGAGGCCACTATAAATTTCATTCCTACTTCGATCAGTAAAATTTCTATTTGTTTCTAGCACCCAGAGGCAAGAAAACTCACCAATAGCCATGACCACCTTCATTTAGCAATCTCTTTGTTGTTGGCCTTTAAGCCATTTCCTATCATATGGTAGAAATATGAAGATAGGTGGGCTTTCAAGACAAGATAATGATCCTCTGCTTACCTCTAACTACAACCCAGTTAAAAGTTGGTAAAATTCCTTTGATGTTTGATATGATCATTTTAAAAGTAGAGTGTAACAAAAGTGCTGGGAGTTGGGGTTTTTTGAAATTCCAAAAGATAAGATACCAAAATTTCTCTAAAACCCATAAAGCTTTCTCATTCTAACCCCACCCAGCCCTACCCAGTAATCCCAGTCATTCCAACATCCCCTGGACTATGCTTTCATATAACTATAATTAGTTATTATAATAATAATACCTTGTATTCCAGTAGCATATTGTACATTTCAAATTGCTTACATAATCATTTATTTGGTTTTCACAACTCTTGTGAGGTAAGAAGGGCAGGAATCATTAGCTCCCAATATATAAAAAGGGAAACAGAGGAAGAAAGATTAAGTGTTTTACTCAGTCTCCTAAGAAGGTTGCAAATAGAACACAGATGTCTTGACTTCTAAACATATGACATGTTTCTATTTCTGTTTTTAAATGGGTTCATGAATGAATGAATGAGCATTTATTAAGAGCTTGCCATGTGCCAAGCATTGGTTCAGCATTAGTGAGCTAAATACAAAAGAGAAACAGTCCTCAATCTCAAGGAGTTTATATTTGTGGCAAAGACTGTCCTCCATACATATATATATATATATATATATATATATATATATATATATATATATATATATGTATGTACTTTGGATCTTGGGTTATACATTTTAATAAGGGAAGTCATGGAAAGAAGTGGTGGCCAGGGAAGGGAATATTGGTTTGGGGAGTCATAGAGATTATGTTTGAAATAATAGCACTGTTGATAAAGACTCCCTTTCCAGTAGCAATGGTAGAATTGATTTGATTACTGATTCTAAAACAAGCTTTGAAGATCAAGGGGAAAAGGAAGGGTGCAACAGAGAAACTGACAACATGCCCCAATAAGTCCTGGTTTTCTGGAGGTGAGGCTGGATAAGATAGATTCATGATCACATGTCCTATTGTCCTATTAAATTACAAACCCTTCTGGGGATAAAAATAAATTATTTACAATTTACTTTTTATTACTTAATGTCACATACAGGACCTTATTTACTAGCAACCCTCCAGTAATGGAAGCAGTGTCATCAACTAGTGATCAGGTGTTCCATCTTAATGAACAAACTCATCATAGGCAGCTGAAAACATTGAAGAGTTTAGTCTAGTCCTCAGGCCCCAAAACAATATAGCAATGTAAGGACAGATTTGGAAGAATTTTTCTGAGGTGCTTTTTTTTCTGTTGTTGCACCTTCCTGAAGTCCCATCAAAGCAGAAGAATATATGTATGTACCCCCAAACACAAATACTTTGGGGTCCACAAGTCATCACAGCATCTAAAATGTCTCACTATACTCAGAGCTTCCTTGATATCTTTCTATTCTCTTCTCCTACTATATTGCCCTGAATGTGCAAAATTGAAAGGGCCTCATTTCATATATATATATATATATATATATATATATATATATATATATAGGAGAGAGAGAGAGAGAGAGAGAGAGAGAGAGAGAGAGAGAGAGAGAATTTAATGTCATATCAGTTGCATTCAACTCCAGCACAGTCAGAAATGCATGAAAAAACAATACCTGGTCCACTCCTTCCCCACCCCTATAATAGTTCAGGAAGCCTTTCCAGTTGTGCTTATACCAAAAAGTACCTACTGCAGCATTAGAATCTGGACACAAACACTACTCAGTATGTTTTGTTGGCTGATGGATCATTCCCCATTGCAGGTATCCAGGGACACTGAATTCAGAGTTCAATTCATTACTGAATAGACCACCTGAAACATTTAAGTCACAAGGATGGAGTGAGAAATGATGAGTTTCCAAAATTAACAAAGTTGCCTGTGCTGGCATAACATTTCCAGAAGCACAATGACCATTCATTGCCTGCTTATTTATGCACAGAGGACAAAACCAACATAAATGGTCACTGTGTACTGCATGATATGGCTGTTTTTCACTTTCAGCGGCCTAAATCCTTGCAGGCACAGTTACTATTCTGGGAAAAACCAAACGGAATGGCTTTTGAAACATATAACTAGCCCAAACAAACACTGGACTTGATTCTCATGGATGCTGAATTTCAAAGATAATATGTAACACTTTTTCAAAGTAATCTGACATTTTAAATATTGCTTTACATTTTTAAAAGAAATTTCCTTGATGCTTTTTTAAAACATTAAATTATGAGAGCAGCTGGGTGGTGCAGTGGGTAGAGCTCTGGCCTTGAAGTCAGGACAGGAGTTCAAATCTGACCTCAGACACTTGACTTGAGCTGTGTGACCTTGGGCAAGTCACTGAACCCGGATTGGCTTGCACCCAGGACCATCTCCAGTAATCCTGATTCATATCTGGCCGCTGGACCCAGATGCCTCTGGAGGAGAAAGTGGCTGGTGAATTAGCACAGCATGCCCTCATTTAAATCCAGTTCATGTGCTAACCTTGGCATCATCTTCCTGATGTGGTCTTCTTCAAAAATGAAGGACAAACATTATAAATCATATATCTCTATGCCAGGTTCCTCTCCCCCATTATACTCACTTGATTGAAATTTCCTCTATATTTTATTCTTCTAATTTGGCATTTTTATAAATTTATATTATATATAAAATATATAACCAAAGATCTTACACTCTGATTTAAAGCACTGCTACTTGAAAGATAGATATTTCTGCCTTATAGAAAGAAAGAAAATATTCTTAAACATGTGTTTGGAAGATAAAAATAGATCTGGAACCACACTATTCTCACTGGTAATTATTTTTTTTTTATTTTACCACTCTGATTCAGAATTTCTAAAGATGTATGATTCTATGGGATGAGCCTCTCCATGCTTACTATGTTAATCTTTGGATAGCAAATATCACATCTTTCACTTCAGCTATACTTTCAGCCTTTCCAGCATGACCACTAGTACTAACCATCTTTCTGTTCCTCATACATGATAATTCATTATGTTTGGTATTTACTCTCTTTTCTCATCTCCAGGCTTCTTTGGTTTTCTTTGATTATCAGTTTAAATCACATCATCTTTAAGAGATCTTTTCAGCACACCTGAATATTAGTGTCTTCTCTCTGAGATTACTTCCTATTTACACTATATGCATCTTGAAAGTATTCACATAGTTATCTCCTATATTAGAATGTAACCTTCCTGAGGTCTGGGTCCATATATTTTACTTTTCTTATATCCCTAGCACTAGTTCATGGAGGTAATAAAAACTTAATAAAGAAATTGCTGAATGACAAACTAACTTACAGAATGTGTTGGAGGCCAGGTTCTACTGGCATAACCCTCAAGACCCTGGCTTCACCTCCACTCCAAGAATGAGATACAGAGGTGGATTTTAGTAGGTACCTTTTGCCATCATCACACTTTACTTATTAAATGTCTATTCTCTTGATTTCCAACCAGTGTGGTGATGCAGTGCTCAATCATTCTTTGTTTATTCAAACATTTTCCTCATCTTTTCCAGTGCTGTATGATGCTGATTTTTCTTGAGTAAAGATTTTTATCTTAACTTTGGAACAAGCCTTGTAAAATCCATGGAGCTCAGTGGGATGTACAAGTATGTCATAAAACCAGAACTTAGAATCATTCATCTTAAATGCTTATGTTACAAGGCAGATTATCCAATAATAAGCAGGTGACCATACTTCTTTCTCCAGGCAACTTACTCAGCTGCAAGAAAAAAAAATATTTGGAATACTAGTAATTGGTGGTGGGAGGTGATTCATCTATAATAACACAAAGAACATGGCAAAACCCAGAATATGGTGGAACATAAAAGACTGATGTTTACAAAGCTATTCTAAGCAAATCTTGCCACAAATTTCCAAAAGTTCAATTTCAAGAGGAAAGAGAGCAATCTGTCTTTTTAGTTACATTGGGTGGTACCACACAATTCATGGAGATCTTTTTCTGAAATTATGTTGAGTATATATATAAATATATATATATATATATTTAAAATTAACTGTGAATTTATTTCATAGTTTTGAAAGTTGAAGTATTGATCTTACTTACCTGTAAAGAATTCCTCGGGGGGCGGCTAGGTGGTGCAGTGGATAGAGCACTGGCCTTGGAGTCAGGAGTACCTGAGTTCAAATCCAACCTCAGACACTTAATAATTACCTAGCCGCAAGCCACTTAACCCCATTGCCTTGCAAAAACTAAAAAAAAAAAAAAAATTCCTTGGAAGATTTTACTGCCTTAACCAAAAAGTTAAGAATGTTTTAGTGTTTTCTAAGAGGATCTTCTATGTTAAGGTGACCTGATAACTAAAGATTTATCAAATACAGCCCAATAGATGGGCTAGTAGAATGAGTAATGACTAGTAGAAATGTTTTTGGCTTGATATGCAGCATAAAGACTATGTTTTCAGATTTAGTTGATTATACTACTTATAAGTAATTTTAATTAGTAAATTGAAAACAGTCTGAAAGCTTCCAGATGCTACTAAAAATTGGAGGCAGATAAAAAAACAAATTACAATGAAACATGATTTTAAAGAATTGGGTTCATTAGGTGATTAGGCCAACAGCTGGCAAATGTAGTTTAAGAGAGAAAAATATAAAAATAATTCAGCTAGTAGGAAGTAACTAGTCTGGTAGGTACTTATAGATGGAAATATCATCCAGTGAATAGAGACTGGAAGGGAAATATTGCAGAAAGAAATTCTCTGAGAAGTGCCTAATATTATATAAGGATATGGATGCAGAGATCAAGCCAAAAAGAATAGTGATTCAGGAGACCTGAGTGACATAGATAGCACTGATAAACCAGAGGGAAAGAAAACAAAAATAATAAAATATTTTTCAGTGGATTTCTGACTGCTTTAGTTCTCTGTATCTATTATGTATAATAACCACTAAGTTTACATCAAGGCAACAATCATCTGATGTTAGCAGTCAATCAATGGGAATTGAAATCTTAATGGCTCAGAGTGTGACCTGTAGTATTTCATAGATACAGAATAAAAGTCTAGTGAAAGAAAGTTCTTGGCCAAGCAATGATGGTCACACTAATGAGATACATGGATACCCTGTAATTCCAAAGAATAAGTATTTGGGATGGTAAAAACCTCAAAATCTTGGTTAACTTTTGTTTGTGTCTGGCCCAAACTAATTGAGTTTTGCTTAGAATAAGACTATCAAAATAGATTGGTAAAGAATGATGCTGAATTCATAAGGAAACGTTGTCAATTTCTGTCCTCCTAACCCTGTCTGAAGACTATTATGTATGCCTGTTCCTTTAAGAGACAAATAAACTACATTTAAGATGTGGCAAAAATTTTATATGTAAACTTATAATAGAGGTCATCGACCAACTGCTCCTAAATTGAAGGTGATTCTTGGTCAAAATAAATGAAGGCATTTATATTCATATCAGTATTGTCTATTGTAATTATTATCAGCATCTACACCAGTCTAAATTAGTTTGATGTGATGTGAGGGTATCTCTAGCATCACACACACACACACACACACACACACACACACACACTTACACACAAAACTCTTCAGAAAGTTATATTCTAAGAATATAACACAGAAGAGCTTGTCTCTTAAGAGGTTACCAACCCCCAACTTAAATGGCTTATAATGGATTATATAGGTTTTCATGAAGAATGATAATATTTAGGAAGATAGGTTCAGTGTTTTCCATGTAATAGGAATATTCTTGATGAATATTTATCGAATGAATAGAAGATTGAGATCAAAGAACTAGAGGCTCACTATTTCCATGGGCTTTCTATTTCCTACCCTTTCCCTTTCCATTCTTCCATGATTAACAGGATTTTCTCAACATTCATTAATTTTTTTAGATTTTTTTTTTTTTAGTTTTTGCAAGGCAATGGAGTTAAGTGGCTTGCTCAAGGCCACACAGCTAGGTAATTATTAAATGTCTGAGGCTGCATTTGAACTCAGGTACTACTGACTCCAGGGCCAGTGTACTATCCACTGCACCACCTAGCCACCCCTAGAATTTTTTTAACAGAAATTTTTTAAGCAATTTTTAATCTATTGATAAAATCCTCTACCTACTATGTTATATAATCTATTATATTTATTATTTTCCTAATATTGATTTATACCTGCTTTTGTGACATAAACCCAACTTAGTATAGTATATAATTATTCTTAATAATGTTCCTGTGGTCAATGTGCTAATATTTTATTCAAAAATTTTACATTGAATAGTTTTCTTGCTGAAAAATTAATTGGTCCAGATTGATATTTGAATTCCTATTCTAAATTATTTCTTACAGCAGAACTCAAATCCATCCTTTGTATACAATCATCAATCTGTCAACAAACATTTATTAAGTGTTTACTATGTACCATACATAATCCAATATTTAGGCATGTGGAATGTCTTAGTAAGATTCTGAAGATCACCTGGCAGGCAAAGACAGTGAGGTCCTTTCTAGAGCTAAACTGCTAAACATTCAAAAATTATTACAGAGAACAACTCTGATGAGCTGACCATGTTGTTTGAATGCCAGATGTATGCTTGCCTAAAAGATTGTCTTATGGAAAATTCACACAGGGCAAGCACTCATGGGGGTGGGGGTGGGGTCAGAAGATGTGATACAGGGACACATGAAGGTCTATCTTAAGAACTTTGGAACTGATTGTATAACATGGGAGACACTGGCACAGGTCTATACAGCATGGTATACTTTCATCAAAGAGTATACATGGAAGCAGCTCAAAGGAAACATGAGATATATAAATTTAGAGCACCTATTCCAAGGATTCACATGGATTATTTGTGCCTGACCTTTGGTAGAGCATTCCAAACTTGTATTGGTCTGATCGGTCACAGTTGGACACACTGTAACTTGTCTCTAACATAATGCTGTTGTTTTGGACTTCTTCAGTAAGGAATGTTAAGAACCACCTAACTAAATGAAGATTAAAAGAGACTTGAGAAGCAACTAGGTAGCTCAATAGTTAGAGCCCTGGGCCTAGGGGCAGGAAGACTTGTTCTCTAGTAACTTGTCACTAACTGTATGATGCTGAACAAGTAACTTAACCTCTATTTGCCTTAATCCACTGAAGAACGATATAGCAAACCACTCAATATCTTTAACCAAGAAAACACCATATAGAGTCACAAGAGTCAGACTGAACAACAAGAGTAATCTCGAACTTCTTTATCTGAAAATAAAGTTTTTGCCAGGGAGCATCTTGGAAAGAATAAGTAATAAAAATTTAAATGAGGCAAGTCCACTTTAATATACTTTCAAGTAGAATGAAAAAATTTATCATTTTTGCAATTGAGGGTATAGCACAATATTGACTTACTAAAATGCCATTTTAGCATAAAATTATTTTCCATGATATAATTTTTAGCAGTGTGATTTTTAAATATCACGTCGTGGCCAACATCTTTTTTATCTTTCTGAAGTCACAGCATAAGTCTTTGGGAAAATATGATTTTATTTTTATTTTCCAAATGTCATTTAAATATAGCTCCTACACGAATATATTTATTTTGTAGATTGAGGTAATCTTGCACAATTACATATTACTAATTTAAACAGATCTGTATGTAGGACAATTCAACTATGGGAATCAGTGAAAAGTCTGAATTATGAAATGTTTAAAATAAATGTTTTTCCAGTAGCAAGAGCAGAATTGTGTTGACAAGTGAAAGTTCTTAGGTTATTTACTAATGGAAGTATTAAACTTAAATAAGGAAAATATAATTAACAAATCAATAGGTTATATGTATATTTGCTTCTAAAATTAGGGCATTAAGAAACAGTCTAATTCTAAGCAGTTTTAGTTTTGATTTTTTTCAATTTTTTTATATTCTTGTAATCAGTTTGTTGAATTATAATTGTTATTCCAATTACAAATATTAAAAAAAGTAAAGAAAATAAACTTTTTTTCTGTCACTTCTCTCACTTCTTAAAAAATTTCTGTGGCTCCTTATTTTTTCAAGTGTAAAATACAAATATTTTTGTTGGACACTTAAAGCCTTTCAGGTCCATACTTTTCTTTCCGACTGTTTTAACATTGCAGTCCTTACAAGATTTCAGTCAAACTAACCTATTTGATTTTTGTACTTCTAGACAGACCTTCAACACCTCTAGATAGGCCTTCAATGCTTCTGGCCAGTGTTGTGCTGATAAATATTTGGGGCTAGAAAGGGAAGATGCAGGATGGTACACACTATTGAGTTTAATTTACATTAACATTTTTCCATCACTTTCTTAAATCTAGGACTCAACAAAAACAATAAATCAGTCACGATTTGTAACTTGCCACATGAAAATTTCATCCTGAAAATTTCACTACTGGATTTTGGGAATGCTTAGAGCTGTCTCCAACATCTCCTCCTCACCTGTTTCCTGAAATTCCTAGCAATCTTTTAGGCTTAGCTCAAACAGTTATGGCCAACATGAGAGCCTTCTGAATTTCCTCCTCTCCAAGAAATTACGAGATATTTAGAATGAACATGGTGCTTCTCCAGAGAAGAATAGAAGCTCCTTGAGGGTGGGAACCATTTTAGTTGTGTCTGTAAGCACAACAATTAGAAGCATTTTTGCTCTATGATAAGTATTAAGAAATGCGCTTTGAATTGAATTAAATAAAATTGAATGTATTAGTGAAGCTTAAGGATGGAAGTCTACTTGTTCAATTTGTGTCACAGAAATGTTCATCAAATGAATACAACTTCTTTTTTCCTTATCAATGAACTGGGAAGCTTTTATAGAACGAAACAATTGCTTGACAAAAAACAAAAAGAAAAACCCCATCAACTTCAACCTTTATGCTTTGTTTGAATCATATGAATTTGAAATCTAGGGGAATTTATGTTTTTTTAAAGAAAATTCAATGTCATATTGATCATGATTTGCTCTTTTCTGGCAAGTAATGGAAGGAGAAAGAATAAATTTGAGATTTACATACATGCTTTTCTTAAATCCAAAAAAAAGTGTTATTTTTTAAAGTTTCAGCTATTACTTTATTACTTGAAATGGGTATGCCAACCTAACTGGGATGCCACCCAGAATCATGACATAATATGGAATGGTTGAAGGCATCACATTGACTCTTTTGATGAAACTAGACCAAGTCATTGTGAGTCTTGTCACATTGCACATTGTATGACAGCTTCTTCACAAATGCCTTAGCCTCCTTGTTAATGTACAGCAGAGGTAATAATTATCCACTGACATTCTGGCAAGGCATTTGAATTATAGGGTTGGTATTCTGAGAAGAAAATTCTACCATTTTTCTGGGCCCCATAATCAGTGATAAATTTCTGATGAGCTATCACATACACTGTAACCTTTCTGTATTATTTGTAGAAATCTCAGATTTTTGCTAGAACTCCATGTGTTCCCCCACCCCCTGACTTCCCATATCACATACATTGACCTTAAGGGAAGGTGATCATCATAGTCTTTTTTTTTTCAAGAAGGTAGATTTAAGTGCACTACAGAGAGGGCAAAAGGATTGAGTCGAGAAAGGGACTTTCAATATTTTAATAACAAATTTGCCACACAAATGTTGACCAGCTTCCATGGAAAGATACCCTACTCAGCAAATCGGTGAGACATTTCTTCCTCTTTGTGAACTGAAATACGAATATCTGATTTCCTGTTTGGAAACTCTCAAATTTAGTAACTATATTTTTAAAATTTTCTTTTATCATGAAAAAGTAATGCAGTTCTATATTTATGGTACAATAATGATTAGATATTCAATCCAACAATCGTTAGCCACTAAGTTACAAAGATAAAAATGAAACTATTTCTGCCCCAGGTAGTGTACTGAAAAATATCTGAAGCGGGGAGAGATGGTATATTTGACACCCTATTAGGTTTAACCCGCATCACTACCATATCACTTTCTTAAGTTTAAACAATCAATGAAATAAATCAAATTCTGATCTGTAACTTTTGTCAATTTCCAAAGTGTAAATATTCAAAATGCCTGAAAAAATAATAGGTGCTTTATTAACTGACAGACCCTGAAAATTTAACAATAAGCTTTCTAGAACTAGTACGGAGCAAACTCCATTACATCCTTACATAATTTCAGGGAGATTGCATTCTATTGGAGGAAACAACATATTTACAGTGAGGAAGAACTAACAACTTGGAATCAAGAAAAGCTTTTTCTAGATTACATTTAAGCTGAACCTTAAAGGGGTCTTGGAATTTCAAGAAGCAGAGGAGAGAGGGAGAAGCATTTTAAGCATGGGCAACAAGGCTCAGAGATATTTCCTTTAGGAATCATATAGACATGTTGGGAGATGAAAATACAGCTTTAGCTTATTTAGCCTCTTCACCCTATAAATATCGAGAGCCTTCCTTCCATTCCTTCAATAGTTGAGACTGTCAATTTATCTTTGTAATATCTCTCCCTAAATTGCCTTTCTCTCCTCCGATAGTTCAGGCTGTCATTACCTCATTGCTGGGTTATTGCAACAACCCTTTGCTCAGTCTCCTGGTGCAAATCTCTCCCTTTTTCAGTCCACCTTCTCTTAGTGCTAAATTGATATTTTAAAGACTATGTCACTAGACTTCTAGGTAACACAGTGGATAGAATACCTATCTGTAACCAGGAAGACTCATTTCCCTGAGTTCAAATTTGGCTTCAGACGCTCTGGGCAGGTCACTTAACTCTGTTTACCGCATTTCCCTCATCTCTAAAAAATGAGGTGTAGAAGGAAATAGCAAACCATTCCAGTGTCTTTACCAAGAAACCCCAAATGGGGACATGATGAGTCAGGCATGACTGACATTTGCCCTTTTGCTATTCCCTAAATAATACACACCATCTCCTGTCTATAGCCAATTTAAATGCAACTTTGTGTGTTCTTCTTTCTCATCTCATATCCTTGCTTCTCTAGCAAGCCTCTTCTGATATCCTTTAATTCAGTGCATTCCCTCTCATGATTATTTCCAATTTAGCATATGTGTCTATGTGTGTGTGATTTGCAATTTGTACAAAGCTGTTTTCATGTAGACTGTGAACTCCTGTAGAGCAGAGACAATCTTTTGCCTTTCTTATATCCTCAATATTTTAACACAGTATCTGGAACATAGTAGGTCCTTAATAAGTCTCTGTTAACTTGACCAGACTCTTCCTAACTCCAAGAACATTCTAATGCATACACCACACTACATGTGTGTCAGCTAACATGGTGATAAAAATGGCATCCAATCCTTTTTCAATACCTAAAGGATCTATGACCTGATTCATTGGGGGGGGGGGGGGGGGAGTATTCCTTTTATCCCTTCATAGCTGTACTCATTGCCTTTTCAAGAGCTGCTGAAGCTAAAAAAAATTCATCACCAGACCAGTCAGGTGACAAAAGCTCTCCAAATTTAGCTTGGTAGGTCCTTGGAAGACCTTGGTTTTTCAGGCTGTATTTGAAGACTTGTTAGCACCTGCCAAAGTTTCCAAAGTTTATAATCTGTTAGCATAATTTGTGAGAACCCAAGTCACCTCCACAATAGTAGTATGTTAGTTAATTCCAAACCTTATAGACCGTTCAAATAACAAAAGTAAAAATTAAAAAGTCCCAGTTCATTATTCTTAAATTTATTCTTTATTCTTAAATGGGGGGGTGAGAAGTAGGGGAGAGAAGTAAGTGTATTCAGGATAGTAGATGTAAGATAAGTTGAAGAGAGAATAAGCATTAACAATGGTGAGGATCAGGGAAGATTTTATAGCAGATGTGGTACATGGGTTGAACAGAAAATCCAATGCATTGACAAAAGATTAAGGAAGTTTTAGATGTTTGAATTTTTTCTATTTTGATTTTGATTTTTCTGTGTATATTTTCCTATTTTATGAAAAGATAACTAGAATTTTAAAATAAAATAATGTTTTACAAGAGGCTCATGACAGGAACAGCAAATTTTATTTATGGTTAAAAATTACTCAGATTATAAGATATTAAAGATTATATACATATATATTTCACTTAATTTTCAATAATTCTAAATATGAGTATGTTATAGATATAGGTATAATCATGCAGGCTATCTCCTAAATAAACCTATTTCAATTTGCATTGGGTAAATTGGTAGGTCCCATGTTAATTAAATATGAATCCTTAAAATATTGAAGAAATGTTGGATATGGTCATTTCTTTCACATTCTTAGATGGCTAATATGCATTCCTCCAAAATTTTGGAGGTTGGTTAAAGAACTTCTAAGATTAAAAGTTTCCTACTCACTACTAATGTACTAATATAAACATATTTGTTACTTTCCAGATTGTCAGTCCTTTGGTCTCAAAATAGTGTCTCATCAGACTCAAATATGAGGCCCATGTTTACCTCAGAAAAGGTTTATTTTTATCAAACACTAGAAGACTGAGTATTGAGTAATATATATAGCCATAGCTCATGAGACCCAAGAGGTGTATTTTAAGGGAAAACATTGAAACCAAAAAACCATTAGTGCAAACCAATCAGAGATTGATCTTACTGGGGAAGAACCACAATAGTCCATCGGTGAGAAAAATCTCCTGGGAAGCCCCCAATGTGTCTGTACTTTTCCCCAAACCTCTGACAAACCTCAAAAATCTAATCTACCTTCCAAAGTTAATTTGAAAACACAATGACATTCCTCAGTAGCAACCTGCCTCACACCAACAGGAGAGAAATTGCTCTTTCTCTGAAATACCCTCCCCCCAAAATAATTCCTAATTCTTTTCTAGCCTTTAATTCACTTTTTATTTGATCTGTAGAAGATTTACTATTTTCCTCCAAAACAACTTTTTCAAAAACTCAGTTCTTAAATGTCCCTCTCAAAAGATCTACAGACTCATCCTTCTCTTTACTCTGGCAGATTGTAACCCTTCCATGTTCTGGTATTCACAAATTAATATGAATAGAAAATTGATTTATCCAGTATTAATTATTTACTAGTTAACGAGTCACTCCATACCTTGAGTCTTCAGATGACAGACACAACTCAATTGGTCTTCAGAGCTGCAAAAACTAAAAATTAATTTGCATTTTGAAAGACCTTCCTTAGCAAATATGGAATGAAATAGACAAATTAGAGTGGCTATAACTTCAAATATGATGAAGTTTAATAAGGATATATGAGATCTAAAAGAACTCCCATAAGAGAAAGAAACTACACAAATACAAGTACAAGGCAAAATGATTTTGTGAATGTTGGGAAATTATCTGAGTTCATGAACTTCTTGCCATAAGCTATGTATGAAATAAACTTGTGTCATTGTAATTTTATAGTTAACATAATATCAATGCACAAAAATAAAATAGCTTATGCTATCCATTTGCCTCAAATATTCAACCTTAGGCTTTTTTTATTTGGTTTTTTTTTTTTAGGTTTTTTTGCAGGGCAAATGGGGTTAAGTGGCTTGCCCAAGGCCACACAGCTATTAAGTGTCTGAGACTGCATTTGAACCCAGGTACTCCTGACTCCAGGGCCGGTGCTTTATCCACTGTGCCACCTAACCACCCTGCCCCCGTTAGGCTTTTTTTTTTAAAACTCTTTTGAGTCCTGTCTTTAGCTTGAAGTTCCACATTGGAGCACTAGACTAGGACTCAGGAAGCCTGGAGTTTTCTCCCAAAACCACCACTATCTCATTGTTTAATTTTGGTCCAACCTCTTAACTCCTCTGGGTTTAGGTTTTTCCATGTTTAAAATAAGGGGGTTGGGCTAGAATGATCTCCAGCATACCATACAGCCCTAAAATTCTACAAGAATAGAACTTTCAGAGAAGTTTAAAGATCAAGGAGAGGAAAAATGGAATAGCAACATTTTTTTCCTAAGAAATTACGTTTTAAATGTAACAATAAACAGTATGCTCAGATAATAGATTAGGAAGAGCTTGGATGTATAACAAGGACATGAATTACTAAGACAGGAGGTGGAATTATTGTTTCTGAATTTTTTAAGAGATTATTATCTTTCTTAAATGCTACCTTTCCTGGAGGTAACAGAATGGATTATATGATGTTGCCATATTACTCTATTGTAGTCTGTCTCTCAATAAGTTGGTTTACCTGAATTCTTTTTTAGGTAAAAGTCATCGATTTCATTTGGTTCCAGCATAGTTTGTTTATTTAATAGAGTATCACTAACCTATGTTAACAGTGTGCCTTGCCCATCATTGAATTGAATCACTAGATGAATGTTTGACATAAAATGTTGGGGCTGGAAGAGTTAAGATTCTGTCCAGAAAAATGATGGATTGTCTATCCTATCTCATCTGTGCATCCCACACATGAATTTTATTTTGAAATATTAATGACTCCTTTTTCCACCAAAATAATAACAGTCCCAATATTTAAACTTTTTTGCAACAAAGAAAAACATTTCAGCAAGACTAATAAACACAAGACCATTTTTTACATAGTCATATTCAACATCCTTAGACTTCCATCTACCGGAAAGGATGGTGGTTTGTTTCACAACTAGTTCTACAGAATGAAGACTGGTCTTTATAATAAATCAGAATTTTCACTTTTGTGTTTTTTGCACTATTGTTATAACCATTGCATATATTGTTTACCAAGCTCACATATCAAAATTGGTTCAATCACATCCTAGTTAATGGGTATCCACCTTGTTGCCAATGTTTTACTGCAATGAAGAAAACTTGGTATTTATATTCTGATAAGTCTTTTGTTTCTTTCATTGATTTTCTTGGGATATATTCCCTACAGTGGAATTTCTGGATTACAGAGATTGAACATGTGAAATTTATATCTATTCTTCTGGTTCTGCTCCTCATTCGCTGTATATCTCCAGTCTTGCAGCTATTTGGAAATCAATTCATTCCTTCCAATGCACAAGTGAAGAAAGCAACTGTATTTCTTGATCCTGCAACTTGCCAAAGGCAAAGCCTTTGAAATTATGATATCTCAATTTTACATGTATCTGAAGTAGATGTAGTTGTAGGCAATACATTAAGAAGCACAAGCCTTTTTGAGGCATTCTCCAGCATTCCTTCTCATTCTGGTATATCCCTCTTACTCTGTGACTACCTCCTCCCATGGGAAATTCTCTGGCAATCTCCATTTTGAAGAAGGGCCCAAACCAGCATCCTTTATTTCTATCTTGCCTCTGTTTCTGACTTAGGATATTCATATCAAATTCTACAATCTTCAGCTTCCTTTCATGTTTTGTCTTTCTACATTCGGATGTAAGCTTTAGGGCAGGGATTGGGTATAGCCTCCCATAAATTCACTATAAGTAGTCAACCCATTGTATTGGAATCTTTTCTTCCTTTCTCTTGTAAGGATACCAGTATAGCATTCTGGCTGTCCATCTGTCATTAATTCTTTACCCTAAATTCATGTTAAATTTGTATAATATGTGGTATTTGTATATTTATTCACTCCATCTGTTGAAATCCTACACATCTTTTTAAGCCCAACTAAAATGCCATCTCCTCTAAGTCAGAAATAGCCTTCACATAGAACTTTGCATCTCCCATGCACTTGTTTTTCTTGAATTAAAGTAATAAACTAGTCTTCCTATGATGTCTCTTTGTGTTGTAAAGCTATAACTGTCATATTATGATCTGATTTCTAGTTGTCGTGCTCACAGTGAATAAGGAAACAAAAGAGGATTTGAATTTAACTTAGGATAGAACTAAGATGCCTAAGGATTGATTATCATATGAAATAATGACTATAAAGATAACTAAAAATTCATAATAATCAAATGGATTCTTTATTGAAATGAAGTTTTATAAAATGTCATAATAAACATGGCACCCTGAAAGGCACTAGGGAATTAAAGATAAAAAGTGAAATAACCTTTGCCCTCAAGGAACTTACAATGCAGTAGGGAGGTTACTGTGGAGTAACCAGGTATGATATATTCAAATATTTATAGAACAGGTAAAAAAGTGATTAAATATATAGGAGGGACTAATAAAGTGGCATGGCTTATAAGGAGGTAGAGGAGACCAGAAAGTGCTCTGAAGAAAATAGCATCTAAGATGGGCCCTGAAAGAAAATTATTTCAATAGATGGAGTTGAAGGGAATCGATTCCTGGATGAATAGATGTCATGTGAGTAATTACAATTGGTCATTTAGCTGGAGAATATTCATTGGGGAGTATAATGGAATAAAATCTGAAAAAGTAGGTTGAAGTCAGATTGAGTAAAGCTTGGCAGGCTATCTATACTCTGGAGATTTCATTGTATTCAATATGAAGCCACAGACAGTTTTTGAGTAGGGTAGCAAATAATAAAACAGGTAAATCTGGAACTTCTTTGAGAGACTGAAAGCAGAAGACGTAAGAGATTATTACCTGACATTGAGACAAGAAGTAATAAGGGCTTGAATTAAAGGAGTAGGGATTTAAATGGAAGGATGAAGACAACAGATATTGCCATTGGGGTGGAGGTTGAGAGAAATAATGACAGTAAGGAAGACTTTGAGATATCATATCTAGACTAGGAAGAGAAAGATTAAGAAGAGGAAGAAAGGTAATGAATTTCTATGTAGAAATACTAAGCTTCAGATTATCAATAAGGAATCCAGGTGTAGCTTTCTAAGAGGCAGTTGAAAATGAAAATTCAGGGTAGAGGTCAGCAACAAATATGTAGTCTTGAAAGCAATCTGCAGAGAAAAGCCTGGAAATACTTACATGAATTGATGCTGAGTGAAATGAGTAGAACCAAAAGACCATCATACGCATTAACAATAATGTTGATCAACCATAATGGACTTGTTCATTTCAGCAGTAAAATAATCAAAGACAATTTTGTTTTGTTGTTGTTGTTGTTGTTGTTGCTGTTTTTAGGTTTTTGCAAGGCAGATGGGGTTAAGTGGCTTGCCCAAGGCCACACAACTAGGTAATTATTAAGTGTCTGAGGCAAAAACAATTTTAAAAGACTTATGATGGAAAATACCATCCATATCCAGAGAAGGAACTGTGGAGTTTGAATGAAGATCAAAACTTATTGTCTTCAATTTTTAAAAGTTGTATTATATATTATCTCTTTTTCCCCATCTAATGTTTTCTTTCTTCTGTTTGGATCTGATTGTTCTCTCACAACATGTTCAATATCGATCTATTTTTAGTATCATTATAAATATAGAGCTTATATCAGATTGTGTTCTGTCAAGGGAAGGGAAGGGAAGGGAGAGAGGGGGGAAAATTGTAAAATTCAAAAACCTTGTAAAAATGATTGGTAAAAACTACCATTCCATGTAGTTGGAAAAACAAAAATAATTTTTAAAAGAACATCTGTATAGAGTCTATAACTGAAGCAATGGGAATGGATGAAGTCAAGGGAAAGGGTGTGACCAGAGAAGAGAAATCCGAGGATAGACCTTTAGTCATGGTGTAAAAGAAGGAGATTGACTATGGTAGTTGAAGGAAGATGAACCAGTGACTAATACTGGATTGCTCAGAGGTAAGAAGAGGAAAAATAGGAGAACAATTAAGTATGAAAAAATTATCAAAGATAGCTAATGATGTGTCAAGTTCATGGGCTGTATGTCACACCTTTGTTTTTGTTTTCATGTTAGAAGAAAAAAGATGAATAAGGATATGACATCAAGTTAATATCCAGAGTCCAAATATGAAGAAGTCTTGTTAATATTGTGTATATGCTTCCAAAATAAGGGATAAGAAATGTACTGAAAAAGCTACTTACATGGATTCATTTTTCTCAAGAAAATAGTTACAGGTTGATTTGAATTCTATTAGATATTTAGTACAAAATTCATATTAACTGTTACTTAGAAATGACAAGGAAGTAATTATTAAAAAAATCAATCCACATTTTAAAAAATGTTTTAAAATTATTGCTTATAAAAGACATTTAATTTTATTTTTATTACTTATTTACCAAAAAAATCAGTGTCAAGGCCAAAAGGGATTATCTATTCCACCCTTTATTTTTAAGGAGTAAGTTAAAATGTAAGGAAGTTAGAAGAAATACTTTCCTTAATGTCATATGCAATTACTATTTGGTAGATTATTAATATTGGGTTTTTTCAAAGTCATATTTATCTATTTGAATTTGTGCAGGTCTACAGATACCAAGATATCTATTTAATTTAGTAGAGGGAAAAATCAGACTATATATTGTTACCATGCAGCAGAGAAAATAATCAAATAGATGAATTTTTAGTATTAAATAAATGATTTTAATAGTGTTACAAACTTATCCAGTATAAGAAAATTAGCTAAATGTTATTAGTTTTCTGTCATATTAAACATAAGCCAGAATCGTCCCAGAGAGATGCTAATCAGTAATAGTTGGAAGGCTTTCCTAATCCTATTTAATGATCCAAATTACTGTGGTCAAATGATTAGGAATGCACATTTTAAATTATTTACTGAGACAATTCCTATTATACAGCTTCATTAATAGGGAATAAATTTTAAAAAGTGTTACTTAAATAACAAAGTTATTGTTTACTCCCTCTTGCTTGTAAAAATCAGGGCACAATGAAAGAAATACACTAAATTTGGACTCAGAAAAGTTGAGACCAAATTCTGGCTCTGTCATTTACTGTGTATAAGATCTTAGATATTTAGAGTTGAAAGGTACTTGGTTTGAGCTTTCCATTCTGCAGATGAGGAAACCTGGGTCCAGAGTTTGGATGTGAAGGAGCCAAGATTCAAGACCATGTTTTCTAACTCAGGCTCTAACATGTTTCTTTCTTTTTTCCTTTTTTTTTTTTTAGGTTTTTGCAAGGCAATGTGGTTAAGTGGCTTGCCCAAGGCCACACAGCTAGGTAATTATTAAGTATCTGAGGCCAGATTTAAACACAGGGACTCCTGACTCCAGGGCCAGTGCTCTATCCATTGCACCACCTAGCCACCCCTCTAACATGTTTCTTTAGCCTATATTATTTTGCTCCTCTGGGCTTCAATCAAATGAGAGATTTATACTAGATGACCTCTAAAATCCCATTCATCTCTAGAAAAGTATAATTCTAAGATATTCAGTTTGAAGCATTTGACCTTTTCATTTATTGCATATCTATTATAAAGGTGATCTCACTGTATTTCCCATGTATAAGACATAACTTTTTTCAAAAAATTTGAGTTCTAAACCCTGGGAGCATCTTATATAGTAGTTGTAGATTTTTTTTCCTTGCATTTCCTGATTTTCTTTGTGTTTGCTGTCAGCATTCATTCTTTCACATTTGATACCGATATATGAGGTTATAATTTTTTGCCACATTCTGCCCAGATATGGC
The DNA here is from genome assembly GCF_037893015.1 of Macrotis lagotis. Lineage (NCBI taxonomy): Eukaryota > Metazoa > Chordata > Mammalia > Peramelemorphia > Peramelidae > Macrotis > Macrotis lagotis. Next base: position 131,174,529 of record NC_133663.1, on the reverse strand, counting down.
TCAGAAAAGATTTCATGCAGTGCAGAATTAAAGCTAAAAGTGATCCAGTTTGCAAGAGTGAATAGAAATTGTGCTGCTGAAAGTAAGTTTGGTCCTCCTCTGAGAACAATCTGAGATTGGCTATGGGAAGAAGAAACCCTACTGAAAATGCCATGGCAGAAGAAGGCTATGAGAGTCAAGGCAGCAACATGGCCTGAGTTAGAGAGGGAATTGAAGCTTTGGGTTGAAGAGCAAAGGGCAATTGGAATCCCTGTGTCTACAAAGATGGTTCAGAATGAGGCAAGAAGAATTGCTGATGAAAAAGATGTTACTGATAGCAAAGGAGGACACAAGTGATGCTTCAGGTTCATAGAATGGAATGGACTAAGCATGTGTACATGCGCTAGACTTGCTCAGGAAGTGCTTGTGGTCAACCACAGATCAGAGCATAAGCAGGATAGCAGTAGGGGCCTCTTCTAAGACAGTGATTCTTCATCAAACACAGATGAGGATGAGCTAATGGATAGGAGTTTTAACAGTGATAAGGAGTTATATGAATTTTATGATGAATAAAACCTGAGTTCAATAACTTTATGTAATACATTTCTTTTTCAAATTTTGGGCCCCAAAATTAAGGTGCATCTTATACATGGGGAAATTTGGTACTTGGAGAAATCAAGATCAGATCTTTAGGCTAATTTCAAAGAAATTAGTAAGATATGTCTGATACTGCTATTTACTCACAAAGACAGAATGATTGTGACAAATGGGGGGGGGGAGTTTTGGTCTATCTTAATGTATTGTAAGGCATTTGTTGGTTCATTTATATTCAAATGGGCTTGGTAAAAATCAATCCCTCTTCTCCTTTCCTCCTCCACCCTCAAATTGCTCCATGTTCATAGCATTGTTTTAGCCATCTTTAATATAGTACTGAAGGAAGATAATTTAGCCACTGTAAAAAATGTATTTCTTTCAATTGTTTCACCAAACAGTAAAAGTAAATAAAATATTTCAATGATAAACAAAGGGAATAACAAAAATACTAGTTTTTGTTACAGAAATATTTCCACGTTAATATATTTTATTTTTAAAGCAGGGAAACTGCTGCAACCAGTCCTTTCCTACAATGAGATTCAAGTTTGTCTGACAGGATTATTTCTTTTGATTCACTTGAACACCATTTGAAAAAAGAACAATAAAATGCATGGCTCAATTATTAGATTCCCAGTAGAGTATGATTTAATGAACACAGAATTAGTGTTTATTTTCTTCTCAAGTCCCTCCTTTCACAGGACAACTATTATGACATTATTCTATTTTGCTAGTTATTTTGGACTTAACTCTTTTGAAGTCATCTTCTGTGTAGAGCATATATGCCAATTCCTCCTTTTAATTCAGAAAGATTAATTACTGAATTGGTCAATAGTGACAGTTTTCTAAAATAGCCTTTGAATTTCTCTAGTTCAGTTCTCCATAACTACCTTGGTCTTTCCTTAGAATTCCCTAAAAGTTCAAGCCTTCTTATTTCAAGGAATATCACTATTAAGTATAAAAAACAAGTTTTTAAATGTTCTTTTTTGTATTTCAAACTGAGCACTTCTCAATGCTTATGGAATAACTATAATGCAAATAAAAACTACAGCCTCCCCACACTGAAAAAAAAAACCATTAAGTAAAACATTAGTGAACCATATAAGACAATGCACCTTAATCACCATAATTCTCTCCTTCTTCATTTCTGCCTCCTGGTCTCCCTGGCTTTTTAAAAAATTATTATTATATTTATTTTTATTTTTTGTGCAGATGGCTTTTTATACATTGCTAAAATATTCTTGTTTAAGAGTAAACACAATACCCCCTAGTCCCCCAAAAATAGACCCTCATGAGCAATAAAGTAAAGGAAACAGAACAAATTAAAATTTAAAAAATAATAATAGGGGCAGCTAGGTGGCACAGTGAACAGAGCACTGGCCCTGGAGTTAGGAGCACCCAAGCTCAAATCCAGCCCCATACACCCAACAATCACCCAGCGGTGTGACCCTGAGCAAGCTACCCCAACCCCATTGCCCTGCAAAACCCAAAATAAAATAATAATAATAATAATAATAATAATAATAATAATAATAAAATGTGCTTCAGTCTGTGTTCCAGCACCTCCAGCTCTGTCATGGGTGGAACACATTCTTTATGATAAGTCTAACACAAAAGCTACTTCCGTATTTTTCCACTGTTGCTATTGCTGATTGCAACTCCCTCCATTCATACTTCCCCACTACCATACACTATATTTTCTCTCTTCTTTCATTCTGTCCCTCTTCTTAAATGTGCTGTAGGGTAGCTGAGTGGTGCAACAGACTGATCGCCGGCCCTGGGGCCAATAGGCCTTGAGCTCACATACTACTCCTAAGGCTCAGCAATCACCCAGCCCTGTGGTCCTGGACAGACCATCCAATCCCAGCCCTTTGTAAGAATTAAAAAAGAAAATGTGTTATATCTGACCACTCTCCCCCATGGTCCACCCTCTCCTCCATCACTCACATCCCCCCCTTCCCCCTGTCCCCCTTCTCTCCTTTTTACTCTAGATGTCTATACCCCATTGAGTATATATGCTGTCTCTTCTCCTAGCCACTTCTGATAAGAATGAAGGTTCCCTCATTGCCCCTCACCTTCCCCCTTCCATATCTTTGCAATGGCTCATTGTAATAAAGAAAAATCTTATATGAAATACCTTAGCCTATCCCACCTCTCCTTTCTCTTATTCCCATTACATTTCCCTTTTAGCCATTGACTCCATTTTTACAATATATTATATCTTCAAATTCAGCTCTCTCCTATACTTCATCTATAAAAGCTCCTTTTACCTGCTCTATTAAATGAGAAGTTTCTTATGAGTATTATCAGAATCATTTTTCTATGCAGGAACACATGTAGTTCATCATCATTAAGTCTCTCATATTTTACCCTTCTCCTCCACTCTCTGTGCTTCACCTGAATCCTATATTTGAAGATCAAACTTTCTGTTCAGCTCTAGTTGTTTCAACAGAAACATTTGAAATTCCCCTGGTTCACTGAAAGTCCATCTTTTTCCCTGGAATAGGACATTCAATTTTGTTGGATAGTTGCATTCTGAGCTCTTTTGCCTTCTGGAATATTATATTCCAAGCCCTACGAGCCCTTAATGTAGTTGCTGCTAAGTCCTTTGTGATCCTGACTACAGCTCCGTGATATTCGAATTGTGGCCTTATAGCTGCTTGTAATATTTTCTCTTTGACTTGGGAGTTCTGGAACTTAGCTATAATATTCCTGGGGGCGGTTTTTTTTTTTGGATCTCTTTCCACGGGAGATTGGTGGATTCTCTCAATTTCTATTTTGCCCTCTGCTTCTAGGATCTCTGGGCAATTTTTCTGTAGGAATTCTTTAACAACGAGGACAAGGCTCTTTTCCTGATCATGACTTCCAGGTGTCCCAATAATTTTTAAATTATCTTTCCTGAATCTGTTTCCCAGGTAAGATTTTTTTTCAATGAAATGTTTCACATTTTCTTCTAATTTTTCATTCTTTGGTTTTGAAGTATTGTATCTTGATTTCTCAAAAAGTCAGCAGCTTCCTTTAGTTCCATTCTACATCTGAAGGATTTGTTTTCCTCAGAGAGCTTTCTTATTTCGTTTTCCATCTGGCCAATTCTGCTTTTTAAAGCATTCTTCTCCTCAATAACTTCTTGAATTGTTTTATCCATTTTTCCTATGCTGGTTTTTAACATGTTTTTTCTTCAGCATTTTTTTTGGATCTCCTTGACTGAGCTGCTGACTTCTTTTTCATGTTTTTCCTACATCTCTCTCATTTCTTTTCCCAATTTTTTCTTCTAACTCCATTTGATTTTCAAAGTCTTTTTTGAGCTCTGTCATAGCTTGATCACAATTTCTGTTTTTCTTGGAGTCTTTAGATGCAGGAGCTTGTGTTTCCTCATCTTCAGATTGAGTATTTTGATCCTTCTTGGGATCATAGACAATGCATGTTCTTCTTTTTTCTCTGTTTACTCATTTTCTCAGCCTGTGCCTGGTTCCTGAGCTTTTGAGTATTATTGGGACACCCCCAACAAGGATCTCAGTGTGTGAGGCTCTGTCTTCCCTCCTGGTCTATGAATGACCACAAGTGCACCCCTCTGCCACAGGGTTAAGGTGGGGGGGGGGCCTGCTGTTCTATGGGGGGCCTAGACTGCTATCAGGATCTGAATGTGGCCAGAGCCCCAGAGTTCTGTTCCAGGTACAGAGGACAGACCTTGGAAGTCTCCCTCCCCTACCTTCAGTGGGCTGAGCACTCAAGGCTCTGTTGTCTGGGGGCTCCTGCTTACTGGCTCCACCAGCTCTTCATGCTTCTGTTTCCTAGATTTGGGCTGTCCTGGCCACCTCTGTTCTCTGAGTGCCCTCAGGGCTGGGCTTCATGTGCTAGTTCCTTTCCTCTGCAGATATTTTCCAATTTATCTTGATATAATGTATTAAACATAGTGTTTGCCTATTGTCTCCTTCATTAGATGGTGGACTTCTTGAGAGCAAGAGCTATCTTCTTGCCTTTCTTTGTATCCCTGGAACTTATCATAATGTCTAGAACATATTGGAAGCTTAATAAATATTTTCTGACTCACAAAATCAGTAAATCACTCCATTGGTAAATGAAGGTGATTATCACACTCAACCAAAAGATTTATTATTAACAGGCATTTCTATTTATTTAAGTCATTTACAGATACAAAGTGCTATGCAATATGAATATATGTGGCATATCAAAGAAAGTGTTTTTTAGTTCATAACTATTGTCATTTCATGCCTGCTTAACTAGATTTTGAAAAGCATGCAAAGAAAAATGTAACAAAGTATACATTTAATATGCTTTTATCACTCACCCACAAATCTATTACCCTTGATTCTTAAAAGTCTATAAAATTAATATCCTTGATAAAATATGTTACCAAGATAAAGTTTATTTCATATTGTTTCATATATATATTTATATATATATATATATATATATATATATATATATGTAAAATCATAGGTCCTTAACTTTAAAGTAGAAATTTACCCTTTATACCTTTATATATACATATATATATATATATATATATATATATGTATATATAAAATCATAGGTCCTTAACTTTTAAAGTAGAAATTTACCCTTTATACCTTTCTTCCATGTTATTGTCAAAAATTAGCCATCAGCTGTTTTTTTTGTGGTTGTCATCTGGACATGTGCTAGACAGATTTGTTTTCAGTTCATGGGAGATTTATTAAAATGACCTTTAATTCACTTCGATGATACAAATTAAGAGGATGACATATTCATTGAAGGGCTAAGAAAATAAAGACAGGCAAATTCAAAAATCAAACAATAGGCCCACACACACAAAGTTAAAATAAAAATTATGACTCTGAAGGAATCTGAAAGGGAAATGCCCTCTTTAAGTCTATGCTTATTGCCATCAGAGGCATCATTACTATGACACTGGTCCTTTGGGGCAAGATTGGAAAAATTGGTGATGACCAGTTCATTTGATCTCTAAATCTGAATTACATGGAGTAGTTCCCTTCCTGTGACTAACATTAGCATATGTAGTGACTATTTGATTCATAACATAATTAGCAATTTACATAAGATTCTTTCAATCTTCAGTAAGAAAGCTTGAAACTAAATATTGTTAACCAAAAAGCTTTCCTTAAAGAACTAAATGTTCCCAATAAATGGCATTCAATCTTGGTTTCCATGTGTCAGAATCACAGAATCCACTTGGCTAAAAGTAAAAAGAAAACAACAATTAGATATATTGAATTCATTATAATTCTCTGGTTGTCTTTAATTAAAAGGCAAACACTTTAATGCTTTATGGAAACAGATCAAGATTAGAAACACATTTTCTACCATTTGGTTTTTAATCCTGTGTACAGTCAACCTTCTGAACATATAATTCTGAAGTTGAAAAGGGAAGGAATAAAAAAAAAATCACTCTTGCCCCTTTGAGGAAAGTCAGGAGTCAGGAAGCCTCAGTTCAAATTCACCCTCAAATATTTATTAGCTTTATGACCTTGAGCAAGTCTCTTAACCTCTGCCTTACTTTCTTTAGGTATAAAATGGGGATACTGATAACCTACTCAGGTTGTTTTGAGAAGTAAATGAGAATATTTATGAAGAATTTAATATAGTGTATGTCACACAGTAAGTACTTAATAAATATTTATTTCCTTCCTTTGAGGAACTACAAGTTACGGACCAATAGAATACATGCTTATTGGAGAATCAGAGATTTAATAGGTGCCTGACATATCTTGGGGGACAATTAGGAGGCAAACATTAGGAAGAAAATTAAATATGACTGAGAAAAACATGTAAAGTAGGGGAAAATGTGAGCAAGTTTTGTTCTTTTCTTGAGTTACATTTTAATAGCTTGCTGGACTGTGTTCTAAATTTTCTACAAATTCAAACAAAGCTTGTCAACCTTAGTCAAGCTGCTCTGTCCTTTGAATAAAGTCAAGTTCCCTGCTCTAGATTCTTTGTAGGTATCAAATGTTTTACTGTTTGGCATGCCATCAGCAAAGAAAGAGTGTAACTCCCTAGGATAAAATGTCTTTTACAATTTATTGTTATCTGGTATCTATCTCCTTTGTACCTCTTCCTTATTAACTGAATATAAAAATAGAAAGTTGATACAGAATTTCAAAGATGTATCTCATCTCACAGAATTTTATTACAATAGCATTTTAACTTGGCAAATATCTTTAAAACTGTTTCCCAGCTCTTCATGATATATCTCTATCTCTATCTCTGTCTCTATCTCTATCTATCTATCTATCTATCTATCTATCTATCTATCTATCTATCTATCTGGTTCAAAAAATAGGGACCCCTTATACATAGGGATAGGAATTGCAATGAGATTTGGACAAGTGTTTGTTTACACTGATATAGGAAACTCTGGGAAAACATGAATAGAGGTCCACCATAACATCCAAACCAACTCTGCCTCAAATAAATACAATTCATATGCAAATCAAGACATCACCTTTGATGTCACTGGCTTTCTTCAAAAATGAAGGGTAAACAACCTAGGAAACTCCCAAGTGAGGGAACTCCTTCCACTTGATAGTAATTTATCTCGAATTTATAGTCTTTGAGAATTGCCTAAAGGACCAAGAGGTTAAGTTGCTTATCTAGGAACATACAGTCAATACTTTTCAGATCTTAGTCTTCCTTCTTCCAAACTGACACTCTACTTACTATATTATTAATCAGTTACAGTACCATGGGTTTTTGACTTATGAAAATAGATTCTTATATTTAGAAAGATTCTCAAATTCTTCTAGTCCAAGCAACATCAAAGACAAGAAAACAATGGAATGGCCAGAAAATAATAACAGCAAAATAGTCTCATATTTGCCTATATATATGCATATATATAAAATATATATTTGCCTATATTATATATATATATATACATTTATATATATATATGTATATTCTTGCATAGTTCAGTTATTTGATTTATTGAAACCTCCTTCTTTCTTTGATGTGTTTTGTTTGCTTGTTTTTGAGACTGGGGGCCCTTTATTTTGACCAGGCAAATAATACAGTCTCTCCTGAAGAACCTGACCCCACTGCTGATCAAGAAAGAAGCTTTGATCCTTTTTGTTTCTGATATGGCTGATTTGCACCTCTTAGGCAGCCTGAGGCCTCCTCACTCCTAGAGAATCACTATATTGGTGCTGGGCACACAGTGTGGATACCTGATATGCTTTAGATCTCAGAACTCCCAAACTCAAGTTATCCATCAGCCTCAGCCTCCCTTATCAGTAGGAATTATAGGTTTGTGCCACTATTTCTGACTGACAAGTATTCATTCAAATCTCTGCTCAAAGACCTTTATTTACGGTGAACTTATCATCTTCCAGTTCAGTTTATACCATTTTCATTAGGAATTTTCTTTCTCCCATTGAAGTGAACCTTTTTCCTTGTAAATTCTATATACTGGTCCTAGATCTTGTCACTGGGGTCAAATGGAACAATTATAACCCTTCTTCCAAATGACATCTCATCAAATAATTGGCTACAGAAATCACTTATGAAAAGACAAATAATTTAATAATTAATATTGCATTAACTTCATGATCCTTTTTAATGTTAAATGCACTTAATGTTAATGTTAAAAAGCACTTTGAACTATGCCTGGAATGATGGTGAAAACCTGTTATTTTTGCTGCTGGAGAAATTGAGGCTGGCAGATCATTTGAACCAGGAATTCTAAGTTACAGTGAACTAAGACAATCAGGTATCTGCAGAAGTCTTGGCACAAATATGGTGAGCCCAAGGAGAGATGAACTAACTCAGGTTGGAATGAGGAGACAAAATTTTTTGTGTGGATAAGGAGTTGGCTCCATCCCCTGAGTAGTCACTGAAATTCCAGTTCAGTGAGATAGAACCTATTTTCAATTAATCATCTATCGATCAATAATTGTTCTATATCAGAATTATACAGAAATGCTAATATATAATCCTGTTATTGACATTCACTGCATGGTCAACAAAAGATGCAAAAAGTAATTTGAGGGTAGAATTCCCATATCTTTCTGTGATAATTAGTTGATGAAGGAAGTTGCTATCATAGGCAATAAATTGCATGTTTTACAATGCTTGATATTGAAAACTAGCAAGCATTTTCAATATATTTTACAATATAAGCTAGAGTATGAAAGCTATCTACTTAAGGTATCAGATGAGCCTAATAATAATTTTGCCTAAATTTCTATAGTAGTAATATTTATCAAAAATAATATGTGATATTATTGTAATTACCTAATTTATATATTATAAAAATACAACCCCCAAAGATCTATCAATATTTAACAAAAAGTAAATGTAGTACAAAGCTTAAACACATACCTACAACCTTGGAGTAGCAAGGTTCACAATGTACTGTATGCTTATAGATCCAAATACTATCACCAGCTTCTAGGTTTTCCAAAGGCTTTTTGCAAATTTCACACTAAAGAAAAACCAAAAAAAGTTAAAAAGTTCTTAATGAATAAAAAAAATTTTATATTGCCCATAATGTGAGATGCTAGGACCTATCTAGACATTTGGAGTTCCCATTTAGATCATAGACAAGCAGGTATAAAAATAGAATTTGGTTAATCCTTTGTTAGCCTTGAAAACTGAAAAAAATTACTTAAAATTAAAGCTTTGAATTTACCAAAACAATGCATTTATTAAGCACCTACTATATGAAAGACATTGGACTCAGTCATGGATATATACAAAAAATAACAGAAGATAGATTCTGCCTTCTAAGATGTTACAATCTAATGTAAAAACGTGCACATATATCTAGCATAATGCAAAGTAGAACTGATGAGAGTAAAAGAAAGATTGACAAAGTTTTCTAGAAAAATATAGGGAAAGAATAATCACTTTTAGCTAGAGAAGAATTGACGGAAACTTTGGCCCTGCTGAAAGAAGATTTTCAACCAGTAAAATATTGAAAAAATACATTCCAGACCTTATTCTCCTACTCAAATGCAGGATTTGGTAAAATAAGATTGTGAAACAATTAGTGGTATAGTTTGGTGACAATGTCTAGGGTACACAAAGAGACGGAATGTGAAATAAAACAAGTAAGATGGTTTGGAACTAGATGGTAGTAGGCCTTAAATGCCAGACTAAAATGTTAACTAAGGCAGTTATATGATAAGAGAATTATGGTTGAAGATTATTTGGATAGTTATATGGGGAATGGTTTAGAAAGTAGGGAAAACTAGAAAATAGACATAGGAAGATTAGTTAAGACACTATTGCAGTTATTCAGGCAAAATGTGATACCTTAACTAGGGTGATAACTAAATGAATGGAAATGCTAAGAGACATGTGAGAGACATTTATAGCCCTGACAAGACATAACATAATAATTGATTAGATGTAAATGTCAAAAACAACTTTGGGATTTTGAATCTGGGTGACTGGTGGGATGTTGTGCTGGCAACAAAAATAAGAACCTTGGAATTAAGGCCAAGTTTGAGGGGGAAATGATTAGTTCTTTTAGGATAGATTGGATTTGAGTTACCAATAGGCAACATAGACAAAAAAGGTACAATATATATATTGGATACACAATACAATAGCTCAGAAAAGAGATGGGGCTAGATATATACCTCTCTCTCTCTCTCTCTCTCTCTCTCTCTCTCTCCATATATATATAGATAGATAGATATAGATATAGATATAGATATGCATTATGCCAGAGATTGATAAATAAATTAAACCATGGAAAAAGGTGAAATCTCTCAACACAGAAAGTATATAGAAAGAAGGGAAGCAAGAATATGGCCTAGAAAATATCCACTTGTGGATGGGAAAAGGAATACTAATTAGCAACAAAGAGCCAAGAATGATAGTTAGGGTAGAGGAAGAATCAAGAGAAATAAATGTCCTGGAAGGGTGAAGGAGGATGAAGACTGAGGAATGGCTTAGGCAATTAAGCAATTGGTAACTTTGGAGATTGCTGACTTTTTAAAGTAGAGTAATAGGGCCCAAAGTCAGATTTCACGAAATTGAGACCTTTCCCAGAAGTTTAATAGTGAGGGTAAAATGAAAAATAAGATAGTAGCTTGGAGAATGGTCAATGGAAGGTATCTCTTTTTTTATAATAGGAAAGCTCTCAGAATGTTGGGGGGTGAATGAGAAAAAAAGATTAAAGATGGAAAAGAGAAAGGGAGAGGTGGAGGATAAGGGAAGGAAGAGAAGAGAATGAGGAAGAGAGAAATGTAGAAGAGGGAATGAGAAAATAAGAATGGAAGAGGTAGAGGAAGGGAAAAAGAAAAGGGGAAGAAGAGAGAAAGTAGAGTGAAGAAAAAGGAATATAAGGGAAAAGGGAGGGAAAGAGAGAGGAAAATAGAGAAAACAGGGAAGAAAAGGGAGTGATGAGGGAGGAAGAGAGAAGAGAAGAGAAAAGGAGGAAGATGTAGGAATGACGAGGGAAAAATGAAGAAAGATCTTGAAGGAGTCAGGAGGTAATGATATTATGAGTATAAAAACAAATGTTAATTTTGCAAAAAAGGAGGTTCTCTGAGAGTGTAAAAGTAAAGACATACTCAAGAATATAGAGATATTCTAAGTTATGGACTAGTGATGAGGAAACTCACAATAGATGGACTCAGTCTCAGTAAAGTAGTAAGTGAGAGAAGAGATTGGAAGTTGAGGTTAGGGCTCAAGGAAAAAAGGAAAGATCTGAAACAGATACTGTGGGGAGAGTGACAGCATGGATGAGATAATCTGTACATGATGTTTCCATATGGACAGATATGAGTGAAATACTGTACCATGGGGAACATTATTTCTTTCAATAAAATGTAGTAATTTTGTAGGGGACTTTAATAATGTAGTCTCCATATTCCAAAGTACCAAGGGGAAACTTTTCCCTAATATATATGTATTATATCAGTCCTTCATGTTTGCACTGAGGCTCAGTTCAGAGTTATACATTTATATGGGTACATCTCAAAAGACTAACAGATGATCAGCAGACCTTTCCACACTATAAACATGTCAAGATCACCCTTTGATTTGTAGTCCTAGCTACTAAGTGTATGGTGTGTTGCTATCCATGGCTGTTTCTAAACCACATAGTCTACCAAGTGACTTGGCTCCAAGTCAACTTCCCTATTTCTGCTTGAAACTTATCTACCAGTCTTTGATTATGGGACATAACAAATCCCAGTGCATTAGGAGGTAATTAGGCATCAGGTCATCAAGGACCACCCCTGTTTAAATGCCATGAGTTAAGAACTAATTATAATTAATTATGCTGCTAAAATCAGGCTGCTATAAATATCAAAACAGAAATAATCACTGAGGTTAAGGATATACCGATTCTTTTTTCTGAGAACTCCAATAACACTGCCTTCTAAGATGTTACAATCTAATGTAAAATGTGCACTACATATAGTAAAATGCAGAGTTGATGAGAGAAAAAGAAAGATTGACACTGCTGAATATGAATTTTTGAATTTTTATGTAGCTCCTTTTATATACTTCTGTCATTTTTAATATCACAATTATCATGATTCTTTAAAACACTGGAGTTATTTTTGTAAATTCCACTATTATATGCTGACCACATTTCCACAGAACTGAAAAGAGCCAGGAATTGCCAAATGTCAAATATATATATTATTAATTGCTTCTAAGGATATTGCAAAGCCAATATTTACAAAACTTTTTGAACACTGAAGAGCATATTTAAACAATGTATTATTAATGAAGACAGTAGTGGAGGTTCATAAAGCATTATCTCCCTTACATATGTTTCAAAAAGCATTTTTTAAAATTATATATTCAGCCAGACCATACTTTATATCTTATCTAGTTTTCCAGTCATCAACCTTGGGCTCATTTTTTCATGTGTTCTGTTACTGTTATGCTTTTTGTTACTTATAATTGTATCCTATAGACCCAACTTGTAGAAGTCATAACCTCTGACCCTGGGACAATTAATCTACTCAACTTTAAAATTCCTGCCCAAGGACATGAGATAGAATTTCTCCTTAGTGAGGTATGGATGAGTAAATAAATGTCAACTCACCAACTCAACCATATCTAACTAGCCCTAGACCATTCCATTCTTTACATCCCATCCAGTCAACCACTTGAGTCATCTTGCCATCTGCTCTACAATTAAAGATCCATCAATCTCCTCTCCCCATTTCCTGCTCTAGATACAGTCATCAAATCAATACTAACATTGCTTTCTGAGAAAGGCATATCAACCAGCTGCCCAATGGATCAATTTGCTATCTCTTTTATTCCCCTGAGCAAACTCTTCCTCTCTTACCTTCATTCGTCTATATGTTTTGTCCCTCTCCACCCATCCACCAGTCTTAGAATAAGAAACTCTGTGAAGGCAGGGATTGTTTCACTGTAGTGAAACATTTAATACAGCAATCACTAACATGTAGTTTTTCATTCATTTCTTGACTATTCATTGATATGTAAGTTCATATTCTAAGAGGAAAAGAAAAGAAAGGAAGCTCATCTTACTTTAAAACAAGTTGAATGACAGCAAATCTGTAATTCATCCAAGATCATTTTGGTATTTGAGCCCAGGGGCTTTCGGCAATAGGTACACATATCCTTCTCAATGACAGATCTGTGCAAACATGAACAATTACATAAATGTGAGCATCTCTATCTCTTACATCCCAGGTTTATACATTGCACTGACAGTCACCTTTTAAATAATTATGATGTGATGAAAAATTAGTTGTGGTATTGAGAAACTTTGTAGTCCAGAATTTACCAAAATGAACACTTCAGGACCACATGCTATTAGTATATTAAATATTATTTATTATATTATATTAATAATATTATTATATATTTTATCGACTTGCTAATTACCTAAAGATTATGGCAATGAAAAAAGCATGAGGGAAAACCATAGCTTAAGAATATGGGAATAGTGAAGAGGGTACCTAGAAGAGGAAAAAAAGAGGTTTACCTTTTCACAATAACAACAGGAGAAATTGCTCAAAAGGGATTAGTTTGTAACAAATCAAATGACTTCATACTGCATGGAGTAATTCTCATAGAGCAAACCAAAAAAAAAGAAACACATTCAAGAGCATTCTGATTTAAATAAAAAGGCTTGAATTCTTAATTGATCATTAAATTTAAACCAGGGATATTTGGGGAAATTCTTAATTTTGAGAAATATGACAGGGAAGAAAATAAGAATCTTTCAATATACTTCTTTTAATGCTACAAATAAAAGTACTGAAACTGCTTTTCTGAATGAGCTTGGCAGATATTAACTTTTTATGTGCCCAAAGGGAACACAATTCTGCTATCCATTCAAACACACTGCCAGAAACTCTATATTAATTTTGTATGTGTTCTTATATATTTTCCTGGTTTTATGTACACAGTCATTTCCCCAATAGACTATAAGCATTTAGAGATAGGGAAGCAGGTTTACTATTTCTTTTACAATTCTCTACAGTACTTATTAAACATAGTAACCAAGCACTACTATTGTTTAACTGACCAAAGAGTCAAAGACTCACATGGGAGATAGATAGGTAAATAAGGAAACTCACCAAGAATTCTTTGGTGAGAAAGCTATTTAATATATTAATAAGGAACACCCTTATGGGCTGAGACTAAATCTAGCCATGTCAATTTTGTCATACCACTATGGAAAGATTATGAATTTGGGAATTTCTCCAATACCAATAATCACATAATAAAATCAGAAGTCTTTAACACAGTTTGGAGCATAGTAATTACTTAATAAATACTTGTTGGTTGATCAAATAATTGCTTTCTCATTCTGTCATGACATCAAGGGAAAGGATGAGAATGAGAATGAACCTGGACCTATGATTTCATCAGTGTGGAAATTCCTGGATGAAAGAATTCCTTCTGCTATTAAATATTAGCACCTTCCCTACAATTTATCTCATTTGCTAGTTCCAAAAAGTTAAATGACTTGACCAGAGTCATATAGCCAGTATATGCCAGAGGCAGGATTGAAACGCAGATATTCCTGGTCCAGAAGTCAGTTCTGTATCCCATGCTCCCTCTCAGGACAGTGAAGATGATGGTGTTAATTTGTCCAAAGGGCATCATGATAGAAGGTGACTTTTAGCTATAGGATAGTATTAGACTTGTAAAAATGGGGAGGAGAAATGTGTGAGTATTACAAACCTTGCATGGCACTGAAGATTGACTAGCCTTTGACCATCCTTGCCAAAAGTTACTGACCCCTACATAGACCAGAGTCTTTAGTGAACAAAAATTTATAGTATGATTTTAAAGGCCCCTTGCAACCTTCTTTTAATTTGCCTTTCTGGACTTATTATACTCTTTGTCAAATACTCTATCCTTTTAACTAATTAATTAACTATCCATTACCCTGTGATTTCCTTGAGAACAAGAACTCTTTCCCCTCCTTTCTTAGTATTCCCACTTTTTAGTACTGTACCCAGTACATAGTAGGTATTTAATAAATAACAGTTGATTGGCAACATGGGTTGCAATGACACACATGCATATGATGTAATATAATACATACTTACCTATCAGAGGTTGAATAAACTGTTTGTATATATTTTCCAGTGACTCTTTCTTCATAGTCATCCTTTGGATATTTGCTAAAAACAAACAAGATAGGTCTATGAAACATGTTCAATCTTCAAGGTATCCTGTAATAACTGAAGTACATGAAACTCTAGTTTTGGTCTGTACTTTGCAGTCCTTTATATCTAGTTCTTTCCCCCCTCTTCTCCCATCACAGATTTCATTAGAGGCAAAATCGTTTTTGAAGCCAAGTCCTTTCTTTCCACTCCTCTGCTTTTTCCATTGTATTGTGCTATAAAATATGAAGATGTGTGAAGTGTGTCTGTTGAAATGGACATAATGAAAAGGCAAACTGTTGCCTCATAGAACTTCCTTTAGTTCAACTTTCAAAACTCCTTGGGGATGGGGGGAAAAGGTTTGGATCCTGGATTTTTCTGTTTTTCAATGATATATTCAAAATGATTCTTTTTCCAGTTGGTGATGACTGTTTATAAACAAAAGATTCACTATAATCAATATGGTCATCAGACTCACATCATTCAGGTGCTAATAATGTTGGTATGTTTTTTTTCAATTATCTGCCAGTGTCCTATTTATTGGTCTTCTCCTGAATCCTAAATAAAAGTTGTTAGCTCAAACTTAACATTGTTTGACATGAAAATTCAAAAGAAATGCTTTTAAATAAATATCTTTTCTAGTATGAGAGATTATTGGAATATAGCTTATATGTGAAATTATTGTATGATTAACCAGAAAATATCATTAAAAAAATTTCTTTGCTGCTATTTGACCTTTTGCTTACTTTTCTTGGCTACTTTAGACCTGTTTAACTGCTCTTTAATTTCCTTTAGTTACTTGTTATTTTGGAATTTATTGTGGAATTATTTTATCTTTTCAAAAAAAAAGGTAGCTAGAATCACTCAGGGGACCATTCAGGTAAGTTTGTTTTATATTTTGTGTGTGTACATGTATACATATATGTATGTATGCATATGTGTACATGTATATGCATACATACATAGTAATATATTTTTAAAGTGTGTGGCACATTTCACTGACCCTTTGTCTCCTGGGAGTAACTATAGATAATCCCTATAGCATGGTCTTTCTTGTGACCTACATCCAAGTGTCAAAAAGAAAGGACTTCCTCTGAAATTTTTTAAACAGCAGAGTACAATACATATGTCTCTTCAATTTGTCATCTCCTTACATTTCCCTATAATCTCTAGAGTTCTAATGGAGAAACTGTTAGAAGCAGTTCCTGTGGCACCCAACACAGCAGGCAATTAATAGCATCTGGAGACTCCTAATCCAAGTATAATTATTCTTAGTGGTATACTCGGGGACTTCAGAACTTCAAAAATAAATTATACTAGAAAGAAATATATAAAAATTATATGAAAACTTTCTATGTATATACCTGCATAGAAAGTATGCATGTATCTATATTTTATATACAGTCATATATGAAAAAAGTGTTATTTTGAAATTTATCCTGGAATTTTTTTTATCTTTTCAATTAAAGGTACCTGGAAATCACTCAGGTGACCATAAGATTCTTGTATGAAAACTTCCTTTGTATATATATATATATATATATATATATATATATATATATATATATATGTACATATATATATATATATATATATGTACATATATATATATATATCCATATCCATATCCATATCCTTGTCCATATCCATATCCATCTATCCAAAGAGAGCTGATCATTTTATATAATTTTAGAAAATTTTAGGTGAACTGGCCATGGTTACAGAACTAGCATGTGTCAGAGGTCAAAATCCAACACCCAGGTCTTCCTAACTCTAAGGCTGGCTACTATGTCATATTGCCGTGTGTGTGTGTGTGTGTGTGTGTGTGTGTGTGTGTGTGTGTGTGTTTGATTAGCCTTTCCCAGGACAATTCAATATTTAAACATCAAATATAATTCTGATTCCAGCATTCGAAATATCAGTAAATATTTTTCATACTGGGAGCATCATATCTGAAAGATTACAGCTTCTATTCTTAACCACAGAGGAATTCAAAGAAATTTTTAAAATAAGAAAGAATTTGAAATACCTATTCTCCATAAATGTTCTTGTGTAGACCACGCTGTCCTTTGAACTTGGGTACCTGGTTTGAGTATTATAGCTGAAATATAAACATTTTAACTTCATTTTTAAAAGGTCATTTACAAGAATAATAATAATAATAGCAGGTTATTGAATAACTAGAGTTGTTATTTAGTAAAATTTAATACAAAAAATGTATTCATAGGTATTGTTTCTTCTAAACTAGTTTTAAATTAAACGCAAAGGTTATATTAATGACCACTACCAAAGTTCATTCAGTACTTTTAATCCCTTGATACCCTATATTTCTACAAATAAGTTCTATTTCTGAAATATCACATTTAAAATTGACTGTATTCTCAAGAATTTTTTGTCTTACATGAGTAAACATAGAAAATCTGATTAAAAATTACTTTAACTTTTAAAATTCCCTTTTATTGTCCTAATCATATTTCCCAATAAAAATTTCCCCTTGCAGATTTTTTAATATAAAGATAATACTAATTAAAATTCATATGGAATTGGGTTATTTACTGGGATTTTGTGAATAATTAAAAGATGATTTTTATCATTTACTGGACTGAAAGTTCTTTGAATTCAGGAAACTACCTTATATTTCTTTGTAACTCTCATGGCTCATTATAGCATAGTACCTTGCCTAATACATATCAAATGTGCTGTTATGCTTAAAATACTTGGCAAATTTTAAAGAAACATGTAAAAGCTACTTGTTATCATTATTATCATCATCATCACTATTATCATCATTTGGAGATGTCTCATTAAATCTATGGATTGAATGAATAGATGAATCACAATCATCCTTTAAACAAAATATTAAATTCAAGTCCTGGGATTTCTATCAACCTCAATAATTTATTTGAGAAAAGTACTTTTCAAATGTTAAAATTTTATATAAATTTGAGCTTTTATTAACTTAGATTTATAATAAAAGTATTAAGAATAATCATCCCTGTCTTGCTTATTAAGTAGAAAGATCACATATTGGAATGCTCAGCTATCATTTCTCAGTGTTTCTCTTATGTGTTGTATTTGTTTTGATCTGGATTTATGAATTCAAAAATGTAGCGAGCTTCCCATGAGGAAATTCCTTCTACCAATACAGATCAGCAACTATCCTGTACCTAATAGTCTTATACAGGTGTAAGAGGGATATTTAAAGGCTAAATGATTTGGAATGCTAGGTGTCACAATAAATAAAATGCCAGACTTGGAGTCAGAAAAACTCATTTTCCCGAATTTGAATCTAGCCTCAAGCTATGTAATGCTGAGAAAATCACTTAACCATGATTTACTCAGTTTCTTCATCTGTAAAATGAGCTGGAGAAGGCAATGTCAAACCACTCCTGTATCTTTGCCAATAAAATCCCAAATAGGGATCACAAAGAATCAGACACAACTGAAAAATAACAGCAGCACAAAGCCAATACATATCAGAGGCATGACTTAAAATGAAATCTTCCTGACTCCAAGGCTAACTCTTTATGTACCACAATATGCCTTTCTTCTTCTGTCTTTTAACTTTTTGTATTAAACAAAATGTTATAAACAAAATATTTATCTTTCAATTATCAAATATTTTGTTGACTGCAACAGAGTAGTTTGAAGGTTTATACTTTCCTATAATAGCATATGGTTTTTACCTATTGATAATTTCATCTGGAAAGGGAACTTCCATTTTGGAAACACTTTCCCCTACTATATTTGACTTGCAACATACAGTTTTAGAGTTGACCAGGACATTGAGAATATAAGTGAATCATTCAAGATCACATATCTACTTCATGTCAGAGGCAGGTTCTTTGGGACTCCAATGTCCTCTTTCCATTATGCCAAATCACAGCAATGTCCAAACTCTTAATCTTATTCCCTTTTTGAAAGATCTTATACACACAACAAACCTCACATCAGAATTACCTGATAAAATGAAAAATTTCAAGGGAAAAAGTTATGTGCAAGTTGATTTAAAAAATATGAGAGAGGAACTGTTTAATTTATTGACTAAAAATATCTAGTGTACCTGGGAGATGTTCTGGTTTCATGAGAATAAACTGTGTTTATGCTGGACTGGTTGTTTCGGGCATTGGTAGATGTACTGGTATGTTCCTCTAGTCTAAAAAAGAAGCAAACACAAAGAGCCTTTTAAAATCCAAGCCCACTTGAAGGATGGTTTCTTTTTCTTAATCATGCAACCAAAAGTGTTACTAGCAATACAGTGAAATCTAAGGAGATTTCATCACTCTACCATTGACAGATAATCCTAGAAACTATGCAAATCCTTCTCCCTATTCCATTTTACCATACTTGCAGGCAACATTAGCTTTTTGTAAGTAGGCTATTCTGAAAGGGTTAACTACATTCACTATCTTTTATCAAGGAAGGAAAATCTGTCATTGCTACTAATGTCTTACAACAGTCAATCACTTTCATGAAAAATAATAGAAAAACTTTAAGAATCTTCTTCCTTCTTGACATAAATTAAGGTCAATACTTTTTAATCAGTAGACCTCAGACCTATATTTTTTTATCTCTCTAAAAATACTTTAGGCTTAACTGGGTTTAAGAACATTAATTTTTGTGCATATCCTTTGATACAGCAATACCACTACTAGGTTTGTATCCCAAAGAGATCACAAAAAAGGGTAAAAAATCCACATGTATAAGAATATTCATAGCAGCTCTTTTTTGTCATATCAAAGACTTGGAAGTAGAGGGGATGCCTATCAATTGGGGAATGACTGAACAAACTGTGGTATATGAATGTGATGTAACACTATTGCTCTAGAAGAAATCATGAGGGATGGAACTTCAGAATGGCCCCAAAAGACTTGTATGAATTGATGCTGAGTGAAATGAGCAGAACCAGAAGAATACTGTACACACTAATAATAACATTGGGTGAGAATCAACTATGATAGATGTGGTCATTTCAGCAGTACAATAATCAAAGGCAATTCTAAAAGATTTGTGATAGAAAATGCCATCCACATCCAGAGAAGGAACTGTGGAGTTTAATGAAGTCCAAATCTTAGTATATTCAATTTTTTAAACTTGTATTATATATTATGTTGTTTTTCTCTCTCTCTAATGTCTTTCCTTCCATTTGAATTTGATTTTTCTTTCACAACAGGATTAATATGGATCTATGTTTAGCATGGTTACAAATGTAGAGTCTATATTAGATTGCTTTCTGTCAGGGGGGAGAAGGGAGAGAAGGGAGGGAGAGAGAGAGAAAAATGTGAAACTCAAAAGTTTGCAAAAAAAAAAAAAGATTGGTGAAATCTACCATTGCATGTGGTTGGAAAATCAAACAAATTAAAATATTTAAATTTTAAAAAGAACATTTAATTTTATTTCTGAGTATCTGAGAAAATTATTAATCTAATAAAAGTACTAATTCTTAATTCCTCTTTCTTCTCAAGGCTATTTAAACTCTGATGAAAGAACTTTGAAAAGAAGCATAGAAAAAAAGTTTAGATCTTTATTAGGATTTATTTATTTATTTACAGATAGATTTTTCCTGTAATTCTTATGACTCTTAAAAAAGGAGAGAAAAAACTTTCCACCATCAAGATTTCTCTGAAAATAAGGTAGGTTTTTTTGCCTTAAGAAAGTTACTACAAGAGCATATGCAGGGGTGGCTAGGTGGTGCAGTGGATAAAGCACTGGCCCTGGAGTCAGGAGTACCTGGGTTCAAATCCGATCTCAGACACTTAATAATTACCTAGCTGTGTGGCCTTGGGCAAGCCACTTAACCCCATTTGCCTTGCAAAAACCTAAAAAAAAAAGAGCATATGCATGTACCATTATCAAAATGGTTTTTAAATTATTAGAAAATAAAATTGTTCAGTCTTTTTTCATTTATGTCTGATTTCATGGTCCCATTTGGGCTTTCTTGGAAAAGATATTGGAGAGGTTTGCTATTTCCTTCTCCAGCTCATTTTACAGTTGAGGAAAATGAGGCAAAGAAAGTAAAGGGACTTGCCCAAGGTCACACAGCTACTACGTATCTGAGGTCAGATTTGAATTCAGGAAGAAGAGCCCCCCTGACTCCACATCTAGCACATTGTGCCCAAAATAGTAAAATTAGTAGACTTATAAAACTACTCTTAGTTGCCAGATCCATTTCATTTTAGGAAATTTAATTTCAATCATCCAATAGTGTTAGGAATTTTCTATAAATGACCAAATATTTATCATTGTTAAATAAACAAATGCCAAATGATTAATCTGTAAACTAAAAGAGGACTTTAATGAGTAAAGTTTAAAGTTTTAAGATACATTTGACTTTTTGTTAAAGATTATCAAATTATTAAATCTGCCTTGAATTACATTTCAAATTAGAGAAATCTGCTTTAAACCAGATCATTTAGCTGTCATGTCTACAATAGGTTTTCCTACAATAACATGACAAAAAATTTTGATTTTCATAACTGTTTTAAAAATCTATTCTAGTCAATCTTTTTAATTTATTTTTTAATGTACAAAATGCCAACATCTATATAGGCCTCTTTACTCAAATACCCCAAGTGTTTTGAGGGTGATAGGGATTATAATTGTATTCTTTCAATTTAATTTGACAGACATATATTAAGTTCCTTCTATTGGCAAGCTACTGTAGATATGAAGGTCAAAAAGAAAAATTAACACCTTCCCTGTCCACAAGGGGAGGGGAGATATAATGTAATACAAAATCATTTCTACTTAATGCATAAAATATGTACACATGGCGGGGGAGATACAAGATAATATAAAATCATTTCAAGAGGGAGAGAGAGTATTAAGAACTGGGTAGACTAAGAAAAGATTTATATAGGAGGATTATGCTTTGGATCTGTAGGAATTCTATAAAGCAGTGAAGAGGAAGAAATATGTTCAGGCACTAAGAACTACTTGTGTAGATGCAGAGAAATTGTTTGGAAAAGAGTCAGCATATACATTTGAATGGAATAGAGTATTTGAAAGGTAGCAATATGAAATAAGAAGCCTCCTAGGTGGGAGCCAGTTTGCAAAGGGTTTTAAATTTCAGTGTGATAAAATTTACATTTATCCTAATGGTACTGGGGAGACATTGAAGATTTATTTATTTTTTAGTGTATATATACATATATATATATATATATACATATATATATACATATATATGTGTGTATGTGTTGTAGCAGAGACACATAGTCAAATATTTAGGAATATCATATCTGGCAGCTATGTGAAGAATGGAGAGAGAACCAGGTAGTCAACAAGTATTTATTAAGTACCCACTCTGCCCCTAGACACTGTGGCAAACACTAGGGATATGAAGAAAGGTAAAAGGTTGTCTTCAAAGGAACTCACAGTCTAATGGCAGAACTAATGCTGTTCAGTCATTTCAGTCATTGATGACTATGACCCCAGTTTAGGATTTTTGTGGCAAAAGTACTGGAGTGGTTTGCTATTTCCTTCTCCACCTCATTTTTATAGATGGGGAAACTGAGGCAAACCAGTTAAATGATTTTTAAAACTAATACTAATAAGCTGAAATAGAGGATATAATGAAAATACTAACAAAGGGAAGACATCAACATTAAAGAGTATACAAAAAAAAGGGAAGTAGTTCCTTGTTTAGTCTAATTTGCCACAGGTTGCAAGATTTACTACCATAATATCCTTGGATGATAATCCAATATCTATTTAAATTCCTACAGGGACTGGGAACTAGCTCATTCCATTATTAGAAAGCTCTATTGGAGATTCATAGAATCATATGGTCATAGATTGAAAGTTTAGAAGGGACCTTAGAGGTCATCTTGTTTATACTCAGAATGTAGCTTGGTAGGGCATTGGATAGAGCACTGGACTTGCAAATAGGAAGACTTATCTTCCTGGGCTCTTATGAGACTTCAGACACTTTTATGTGACCCTCATTTTACCCTGTTCACCTCAGTTTCCTCATCTGTAAAATGAGCTAGAGAAGAAAGTGGAAAATCACTCCAATATCTTTGTGAAGTAAACTCCAAGTGAAGTCAGGAAGAGTCAGACACAACTGAAAAATAACCAAACAAAAACTAAAACTATTCCATTTGAATTAGAAAACATTCAACGGTAGCAAAGATTTAAACTCAGTTCATAGAATTATAGATTGATATTTTTAGAGTTGAAAAGGAATTTTAGTCTAACCCGTTAGTTTACCATTATGGGCCTGAGCTCCAAGGAGGTAATGAGACTCACACAAGATCAGTCAGAGTGGGGGTAGATCCCACATCTCTGACTTCAATCCAGTCCTCCATTCATATGATTCTTCCCTTCTTTGCTAGGTTGAGCTATAACCTATCTCTATAAATTCCACTAAATGGTATTATTTTTTATTTCATAAATAGTATCTCTATGTGGCTTAAATCTAAATATGGTACCTTAAATCTCCAGAACTCTATTGAATATTAAGCCTTTGAATGCTTGTTGGGTGGTCATATCCTGCAGTCCCTAGGCAAAGTAAACTCTTTGAAAATTGTACAGTCAGGCCCTAAAAGAGCTGTCAAAATGATTCCCTTATCTTTCACAATACATATTTCATTGATTTCACAAAAAGTAAAAAATTTCCTTTACAGTTGTATTGCAATAAAATCCTTATATGACTGAACTACTTTCCCTAGTCTTTAAAGCTGATAGTGGCTCTATGGAATATTTTCTCTCTAATCATTCAAAATAGGTCAGTAATCAAATAATTTTAGAAGACGTCTTCCACTGACAAGTTGACCTCTTATTTGTACATAGCTGTACAGAATTTGCATGTTGTCTTCCCTATTAGACTCCTTAAAAGTAAGGACTGTTTTCTCCCAATTTTCTTTTATTCCCAGACCTCAGCAAGGTACTTTAATACATGCTAGCCAATTTACTGACAGATTACATACTTATTTGTGATCTAAGAACATTTAATGTGCTGTAGCACTTTTCCAGGTAACAAGAAGTTATCCCTGTAGCAATCACATTACACATGTTTACAAAAGACAATATGTAGAACACATGTTATTGTCTCTATTTTAGAGATGAAGAAAATTGGACTCAGGGGAGTTGAATGATTTGCTCACCATGCCACCAGTGAGTAAGCATTAGGGACTGACTTGAATTTGGAATTCACTTTCCAAAACAATCCATTGTCTCTTATTGTGTAGATAGCTCAGTCTAAGGTACTTATTGATTATTTTTGGTGAGTCAAATCAGAAGATTTGTATTTTGTTATTTAGTAGTTATATGACTATAGAAAAGTCACTTAACCAATTGAGCTTCCCCTTAAAATGGGGATAATGATATATTCATTATCAACCTGAGAGGGCTAATCTTAGGAAAGCACTTTATACCTTTAAAATGAAATAAATGTTATTAAAATCTGTTCCCAGACACTTAGTAGCTATGTATCCCTGGACAAGTCATTTAAACCTATCAAACCTCCTCATCTGGAGAAGGAAATAGCAAATTATTCCAGTATTTTTGTCAAGAAAACCACACTTGGGATTACAAAGAATCTTACATGATTGAAATGACTGAGTAATAACAATTATTGTTATTTCAGCTACTCAAGTCCTAATCTAATAACTTTCAGTGGCATGGAAATAAGCATGCCAAAGATTCTACCATTAGAGCACAAACTCTGGCAGATGCTATAAGATCAAAGAACTTTAGATATAGCTATGATAATTGTATCTATGACCATGGTCCAAGAACCAGCCTAGTTACATGTTAGCTGACCACAAAGTGATACTTATTCTCTTAACTTATTTTCTGATCACCTATTTACTGAAAGGAAATTAATACTAAAATTTCAATAGATAAGTATCCTTTCTTTACTTTTCTCTTTTGCATGTGGAATCAACTTTGTCTTAAAGCTAGCTGCTTTTCATTTATTGTGTGTGTTGGAGTTTACATCTATGAGAATGCCAAGGTCTGTAAGAATAAGAAATTACTAAATGAGAAACACCCATTCATAAGTGATCACATACTTTTCAACAGTTTTCATTTATTTGATTGTAAAGAATAAGATGATATAGTAAGTAGAACTTTTGGATTTAGAGTCAAAAGATGTAGATTCATATTCTAACCGTGCCAGATATCAGATATTCTATGTCACTTTGGGCAAACTTCTTATTATTTCTGATCATATTTCCTCATTTATAAAATGTGAAGAATTGTACTCCTACAACTTACATATATTTATTTATATCAAATAAGTTTTATATATATATATATATATATATATATATAGTATTTTATAAATTCTAAAACACACCATATATATAAGCTATCAATATTATTCTTTTTCACAATGACAGAAATTAAGATGGGGGAAAAGGAGAGGTGGAACTGAATAAATGTGTTGCAAGGTTAACTCAACTTGGATCCACCTTAATCTGTTTTTCCCAAACTAGGTTCTATATCTTAGATTTCTCTTTCCATCCAATGTCCCTCTAAAGCTGGTATGCCTCATGCCCAAAATATTGCACTGTTCAGTTTTGATTAGAAATTGATATTATAAAATAATCTACAGATTGGGTGCTAATGGTTGTTAAGGGTTCTGGCATTATTCTTCTTTAGGTATTTGCATTTTAACATAAATTTTCAAATCACCGAAGCTTCATTCAAAGGAAATAATCTCCAATAATGAAATTTTAGGCACCCTGGCAAACCAATAGGGAAGCTGAGAGCTGCAAGGGGCTTCCTAGCAACTATTAAAAATTGTAGTAGATAAGTAGACATGTTTCACCTATGAGGAAAGTTGCTTTTATTACACTTCCCCCAAAGTATATTGAGGAAGCACTCATAGATATATTTTCTCTCCCAGATGTAAAAAAGCACCTAAATAAATGTTCTTCCTGAGGGTCTAGAGGGAAAAGAGGAAGGGAATTAAAATTAGAAAAGGAATAAAGGATCATAAATCTGGGGCTGGAAGATACTTAGGTGCATCATCAACTACCATTCCTTGATTTTACAAATGAGGAAACTGAGGTCCAGAGGGATTATATTACTTGCCTGAGGTCAGGATTTAAATTCAGATCCTATGACTCAAGTGCACTGTTTTGTTTTATTTTTTTTCCCCCCACTGCACTGTGGTGTTGGGAAGGGTTATTGGGCCAGGAGGATTTTTGTAAACATAAGGCAGAGGTTTCCACTCCTTTTCTCATTCTTTTGTTATGTATACAATTCCTTAATATATAAGTTAATTGCCTAAACACAATTTCACAGACTAGGAAGGAGATTGGGTGAGGCAAAGGGGAGAAGCTTTTGGGGTTTGTCTTATTTTATTTTATCTTACTTTTTTGGTACCAGGTGGCACTCACAGTTGCTATGGCACTGACAAGTAATTAATTCCTCCCTAATTTAAACTGTCTGTTGAACCCTCCAACTTATAAGCGACACTAATCCTTCATGTGAAGTGAAACAAGTTGCAGGAATTTTAAAACAACAATCTCCCAGAAGTAAAAAGAATACCTGAAATTATATGTTGTCTTATTGCTATTAGGGATTCATGCCATCTACCTAGAGTGAGGAATCAATTCAAGAGATGGATTCTACAGTGTTTTTCTGACATTGCTACAAATTCATCAAGCAGCAGTATGTTAAAATAAATCTTCACAGCCTAAGAGCTTAGTATCCCAAATACACTCAATTTGCATGATGCCTTTTACAGTAAGCAGAAGGGTCCTGAGTCACAAATTCAGCCAAAATTGGAATTTTCTTTTAAGCTTTTTCCATAGAATTTATATATCAACCATTAAAGATTCCCCCCCCTTAGAGGAATGATTTATGTTCCCTCTCTTATTAAAGAAAGAACTCCTTGAGAACAGGAATTATCTGGACTTTTTCCCTACTTGAAGCCCCAACACTTAGTACAATGCTTGTTTAGTGCCAGTTAGATGGCCCAATAGATAAAGCACCAGTCCTGAAGTCAGGAGGACTTGAGTTCAAATCCAGCCTCAGGTATTTGCTAGCTGTGTCACCCTGGGCAAGTCACTTAACCCTGATTGTCTCACATCCAGGGTCATCTCCAGTCCTCCTGATTCATATCTGGCAACTGGATCCAAATGGTTCTGGAGGAGAAAATGAGGCTGGTGACTTAGCACAGCAAACCCTCATTCAAATCCAATTCAGGTGCTTGTCATAGGATCACCCCCCTGATGTCATGATCTTCTTAGAGAATGATGGATAAAACTATCAACATCTCAATGCTTGTCACATACTAAGCAGTTAATAATGCTTTTTTTTATTCCTTCAAAACCTAATTTGAATTGTCCCTACATAAACATCTCATTCTAACTCACATCAATTTGGCTGGAGCCCAGTATAATTGAAAAAGCAATGAATTTGAAGTCTAAAATTCCAGCTCTGACACTTATAGCCAAACTATATGACATTGAGCAAATCATTCTATGTCTCCAGGACTCAGTTTTCTTTTCCATAATATAAAATCCCATTCCATGTTAAATCTATGATACCAATTCAACTCTCTTGAAATTCTTACAAAAGGGTAAGCAAAAATGAATTCAATTAAATCTGCTTATACTGGAATTTATAAAGAATAGAATGAAATTATGCTTGGTCTTACCCTTGAATCTTCTTGTTATATCCATTGGAATTTACTAAAATGTGATTGTCAAGATCTTGGTCTCTACAGGAATTAAAAAAAGGTCAATATTAGATTTACTTGTGAATTACAAGAAAATGGTCTTTTGTTTTGTTTTGTAAGGCAGTGGGATTAAGTGGCTTGCCCAAGGCCACACACCTAGGTAATAAGTTTCTGAGGCCAGATTTGAACTCAGGAACTCCTGACTCCAGGGCCGATGCTGTATCCACTGTGCTACCTAGCTGCCCTGAAAATGGTCTTTTAAACCAAAGGCCACACAGGGAATAATTATTACTATCTGTTATTCTGGTAAGAAGGAAAAAAATTACATAATAAAATAGTATGTAATTTTGAGATTAACTTTGAATCATTATTTCACATAAATACATATGTCTCTTCCAGCTTCTTTAACCCTTGTATTCCCACCCCTTCCTCTACCCTAGCACAAGAGTAAGTGGACAAACTCTTTATGAATGTAAGTATGGGGATAGCACCATTTTCATTAGATCAGGGAATTCCTTGTTAAGAGAATTCCTCCTATCAGTATAAGTTAGCATCTTCTCTGCATCTGAAAGCCTTAGTGGAGCAGCAAAGTGGTGCACTGGATAGAGCACTGGCCCTGGCATCAGGAGAACCCAAGTTCAAATCTCTCTTCAGACAGATTACCTAGCTGTTTGACCATGGGCAAGTCACTTAACCACCATCCCCCCTCCATTGCCTGGCAAATACCTAAACAAACAAACAAACAAATAAACAAATGAATAGACAAATAAATAGATAGATAAACAAACAAATAAATAAGTAAATAGATAAATGAATGAATGAAGCCTTAGAGAATTGTTTAGAGTATTTTGCAGGCCCAGAGTTTCATTTCCAGAATGTGTCAGATGTGGAACTTGTTGCCAGCTCTCTATCCACTACGCAACATTGATCTTTTCACATATAAATGTAATGGAATATAATTTCCTTTGAAACAAATTGTTCATATGAGAAATTCAATGAAACATGGGAAGACTTGCATGAATCAATCCATAGTGAACAGAACAAGAACATTGTAGACTGTAACAGTAATATTGACTTAAAAATTACTTTGAACAAATAAGTTATTTTTTTATCATAAATACCCAAAGTATAAAAGACATATGAAGAAAGATATATCTGCATTCAGAGAAAGAATTGATAAATAGAAGTATGCATAGAATAATTTTACATATATGTATATGTATATATGTATTACACACACACTTCTATTTGTGTCTAATAGTAGCCATCTTGAGGATAGGGAAAGAAAAAAATTTATGACTACAGAGTTAATAATACAACATTCCTCTTCTTCTTATGAAGAAGGGAGACCATAGGAAGAGTGTTAGGTGTAATGCCAGAAATGGTTATGAAATTGGTTGGTTTTGTTTAATTGTTTTCCTTTGTTACAAGGGAAGGTTCAATGAAGGGCTCAAAAGAAGTGAAGTATATGGGGTGGCTAGGTGGCACAGTGGATAGAGCACCGGCCTTGGAGTAAGGAGTACCTGGATTCAAATCTGACCTCAGACACTTAATAATTACCCAGCCGTGTGGCTTTGGGGAAGCCACTTAACCCCATTGCCTTGAAAAATCTAAAAAAAAAAAAAAAAAAAAAAAGGAAGTGAAGTATATCTGGTAATTTCTATATGGAAAAACACAAGAATTCCCAGTAAAATAAATAACATGTATGTGGATTTAAAATCCAGATTATCAAACATGAAGGTGTTGATGACTTGGAGAAAGGAAGAGAATGCAATCTAATCAGGAGCAACTGGACATAAAGAAAATAGCTAGGTAAGGCAACATTCTAGGATCAAATCAGAGGTTCCCAACAGAATTTACATTACTGGAAACAAAGCATTCATTTAAGGTTCAAATTAAAATTTGGTGGGGAATAAGTGGAGAAACTGAACCACTATTTTACATCAAATATTGTCACATTGCATTGAAATACAACTTTGTATTAACACCCAATTTTTTTTAACAGGACTTTTACCAAAAAAAAAGTACAAACTACCCATCACCTAGTGTCCCCAATCCCTGGGGTGGGGGTGTGGGTGGAGTGGTCAAGGGCCCCAGGCTGTGCTGGCCCCCTCTTACCCTCACTCCCCAGGAGGCACCATGAGAAAGATAAGGTGGGGTGGCCTCCCTGAGCCAGAGGGATGTGTATGTGGGGGGGGGGGTAAGACAGTGCCATTCCCCCCCCCTTTATGGCTTTCCTCCCTGGAGAAGGGGGAGGGGGCAGTGTGCCACTGAGGTGCGAGGTAAAGTCTAGAACCATTCTGAGCCTGGGGGGGTGGGAATCCTTCCCTGTCCCTCCCTGCTGGGTTTGGGAGTAGGGGGGGATACCCCCACACATAAGCCTGCCACTGAGGCAGAGAGGGGCTGCAAAGGTCAGAGTGTTGGAACCTTGCTAAAGTTAGACCTTCTGGGTCAAAAAAAGATGGGGTCCTGGCCATCTGGATTCTTCCCTCCCCCACCTCAGGGTCTCCAGGGCTGAGCCTGGGGCCTGCAGAGGTCAGCAAAGAAAGGAGGTGGCCCCCAGAAGGCCAGCTCCTTGCCCCTCTTGCTAGGTTTAGTCCTGTTAAATTGAAGGAGCTGACTCCTAGTGAAAGCAAAAAGGCACCCAAAGGGTCTTAAGTGGCCATTTCTGACCCTGGGAGAGGCAGCACCTTGAAATCTCTATTCCCTCCCACCCCAATTACCTGGGGAAAGCTGGCAACTGCTCAAACCTTGGGGAACTAGCTAGGAGAGAAGGGAAAAGGAACCATGGAAGACCAGCAAGGCCCCCACCTAGGGTCCCTGTGCCCCCTGGCCTGAGGGAGAAATAGAGGGTCTGGCTCCCTGGCAGAAGCCCCAGGGTCTCCTCCGACCTAGGAGAGGAGGCTTCTGCTCCAGCCTCATCAACCCTCCGGGGGTTGGGGGTGGGGAAGGAAGAAGCTGCCTCTGAACCCTAGAGCTCAGAGGGGAGCCCCCTGCTACATCAGGGCTGGAGGGACAATGGGAAAGAAGCTGGACACTTACAACTCCTGCCTCCTATGAACTCGAGCCTGTTGGAGGCTTGCCCTTAGTGCCCCCTGTTAAAATCTAGGGCAATGGAGCCATGGCTGACCACGAGGCATGGAAGCTGGGAGGGAGAGAAGGGGCCAAAGGCCAGGTTCTGTTTGGGGGGCTCGAGGCTGGCAGGGGCATTAGGAAGTGGGGCGACCCCGCTCAGGTCGACCCAGACCACACAGGGCAGACCGAACCACCTAGCCCAATGCCAATTCTGCAGAGGGGCAGGCTGAGCTGGGGCAGAGGCCGAGGCTGGTTTCAAGGCCACGGTGACAGCCCCCACCCCCCGCCAAGGTTAACACCCAATCTTGATGAACAAAAATAAAGTCTATGAGGTGTTAAGACAAACTAATGCATTAATAAGCACTTATATATATCTTTAATTATATTATATATATATATATATATATATATATATATATATATATATATATATATAGGGAGGCTAGGTGGTGCTGGGGCAGCTAGGTGGCACAGTGGATAGAGCACCAGCCCTGGAGTCAGGAGAAACTGGGTTCAAATCCGGTCTCAGACACTTAATAATGACCTAGCTGTGTGACCTTGGGCAAGCCACTTAACCCCATTGCCTAGCAAAAACCTAAAACAAAAAAAAAAAAAGATTTTATATATATATATATTTCAAATCTTAAAGTGCATATGAATTTTAGCAATTATTAATAACAATTTATGTATCCCAGGAATATATGACTTTAGGACTATAATATATCACCATTTGCAAGAGGACCAGTCTCTGTCATTTTCCATGAATTCTTTACTATCTCTAGAATCATCTCAAGATTTTAGAAATTATAGTCCTTTCAACACTAATATCTTTCTCGTAATGATTCTAGACTTCAATCCTGTGGTTAAATATACTTGATATGAGTTGTATTGATTAATTAAATATGTATGCTTATCTTATTAAGCACATTTGAAAATTTTAATGGAATTTGTTTGCTTATGTTGACAGAAGTTAATATATAGATGCATACACCAAAAAAATGAAAAATGAGTATTTCAGTTTCTATCAGGAATCAATCTGATAATATTGATTCTAAACTTCCAATATCCAAATTCCATTCATAAGAGTTATAATAACATTCACATTTCTATTACATTTGGAGTTTTACAGTGTTTTCCTTGCAACAAACCATTGCCATAGGATTATTTGTATTGCCCTAGTTTACAGATGAGAAAATTGAAGTTCAAAGAATTGAGATGAATTGTCTAAAATCAAACCCTCTGTAAGTATCCAAGCTATTACAAAAATCCAGGACTCTTTCTTGAATATACAGAAATCATTATAAATTATATTTTAGGCAGTGTGACAGAGGAAAAACATCAAAGCAACAAGGACACTTTTCAAGTTCCTCTTTAGTTCAGAAAATGTCTGAACATTTTTAGTGCCATATATTTCTCCAGTGAAACAATTGAGCCTTCTTTTCTTTTCTCTTTTCCTTCTCATTCTCCAGTAGAGATTTGACAGATAGTGAAATAAATCATCAAAAGGGAAGAGAATCCTACCAGATACAAGGAGACAACCTATCCCTTAGGAGCTATACAAAAATGAAATTATACCATTTTTCCCTAATGTATTTATTACAAAAATAGCACCAGAAACTATTAAAAGGGCTCATTAGGTGATTTTATCAGTGATCTAACAGAACTTCATTTGCTTTATTGAAATATGGATATTGGAAACAATATCCAAACAAGTAGAATAGACTTTATGACCTGAATCTAAAGAAAACAAAATTGTTACTAGTGGAAGAGTAATGAAGAAAAGATACAATGAGTAAAGAAAACAAACCAAAGATGTTAATGTTTTTCAGCCTGATTGATGTCATTAACTAGCTTTGACAATCCAATTCAAGCAGTCCATACTACTCATAAAATTTTCAAGTTACTTGGGGTATAAAAACAAATTTTCCTTGTCTAATTAAGCCTACCTAATTTACATTATATCTTTTGTACTAAGATAAAAGATGGGATCTAAAGCATCCAAAATAGATATTTAGAAAAGTCCACCCAAATGTTGCTTAGCAAACATGCATATAAAGCTGTATAACAGAAGGATTACAGAAGACCTGACTTTCTTATTTTTATAAACATTTGGTACTTATTTCAGAGATATGGTCAGATCCTTGACCTCTGCAGATAATGAAAAACACTTTGGAGAAAATGAGCACTATATATTTCAGCTGGGAAAAAAAATGGAATTTTAAAAGCGGCTTTCAAAAGTAGAGAAAAGAACTGGGTGTGGTGGCACAAATCTATATTCCTTATTACTAGGGTTCTTCAGTTCTAGAGTTCTGTCTAAACGGCAATAGCTGTATTAAACTCAGTACTGGATGCTATCTCTAATTTTTTATCTTTTCCTCAAGGATATGTTTTTTCCCCCCAACATTCAATTTCGATCAATGCATAAACATGGAAACAATGTAAAGATTAATAGATTGCCTTCTGTGTGGGAAGGGTGGATGGGGGAAAAGCATAAAATTTGAAACCTTACCAAAAAGTGATAGGTAGAAACTACTATTGTATATAATTAGAAAACAAATAAAATATTTATAAATAAAAAATAAAAACAAAAAAAATTCAGCACTGGACCAATAGAAAAGCAAAGAAAGTTAAAACTCTGGAGTAAGTCAATAATGGGACCTGGATCCATGAAAGTCTGCATACTTCCACCTGGTTGAACTATGGTGTCTCAGGGGAAGAAGAGAGAGGGAAGGAGAAAGAAAAGAAGAAAAAGGAGAGAAGGAGAGAGGGAGAAAGAAAGAGAAAGCATAAAATAAGGTATTGAGAACCTACCTCATTTTTATAGAAAAGAAAACTGAAACTCAGAGAAATTAATTGACTTTTTTCCAAAGTCACACAGATAGAAAGAAAGGAAGCCATAGATTCAAACTCAACTCCTTTGGTCCAGAATTAAAGATTCCATTGTACCACATGGCATCTCACATATTCCATCTTTGTATTCATGTGTGGGAAGTAATACATTTATTTGCCACAGCATAACTTACTTTAACTGTTCATTGTTCAGCATGGAATACATTTGCAAATTACAGAGTGACAGTGCAAAAAGATTTACTATACATCCTCATTTATACCAAAATTAAATCTTATACACAAAGCTTTTGATAGAACAGGAGTCTTTGTAATTCTGAAAGGGGTATAGAAACTACATTGAAATCATTTGTATGATTCTTTCAGCTATGTTGTGAGAAAGAGTGGGAATATTTAAGTTTATTTTTCAGGACATTTTTTAATATGAGAGAATTAAGGCTTAGACATTAAGAAAATTCCATATTGATATAGGTCTATACAAGCACAGTGGAGGGAAGACATGTCAGCCTTATCAAATTTGAGTCTTCATGCTTTGTAAATTATGACTCAGCCGTCATAGGTTTTCATTTTTGCTGCTACTTGTATAATCATGAAGAATTGTCACAGGACCCAAAATGAAACCTTCTTATAGTTGCTGTTATTTCTGTTTTCCATACAATGTCAATTCTGGATTTGGGCTCAAACTCTTTCTTCTACCTAATACTTATGTGACCTTGAGTAATTTATTATGATACATTGAGTCTTAGTTTCCTCATTTGTAAAGTGAGAGGGTAGGACTTGGTGATCTTTGGGAGCAATATGGAACAGCAGTGGAATTTTATTCAGTAGTAGAAAAAAAAGCATTAAATTTGCATTCAGAAGACCTGGGTTGGAATTCTGGCTCTTGCTTCCTGTGTAACTTTGGGCAAGTCATCTTGAAATTTTTCAAACCTTAGTTCTTTTTTGGGAAAATGATAGGGTTGTATGGGATGGTCTCTAGGGCTTCTTCTACATCTAAATCTATGAACCCAGACTTTCATTTGATTTTGCTTTCACAGAATTCTACCTCTTAGTATGACATAGTAGATAAAGAACTGGCTTTCAAACTAGGAAGACCTGGGTTCACAGTCACCTCTGACACATTCTAGCTATGTGACCCCGACAAGGAATTGAATTTTTAAGTTCTCCAAGAAATTCTCCTTGACAACAAGTTTCAGGAAAGGTTCCAATCTGCATTGGTAAAAGTTCTTTCCTCATTTGGGAATTCCTTGTATCAGTGAAATCAAAAGTCCAATCCAGATTCCTATGTTTTGGTCAGTGGGTTTTAGAAGAAATACATTTCTTTTATGTGTTTTTATTGGGGAAGGGATTTCAGAACAGTGGGAGAATATTTCATGGAGAGAAGGCAATGAGGGCCTGGATAAGGGTGGGGGCTATGCTAATAAATCAGAGGGTATTTAGGTTGTTCAAATTCTAGCTCTGTCATTCTCAAAGAGGACCAAAGAAATCATGAAGGTGTAATCTTTACTTATGTATAAATTGGACTTGAATGAGGCAGAACTGTGCAAATTCATCAGCCTTACTCATCATATAACCTTAGACCTGTTTCCTCATTCAGAAAATAGAACAAAACATGTAGAACTCAAGATCTTGCAAAAATTGAATATTGAAAAATATTTTACATATGCAATTGGAAAAAGTAAAAATAAAAATAAAGTGAGAATAACTATTACTATGATTATACAATCCACTTAATCTTTTTTTAATAACTGTAGTAGTTGAAGATGGACACAGTCTTTAATGGTACAAGCATAATCTTACAAGTAGGTAAGGACATCATTTTCTATCTTTGACAGATATAATTTGAAGGATAAAAATGTCAACTGATAAATTTAAATCTTCAATCAGAAATAACTTCTACAGTTAGGCTAACAATAGCTCATGAGCAACCAGTTAATTGACTTTCTTCATAGTGTTAGTTCATGGAAATTTGAAAATGTGCCTGTTAAGAGCAAAGCATTTTCTCACTGTATAAGTGAAATTTCCTCATAAATATGTATTTGTTCAGGTTGCTGAGTTCCTAGAAGGAGTGCAGGAATGTCTGCTTGCAGACAGAGTGACAAGTGGAATTTTATTCAGTCCCTTAGTGAACTATAGCTGAAAATGTCACCAGTTTCCTTAAGAGAACACAGCTTTGCTGAAGTTCTGTAAAGTCATCAATCCATGTATCTTATTAAATAGAATTGGGGCAGCTAGGTGGCGTAGTGGATAAAGCACCAGCCTTGGAGTCAGGAGGACCTGGGTTCAAATCTGGTCTCAGACACTTAATAATGACCTAGCTGTGTGGCCTTGGGCAAGCCACTTAACCCCATTGCCTTGCAATAAATAAACAAATAAATAAGTAAGTAAGTAAATAAATAAAGAAATAAATAGGATTGTAAGGGGTTGCTATTGCCATTACGCTGACCATGATTCTTAAATATTGTCATCTGTGCCACTTTCACTGAATTCAAGTGAGAAGGACTGGTGTACTAAATAATAATAATAATAATATTGGAATATAAAGTGGAGTGACCTCTCTTTCAAAGAGTCCACTTCAGAATTTCATGATTTTCTATTTATTTAATAATTATTTTTTGAAGGAATTCATTGTTTTCTATCTTAAAATAGTATATTATTGAAGGTATTCAGATATAGGTTTTATTGAGACCATTTTGCGATAAAAACAAATTTTGAATAGCTCAATTATTACACTGACATCTGACATTTATAGTACTTTATTCAGATAAAAAATTGTCATAGAAATTTTATGATGTATTGCTGAAATCTACACTATATTGAAAAAGTAATTCATTATTCTTTACTAAGGAAATTTGGTGGGAGAGCTTGACTCACATCAAAGAGAAGGAAATGTGTCTGAGAACTTTGATACTTTGAACTGGTTAATTTTACTAGCTTCTCCAATAAATAACCTCCTCTGTCCAAGACTTAACATCTTTGGGAAATTTGTCCTTAGTTTCTCTCCTGTCATCTAGAACTACAAATCTAATGAAAATGGTTTCTTCCCTCCTCTCTTTCTTAGATAGTTTGATAATATGCTAATCAGAGTATTGTATATAGAAAGAAAAAGATCTGAACCCAAATAAATCCTCAGATACTTACTAGCTGTGTGACCTGGGTAAGTCACTTAATGATTCTCTACCTCAGTTTTCTCATCTGTAAATGAAGTTAATAATAATAATAGCATCTACTACTCAGAGCTGTTATGAGGACAAAATGAGATGTTTATAAAATGCTTTGCTAATCTTAAAGTATTACATAAGTATTAGTAATTATTATTAATTATTACTTTCATCCACATCCAAGTCAGCTCAACTTCTGGTCAATCTATAATATCTTTTCTTTTTTGTTTTTATAATGGGGTTAAGTGACTTGCCCAAGGTCACACAGCTAAGTAATTATTAAGTGTCTGAGTTCCACCTGACCAAGGCCAGTGCTCTATCCCCTGTGCCACCTAGCTGTCCAACAGTATCTTTTGATTTAGATTCTTCTGTTATGATTTTGGAGTCTATGTTTAATGACTAAATCCTCTGCCCTGTTCCATTCCTAATTTTTGATTTTTTTTCTTCTTTTGTATCTTATACTTTCCCGACTAACCAAACAGCTTTGCCTACCCTCTGCAAAGCTGACTATGCACCTTGTGCCCTCCAATATAGAAAGCAAATATCTAGTATTCTCCTTTTAATTGCCACTTCTATTTTTTCTCCCCTCCTTTTTTTCTTCCCTTTCCCCTCCCCCAATTTAGAAACAGCTATCATTAGACACACATATTTCTGGATGCAGATAACATCTTCCTTCATGAGTCCTTTGCCACTTCTAGAAATTTGTTCTATTCTATCACTCAGTTATATTTTCCTCCTTTGTAGATGATGCTACTTGTTTATTCCAACCTCTTCCTGATTAACTGCCACTTTCCTAAACAGACCTCCAGAACATTTGCCCACCTTCCTTGATAACTTTTTTGCTTTTCTTTTGTTTTTTTCCTCACCCTCTTCCATCTTATATCCTGTGCTATCTTAGAAAACTTCAGTCTTTATATTTCATTTCTTTCTTTGTAACTCCAGTGCCTAGCATTGTGTTTGGCACATAATAGAAAAAGGTACACATTGACTGATTGATTGATCAACTGATCAATGATCACTCAGATACTCCCTAATCTCATAATAAAAAGAGTCCCAAACTTGAAGACAGAATTCAAGGCTTGCCATTGTTGCCCAGCCTATGTTCTCAAAGAGGACATCATAGGGTGATGTCTTGACTTATGAGTTTTTAAGAGAGGCTGAGCTGCAAAAAGTCATCACCTTCACTCCCTCTTCCAGAGTCATTGGAGTTCCCATGGCAAGATAAAAGTCAAAATCACTGGTGATATTGTGGGAAGCAGTGGATAGCCTTGGTCTTTCTAAATTAAGATCTTTCCCAAGCTGCACTGAAGTCCAGTCCTACCACATATTAACTGTGTAACCTCAGATTCTTCATCTGTAAATTAAACAGGTTCAATTGGCTGTTTTCTAAGATCTCTTACAGCTC
Source organism: Macrotis lagotis (assembly GCF_037893015.1). Classification (NCBI taxonomy): domain Eukaryota; kingdom Metazoa; phylum Chordata; class Mammalia; order Peramelemorphia; family Peramelidae; genus Macrotis; species Macrotis lagotis. Next base: position 131,136,252 of record NC_133663.1, on the reverse strand, counting down.
TAATATTCTATGAGCAGGTAGCATATCTAAGACTCCCCCTTTAGATTCAGATGATCTGTATGAATCCTAGTTCTGCTTCTTCCTACCTACATACCATGGGGAAGTCACTTAACGTCTTAAAATCTGTTTCCTTGTCTATAAAAAGAAAAAATTGTACTGGAAACCCTTGTGTCCTTTCTAGCTCTATCTTTATGAGCATGTGATATTCAGTACTAATTCTCTACTCATGAGCCAGTTTTGTGTCATCCCTTGATCTTGGGAATACAGTTTCAAGCAAAAGATATAATAAAAGTATTTCCCAATACAACAAAGCAATTTTGAAATACCATGAAGTTCATATTAATGGATTTTACTTGAGATAATAAAGCACTCTGGGGTGAAGGATGCTATAGAAAAGCAACAAAGGACAGGAAAGTATATGAAATATATGATTTTTGCTTAGATTGTTTATTTCACTAGTATCCCTGGGCTCTGAATTATCTCACCACTAGATGCAACATCTTTCAAAAATCTTTTCTGCAAATGAGTCTTAATTAATTTTGCTTTTCAGCCTTGATAACTGTCTCCTATATAGTCCAAGTTGGAAAATGGCTCCCTAGCGGGAGGAAGAACAGCTGAGCTGAGCCCATAATGGGACAACATGTTGTCTTGTTGACAAGGGCATGAACCCTAGATGGTATTAAACATATGCAAATGAGAAAATGATGCATGACCATTTTTAAATAAAAAAAGCAGTAGCAGCAGGTCATAATTTTAAAAGGAAAGTCCCATTACTATCTTTAAAAGCCAAATGCATGCCCTTGGAATATTTAGTGTCATAATAGTATACTGATTTGAAAAAAAAAAGACAAAACCCAACCCCCCCAAAACCCCAAACCACTCACCAGTAAAAGAATGCACTAATGGCGTGACCAAAAAAAGTATTCATTAACAGCTTTAAAAATTCTTAATCAGTTCCTTGGAAATTGTTTATGGAAGGCAGCGAGATTAAATGTTCTTACCTCTTGCTGTTTCTGAAAGTTGTTTGATTTACTTTAATGAATCTATCCAGGTCTTGGCTCCTTTAATAGTAGAAAATAAAAATGGTTTGGACCAATGATAAGATGTAAAAATTATTCAGATTTTTATAAATCTTTTTCATGTAAGTATCTGCCTATTCAGGAAAATTATTGGATCATAGATCTAGAACAGGAAGTAACTTTAGAAGCTACTTTATCTAAATCCTTTACCCCCAAAATTAGGAAACAGAAGCCTATGGAACTTAAAGGACTTGTCCAAAGTCACATAAGTAGTAAGCATTTTATGTGGGACCTGAACCAGGCTCTCTTTTTCCAGACCCAATGTTCTTTCCAGTGAACTTTTCTTATTGTTGAAAGAATATACTTTTATTCTTTTACCTTTGATTATTTCTGAGAACTTCAGGAGTCACTTTGATGAATTTATCAAGATCATCTTGGTTTCTTTAAATAGCAAAAAAATAAAAACAATACAGATTAATATATGGTTTGGGAGAATAAATGCACTAAATTTATGAATAGTTCAAATAATTTTCTAAAAACTCTATCAAATTTCTTGGAAACAAAGGAAAAGATGAAATTCTTTCCTCTTACCTCTGATTGTTTTTGAGGGTTTCAGGATTAACTTTGATGAAATTGTCAAGATCTTCATTTCTTTAAAGAGGACAAATAAAAACACTTTGGAATAATAATGACAAGCAAAGATTTAAAGAAGATATTTGCAGGAGGAAAAGAAGGGGAATCTGGATATCACTATGCTGAAAGACTTATTTTTTGGTTAAAATTCTTAGAAACAATTGCCCACCCACAAATACCTAACAAATGATCTTGTTTGAACAAGAAACAATTTTGATTTTGTATATTTCATTTCCAATATCCCTCTGCTATGAGTAAAATGCTTGTCAAGTATCTGTGTTGGTGTTTTTGTGTGTTTTAATGCATATGATCTAATAAATGTGAAGTGGCTATCTAACAATCAAATAATAAGCATTTATGTGCCAGTGTTGGCACATGTTGGCAATGATGTTACAAGGAAAAATCATAGTTCTTTCCCTCGAGAAGCTTATATTCTATCAGAGGATGATTTATTTTTCCCTTTATCCAGATGTTTTGGCATCCTGTGGATATAATATTACTCTTGTAATCCTTATCCTGATTTGCCATGCCCAGTAAATAAAAGTATCAACTGTAAAAATTAAATCTAAGCCTGAGATTATTCTCAATAAGAGCTTTGGAAAGCAAATTTATTATATTCCAACAAAATAATATTTCTAATTTTCTTCATGAATAAAAACAAGCTAAATTCAAATCAACTATTCATGTTCAGAATATAAATAGACTCTGGATCTGAGGTCTTAAGCATGTAGAAGGCAATAAAAGTGTGGCTGAAAAGGAGCTAGAGGTATATGACAGTTTCTTTAAAGAAAAAGGATAAATTAAAAACTATTAAGCTTCCATTACCATAAAATTCTACCATCAGTGATCACATATAACAATTTAACTCTGAATATATTCAACATACACTTGTAAAACTCTGATAATTTCAATTTTAGAAGGAACAACACCAGGATGACAATGATATTATGAACAAAAAAAGACTAAATATCAAAACAAAATTTCTTTTTTAAAAACAAAATCCAGTACAGTGTTTTTCACTGTAACTACACATGCTGTATACTTCACAGAAAACCAGCAGATATTTTTATCCTTGGAGTTAGTCAAATGGAAGAAGTTTTAAATAACACAGGGAACCTTCATTTCCTTACTGTTTTATTGAACAAAAGAGACTTGATTCTATTCCTCACTCTTAAGAATGCATTCAATATATATATCAGGCACCTCAACCATCAATCAAAATGCAAGCTAGTATGTACAATGAAAGCCCAGTGATGAGGTTTATATGTATAGCTATCAATCAGAAGGCACAATTGGGCTCACAGATACTCATTGAGCACTTTCTAGATGCACACCACTTCTGATATTCCTGAGGACTTGGAAATGAATTCTTTCTGGGGAAAGTTAATATGTGTCATACTAATATACTGCCTCCTATCAAAATGTGTTATATTGATATAGCCAAATCTCAAATGGAATATTTAGAGATCTTTTCCTCTCTGACTTCAGATCTTTAAAATGCTTTGCTCTAGAAATATTAATTCACAAAACCACCCCATAAAATGTTAATTCCATTAATAGAGCCTGGATCTCAGCCTTTCAGCCCATGATACTTGACTTCAAGAATAAGATTTAAAAGACAGATTAGGAGTTTATAGTACATCATGTAGCTTGTCATATTTATTTATTATATTGCTCTCTTGATTGAGTTTGTTAAAGTTTTTGCTTCTTCCATGTGGTTTTTTTTAAAAGTACAAGTAAAGATGTATTCTAAACTCTATTAGTTAAACTAGAATGTGCTTCAAGAAATAAGTTTTTTATGTATTTTCTAAATATAAACTTAAATTGTTATGGACTGCTTATTTTTTCAGAATAATAACTTTCTACTTTCAACATTTAATTAACTTCAATGTATGATAATTACCTAAGAATGAATAAGTCTATTGGCTTCACAATTTGGTGCTTGGAGGCTATAATGACACATAAAAGGCAGAATATGAAACGAATGATGCATTCCTTTCACAGGGCCAGGAACCCAGAAGCTATGTCACAATTATTCACTGACTGTTATGCAAATGTTACAAAATAGAGATCATGGATAAAGGTTTTTAGAATTGCATGATTCCAAGATTCCAGTGAGAATCACAGATACATACTTTCTCACTTTCTAATTCACCTGGATCATCTAAGGCTGAAAAAACCCAAGATCAACAAAATTTTATTTAATAAATATTTATTAAACATCTACTGAGTGATTTAGGGCACTCTGGTGGCAGAGTAGATAGATGCCAGGATTGAAGTCAAAAAGACTCATCTGATATCAGTCTTAGACATTTACTAGCTATGGGAACCTGGACAAGTCATTTAATCTTGCTTGCTTCAGTTTCCTCATCTGTAAAATGAGTTGGAAAGAAAATAATGAACCACTTCACTATTTTTGCCAATAAAATTCTAAATGAAGACTTGAAGAGTCTGACATAATTGAAAATAACTCAACAACAATACCAATTGGGTGCTTGGGGAGTCATAAATTTAAGATAACTCAGGTTCTACCCAGACAAAATTTTTAGCCTAATAGGGGAAAAAAAGATATAAACACAAATAACTATGCAATTATATGATAAGCATTTTTAAAATCAGACCTATGAGTTCATTAACATGAAATTCATAGTGGGGGATTCCCTCTACTAATGCATCCTGAACCTCAAAATTTATAGAAGATTGTCTAGGGCACTGAGGGTTGAAATGATTGCCCAGAATTACACATGTGAGACATGAATTCAGGTCTTCCTGATTCTGTTGCTAGTTCCCAGTATACTATGCTATACTGCCTGTAATTATGCAAAAAGTATGTGAATAAAGTATAAAGAGGAACCTGGGGCAAAAGGTTATTAGTAGTAGAGGTATCCTAGAAGATTTCATGAAAGATAGAATCCTTGAGTTGAATTTTAAAGCATGGGATTAGATTTACCAAGTAAAGAAGAGATGAGGCAATAATCTAAGCATCAATTACATACATCTGAATCTGAACTTTAAAAGAATTCTGAACTTACAAAGAATAACCAAGATAAAATAACATCATGAAAACCCAAGGAATGACCTTACTGATTCTATCTGCAAAGATATCTCATATTTGTCCTTTCCTCTCCACTCTCAAAACTGTTAGCCTAATCCAGATCTTCATGATATAAAATAGCATCCTAAATTGCCTGACTACTATGAAAGACAGGGAAAGATTGTCCCATCCCAGGGTTCTCCTCTGTTCAATCTATTCTCCTTACAGTTTCCAAAGTAAAATTCCAAAAGATTATGTCTGATAATGTCACTCTCAAAATCATTAAGCTCTAAAATAAAATATAATCTCCATTTGACCTTTAAAGCTTTTTATAATTTGACTCCATTTTACTTTACAGATTAATTGCACATTATTCCACTTTATATACATTATGTTCCAGACAAACTGACCTATTTTTCACATATACAATATTCCAATTCCACTCTCCATGCCTTTGCCTTATGCCTAAAATGTCACCTGATTTTTTTAAAATTTCTGCAATGCTCTAAATTCAAATGCTGCCTCCTTCACAAGGTTTAAACTGATCTCCATTGTTAGTTTCCTCCCCACCTGGAGATTACTTTGTATTCCTGTTTTGCATTTGCTTATCTCTGTACCTGTTGTTTCCAGTCAATAGATTATAAACTCCTTCGGGGCAGGTCTTTATGTTCTTATTTCTTTATCTCTAGTTCCTAGAACTGTGCCAAACATTTGAATAAAGCACTTGAGTAAGTACTTGGTTAATAATTGAATGGATAAAGGAAAATTTTGCTGAGCAAATATCCAGTCCATCCAAATCTTTTCCTAATTGATTTAGGCTTATTTGATATCTAAAAATGAGATAATAGATAATAGATAATAAAATGAGATAATAGATAAAACATAATATCTTTTACCCTGTGGTCATTTTGATGGCTTTGGGGTTCACACTGATGAACTCATCAAGACCTCCCCTAAAAACACAAAAGAAAATGATCAGTTCAGTTACATCAATGACAAGAATTCCATGAACACCTGAATAAATTTGAGGATGTCCTGGATCCTATTCACAGTCTTGAAAGTGAATTGAAAATAATAGCAATGATAATATTTTCCATTTTTCTATTAAGCTAATATATCTATTAACTTTAAGCAGATGGAAATCTTCTGAGGAAAATAGGAGAGAGCTAATCTGTAGTGGTTTCTCCACATATTTTTCTCAAGATAATAATATTACTACCTCCACATTCTATTCCTTAACATTTAAGAAAGGAGAAAATAAAGATAGTCTCTGGTTCAAATACACCAAATAGGCATGAGAATGTCATCAGCCTACAACTTCCTTATCAGCTTTCATAAATTGTTTGCTAAGCAAAGTTCTTTTTGGTTTATTTGAGCTCACCAAACAACTACATTTATGCTTATTTTATAATTACAGCAGAGCTATGACATAACTGTTTAAGTAGATTTGTCATGTAGAAAATACTGTACCCAATTCAGTTAATTTTTCAGCATATGTTAGAGAAAATTAGATCAGGAATTTGTGCTTATCTTACCCTGGAGTAGGTTGGTTTGTTGTTTGGTTCACTTTGATGAGATTATCCAAATCTTGGTTTCTTAAAATAGTAAAAAAAAAAAAAAGAAAGAAAGAAAGAAAGAAAAAGCATAAACCCCTAGATCAATTCCACAAAAGGGCAGAAAAAAATTTTTAACTGTTGAACACACACTACTTGTTTAAATAAATACTTGCTGTTAGCTTTTCATGGCACTTTTTAGCCCTATGTAAAAATGGAAAGCAATAAAGATTTTGCTGGCTCTTAACACATGCGATGATTGTATATTAGTAGTTTCTGGCTCAGTAAGTCTGGCTTTCTCTTGCTGAGCAAAACTTCTTATATATTCTCTCCTACCAAATTTACACAAAGAGGAAGGGGGAAACAGCATCTGGAACTTATTAGGAAACAATAACATATATCAGCAAAGGATAAAAAAGATATTATAATATATAACTTTTTTGTTACACCTACGATTTGTTGTGGAAATAAAATGAATTTGTGCCGATTCTATATCATGCATATATATATATATATGCATATATATATATATAGTATTTCTAAACAGATACATATATATGAGTACATGTTAGTATATCATTATTTATTTATTACTTATCTATATAAATGCATTTAATGGTATATTGTGCATATAGCGATACATATGTTCACTATGTGCATGTGTTTATATATAAATATTATAAAGTAATAAAACTGAAAACACAAGCAAAGTTAGTTTCATTCATTGATTTAAATTCACAACTCATCTGTCAAGTTCACTTCCTTTCACTTAAAGTAATAATTTTTATTTTAAACTGTTTTCTCTCATTCCCCCAAGCAATTTAACATTGGACTGCCAACACATTAAAAATGGATCTTGATTTTTTTTAAAAAGAGAGAAATAGTTCATTAATACAAGTATCTGTAAAAGATACATGTACAGATGCTACAGATAGATAAAGAGTTGGGTTTAGAGTTGGACATGAGTATGAAAGCAGTTTGGATAGCCTTTGGGAAATTACTTTTCACTTTTGAGTACCCCAAGTCTCTTTCTGGAAAAAAGACCCATCTATTTAAGGATATCCTTCTAGTGATGAAGTATGGCTACAAGTCTTGAAATGCCATAAGTTCCAAAGTATTGAAGTTGATAAGAATTCTAAGTACCATGGATAGATGCATGATATAAGGGTAAGTAGACTATAATAAGATATCAATAGAAAACTGAGTGGAGGGATACTGTGAGATAGACAATTAGAAATGGAGGTGGGCTAGTAATGTAGGAATGACTAATGAAACAGCCCATATACTCCACTGATATTCACTTAATGTAAGAAGGGCTAGAAGAAGAATACAAGAATTTGGATATCCCACTATGCAGGATTTATAAAGAGATAAGTAGAAAACTGAATAGGGTGGGCAAACATAGATGGGTTATAAACTATACCACTAGAGAGAATATCCACATTGATGAACTCACAGATCCAGTGAAATATGATCCTAGGTAGTACTGAAATGATGGTTATGGAAAAAGAACCAGAATGAGAAAAAAATAATATGATACTTTTGGACATTTTCATAAGTTTATCTTATTCCTATAGGATCTCACTTCATCCCTTGAAGTGCTTATGTACTATAGGTTCTCCAGTGTGGACTGAAATCTCTTTATAATTTGCTATTCAAGAATTTCTGAAGAAAAAAAAGAAGGAAGAAAGCAAAGAAGGAAAGAAAGTCAGAAAGCAGGAAGGAAAGGAATGTGAGGTAATAGTAAGAGAGCACATAGATAAATTTGTTCAAGATGAAAGAAAGAAGACAATAGTGAAAGAGGACTTTGATAGATTAAATTTGTTCAAGTCACCAGACCCAAATGAACTCCACTCAAGTAACAAAAGAATTGGTCACAAAAACCACCATCAATGATATTTTGAAAGACCATAAAAATCAGTAGAGATTTCACAGGATAACAAAAGAGTAAATTTTAGTCAAATGTGATAAAAAGAAAAGAAAGAAGAACGTTTAAACCAAAGAGCACAGAAATATAATTTAATTCTTTACAGGAATAGTGGGGTTTGAGTGTCTCATGACTACCCTGGCCAGCATCAAATGGGCCCTCACTTACTGATGGTTGCATTGTTTTGCTCCACTTATATCAAGAAATTAGCAGGTTTGTTTAATATTCTCTACAGCTTCCAAGACCTTGGAGGCTCATCTTTTTGTATTTTTACCTTGCTTGTAACTATATACTTACATAACTTCAAGAAACCTATACAGAAGATTGAAGGGAGGTCACCCAATCCCTGGTTAGGTCATGTATTTCATGCAAGCAAATGAAAGTGAAGTGAGCACTGTCTTATTTCTTAGATAAAATGTTCTGATGGACTAAAGTATCAGAGTAAAATATTAGAGTAAAAAAAATACAAAATAGACGATCAGTAAAAGATTTGGAATCATACAATTTTAGAGTTAAAAAGGAACTTAGAGATTATCTTGTCCAAACTCATCATTTTACAAAGGGAAAAGCCAAGTCATAGAAAGATTAAAGGACTTAATCCAAAATTAGACTCACTAACAGCAAATCTGGGACTAGAATTCATGTTTCTTATGTCCCAGTTCATTATTCCTTCTGCTATACCACATGATTTCTATTTATTAAAAAATTGATGTAAATTTTGTAAAACCATCTCCCTATAAAATCAGAGGCTAAAAACAATATTTTGGTAATAAATTCACTGCAAAACTTGAATTTTCTCAGTATTATAAAATGAATAAATTATTATACATTTTCACAAAATTTTATAAAATTAGAGAAGCTCAATAAATCTTACCTCTGATCACCTTTTCCTGTTCTTGGGTTTACTTTGATCAAATTATCAAGATCTTGGGCCCTTTGTACATTTAAAAAAGCAAGTTCATGATAAGTAAAATTATTATATATATAAAATATTAAGATTAATATTAGTAATTTGTATTAAAGTTAAGCTAAGAGGAAATTTTTTACTACTATAATTCCCAATTATATTTCATAATCTAACCCTAATTAGAGCCTAATGTCTAACATTAAAATTTATATTGTTTGAATTCTCACTTATTCTCAGAAAATAAATTTTGGGGGCAGCTAGTTGGCACACTGGATAGAGTGCTGGCCCTAGAGTCAGGAGGACCTGAGTTCAAATTCAGCCTCAAACACTTAATAATTGCCTAGCTGTGTGACCTTGAGCAATTCACTTAACTTATAAATCTTACCCTGGAACATTTCTGTTTGTTGAAGGATTCTCTTTGATGTAGCTGTCAAGCTCTTGACCCCTTCAAATGAAACATGAAATAAATAAATAAAATTTTAAAAAAGAAAATAAATTTTGTAAAATTCAGGTTTAAATAAATCAATCAACTGATCAGTATAGTTATGGCCAGCCAAAAAAGTCTCACCTAATGTCTTTAAATGCTGTTTATTAAATCAAATTTGAACTTGAAGCATATTTGGTCATAATGTCATTTTCACTAGTAGATTCTTTTTTCATAGCAACTTTCTATTATAAAAGAAAATATTTCCATAAATCTTACCCCTGGTTATTACTCTGGGTTGCAGGATTCACTTTTATTAGATTGTCCACATCTGAGTGCCTTTAAATATTGAAGAAAAGATCAGATCAACTTCATATCAAGAAAATAAAACATACTGAGAAATAGTATACATAGTATTTATAGATATAATCCCCAGAGTATCAAATATCATCAATGAACATATTCACTGTGGTCAGGAACTCTCAATTTATCCAAAAATCAGTAGAGAAGAATATAATTTCAGTCCAATGTCAACCATAGATACCATATTGAAATTCTTCTTTCCTCATAATATCTATTATATAAAACCAAAATTCTCTATGCCAAGGGGCTTACATTATTGCAACCAAATCCAATATGGAAGGGCAGACAAAAATTGTCTTTAAAGCAACTTCAGAGAAATTTTGTAACATGTAATGCTCCACAAAAAGCCTGCTAATCCATCACAGTGCTCACTGTATAAAATATATAACTAATTTCTCTTTAATCTATTCAGACTCTATCTCTGGTTGTTTTAAAACTTTATGCTGAAACTACAAATGGTTGCTTGTGTTAGCTACAAACATACAAGGATCAAAAGCAATAATAGCTCTAGAAATATGACAAATAATACCTGTAAATATGATTCAACATTCTATATCCCATCACTGAAAAAATCCATCAATTTCAGTCTTCAGACTTCAATATACTCCTACTTTTTCCATCTTAGCAAAGTTCTATGTTTTTTATTACAACTACATATGTTTCCCACATACTGCAACATCAGCAAGACCTCCTCTGATGTACTGTACCACCCAGATGTGGAACGTGAGTCAACATATGGACTTGCCTTTTATACCCTCTGCATAGTGTGATCCTAGTGAGGATTGAATCAGAGACTCTGAAACTAACTACCAAACATCAAACACCCAGAAATTTGGAAACTTTCAGGTTTTTGAATGGCATTATGTTTTCATCCAGATGTCTAAAAATCATGTAGCTATATCCTGAAAGTAGAACCAACACTTTTGGATCTGATGTAGGGATAAATGGAACTCTTCCTTCTTAAAGAAACAAGGGAACAACAAAGAAACAACCAATGTGGTAGGAAAGACCATAGCATCATTGTTCTTCTAAAATGGTGCTGCTTTGCCAGCTGCTGCTATGTTCCCAAGGTAAAGTGCTACATGGAATATCATTTGGTCCTCCCCCGCCCCAATCCAGAGGATCTGGGTGTCACTTTACTACTTTCACAGAATTCAGTTTCTGTTTGTAAGCATGAATTTTAAAAGGATAAAGCAGGAAATTATAAATCTTACCCTGGAACATTTCTGTTTGCTGAAGGATTCTCTTTGATGTAACTGTCAAGCTCTTGACCCCTTCAAGTGAAACATGAAAGTTCTGATCAGAGCAAATTTAAGTCAAATACATACCTCATGGCATCATTACAGAAATAGTGTGCAACTTGAAGAGAATTCTCTGTTGCCCATGCTACATTTGAAGTATAATTCTCAGAAATGGGACAGTTTTTGGACTGTAGGAATTTGTTTAAACTGTGCATGCTTTGGTACAATGGTTTTTTTTTCTTTTCTTTTCTTTTTCCCCCAGGGAAGGTGGGAAAAACTAGGATATCATGAAAATAGATTTTTGCTCATTGGAAAAATTAAATTAAAAAATCCTTACCAGACCAAGTTATCTAGTTAGTCTTCAAAGCAAAAAAAAAAAAATTGTGGACAAAATAAATTACAACTATCTTTTTTAATAAAAAAAAAAACAAAAAACTTCTAATGAAGATAAGAATAACAGATCACACTTTGGATAAAAACCTTGACAAAAATTGGAGAAAATATATGTGAATTTCATTTTTTCAGCCAAAATAAAACAGTAGGTTTAAGCAATATTTGAATCACTGAAAAAGATGGACTCCACCTGAAGAACAAATGCATTTCCTTTGTTTAATTGTGGGACTGAAGCTCTGTAACTCTGGACATAATACCCTACTGAAAACATTTCAATTTGACAGTGGCTACACTACTAGTGATAGAGGTTGGAGCTATAATTTCAATGGTATAGGAACTTCCCAGAGATGGAATCCTTCAGCAAAGCACCTGCTTGGCAACACAGAATCTTAGAGTTACCTAGAGCATTGAGAATTTAAGTGACTTCTCTTAACATTAATCAGAAAGCCTGTATGAAATATGGGACTTGAACCCAGGTCTTCTGGTCTCCAAATACCAACCAAGCACTGCTTTTCATTTCTTTTTGTTGTTATTGTTCGGTCCTATCCAGCACTTCAGGACCGTATTTGGGATTTTCTTGGCAAAGATACTAGAAGGATTGCCCATTTTCTTCTCCAGTTCATTTTACAGATGAGGTAACAAGGAAAACAAGATAAATGACTTGCTCAGGGTCACACAACTAGTAAATGGTTGTCAGATTTGAACTCTGGAAGATGATTCTTGCTGCCTCCAGATGTAGCACTCTATCTACTGTGCCACCTAGCTTAAGCATACATATATTATTTTAAAATTTACAGAATGTTTTATATATACAACTTTATTTGGACTTTGTAATGTTTGCAAAATCTTTGTATATGTAGGTATATATGTGGATATGAAATTTATGTATGGAAGGGGGATATATATATATATATATATATATATATATGTGTGTGTATCCATATAGCCCTATAAATATATGCACACACATACATAAATTTCATTTGATCTTTAGAACAATCCCAAGAATTGGCAAACATTACAAAAGTTCAAATCTATGTGTACATATAATTGCATATAACACATTCTGTAAACTCTAAAATATTGTACAAATGTGAGCTACTCTTACTGTTTTTGTCATCCTCATCTTATAGATAAGGGAATTAAGCTTGTAGAGGTTTAAGTAATTGCCCAGTATCATGGAGCAATACAATTTCAGAGCTGAGACTTAATCCATAGCTCCAACTCTGACAGTCTTTAGACTGAAGTCTAACAATAAGTTGGATTCCTCTTTCTAGTTTAAAAAAATCTTTGAGTTAAATTGGGGTTTTAAAGCTTGAAACCCTTGAATAAATAAAACATTCAATATGGTTAGGAAAAACTAAGGTCAAAAGTCCTTTCTAACTTTTCAAAATAATAAGAATAACAGTTGATCTTTCTATAGCACTTTTCTGTTTATAGTGTTGTTGTATTATGTTGTATTGTGTTTTTCCCTCAATATAGCCCTGTGGGGTGGGTAGTACAAATATTTTATTGATTAGGGAACTGTATCTAAACTTAGAGTTAGGAAATTGACCAAGACCATATAGCCTTTTACTGGTGGAAAACAGACATAGCTTAACAGAATACTCACTTGATTTTTGTTCAGCTTTTCCAACTGAGTCAGACTCTTTGTGACCCTGTTTGGAGTTTTCTTGGCAAAGATATTGAAGTGATTTGTTGTTTTCTCTCCTGATCATTTTGCAGATGATGAAACTGAGATGTCTAGGGTCCCATAGCTAGCAAATGTCTGAGGTCAGATTTGAACTCAGAAAGATTAATATTTCTGTTTCTAGACCTGGGACTCTATCTCCTGCACCACATAGATGCCTATAAGTACTTAATAAAAGTGTGTCAAATAGAATTGGACTTCATATCTTCTGTTTGCAAAACCAGACTTCTTTCCACTCCAATAACTTGAGTCTCTCAAACACCATGCCAGATGGTCATAAGCTACACCAAAACACCAAATGTACCATGCTTTTTCAATTTATCAATTACATTTAGATTTCCATGTCTTCAATTTGAAAAGCAAAGGCTCCATTTGTGTTTAAGATTTTCTGCTTCTATTTCAATCTTGCCAGATTAAACAACCAAATTCTGATACAGTTATATAGGACAAGAAAAAATAAAAAGTTCCACATATCCTACCTTTGGATATTTTTATTCTCTTCAGTATTCACTTTAATGATACTATCAAGGTCTTGCTTTCTGTAAACAAAAAGAGAGATTCCAGTTATTGAAGGTCAACAGAACTACTATTCTAAAATACAAACAATGTCTTGATTTTAAGAAGTAGTAAATATATACTTTTTCTAAAACAGTATACAAAATCAGAAATACTGAGTGCCAAGGAATATCACATCAGAACATTTAAAACTGATTTCTATTTAAAATAAACCATCTCCTAAGAAAAATAAGTAAATAATCTCCACTTTTAACCTAAGGACAAATAATGGCAATTATCTATTAATTATGTAACAATTTATTTTAAAAAATTTAAAAATTTCTTATTTAACAAAAACAACCTTATCAAATAGGGTTGGATATCTACTGAGCCCAAAATGGCATTGTAAAAATAGCCATTCTTTGTTGTATGAAGATATAGCAAATTACTATTCAACAAAATAGATACAATTAACTATTCCATTTTTAAATAATGAAGATGTTATTTTAAGATGATTGGTCTTATTATGCTCCTGTTCTCACTCAATTCCATTCACCATAGAGTAGACCAAGGTTCTGATTATAACGATAAAAGAAAAGAAAAGAGAACTTATATTATTTAAACCCTTGCCATCTGCCTTACCCATTGCTGTACTTCCCAGATCATAAGAACTCCAAAGACCATGGTGACTCTAAGAGATTTAACCCTGTCTTCTCTGGAATTCCTGCCTTGCCCTGTCCCTATCTTGGCTGGTGAGTTCGTGAGGCTCATTATATTTAGCCAGCCCCAGTCTTGTATCATATTCCCCTCTTTTCTTGTCATACATCCTGTTGCCAGATGAACCTTCCTTTCTTCTTCCTTACCCTTCCCTCATTTTTGTAGCTTTAGAACCTTAATCAAAACTGCCATTTCTACTGGAAAAGATGCATCAACAACGCCCCCCCACCCACACACACACACTCTACTTCCCATCCCTATGGCTTTCTAAACCAAACACCCTTCTCTGGCCATCACTGCCATCTATCTACTTATCGATAGATAGTCTTCCCTCATTAGAATGTGAGCTCTTTCAGGTTTTGGGTTTCTATTTATAGCATTTAGCATAGCATTTGGTACATGTAAGCCAATATGATAAATAATTATATTTGTCACTGAAGGTAGGAGAATTAATTCATCTCATGTATCAGGAGGTCGCTGAAACCTCATACATAGAGGTATTGTTTAGTTCCATAAGAAATGTGATCTAGGCATGAATAGAGAAAGCCTCAGAGGGTGTAGGTATTCTAGATTATCCAGTAGAGCAGTTACATTCATGCCACTTGGAAAAAGAAAAAAAAAATTTCTCTATGCTGGTCATTTTCAACCCTAAAAAAGCATCACAAGTCTAGCCTCTGGTCATCTTAGAGAAAATCAAATCAGTCCCCAGATCTGAGCTATACTATTCACAGAAGTCAGTTATTATATGCCACCTACTTTATAATAATACCTAACATTTATATAATACCTTAAAGTTTGCAAAGTGCTTTGCAAATATTATCTCACCTAATACCATGACTCCTAAAGTTAGTCCATTTCATTTAAACAAAAGTAGGTTCCAATTAGAGACATTCAGTTAATATTATTAATCATGAGTACAAACAAAGCTTTTATGTTTAGAGATTCCCCTAAAAAGTCCATTTTATCTATCCTTTTGATTGTCCCAAAGAGGTGAGGTGTCAGTAGGTCTTACCTAGTGAAATTTTCATTCTGATTGGGTTTCACTTTAATGAGATTATCCAGAGTTTGATCTCTTTAAAGAAAAAGTGATTTTAGATAAGTAACCCAGTACTAAACACATTTTTTTTTATTTTTAAAAAGATCATGTAAGGAATAACATCCTAGGACCCAGAATCACAGAATGTCCAAATTGGAATGTCTTCAGAAAGAACCTCCACCTCTGAATCTATTATCTCCAAATAAGGATCAATTAGCCTTTCCTGGTTGTGAAACTTGTAGAGAGGGGGAAACCCATCTTAGAGCAATTTATTGCCCTTTAGATGGTCCCAATTGCTACGGAATTTTTCATTACCAAGAACTTAAATTTTTGACTTTTACAAATTTTCCCCTATTGATCCTAGCTTTGCCTTTTGGGGTAAAGTAGAACAAGCTTAAATCCCTCTTTCAAGTGCTACTCTATTGATACATGAATATAGTCATCATATCCTTCTGAAGTCTTCTCTTTTTCAGATTACACATTCCTGGATCTTTCAACTGATGTGCTACTTTCTATATGTGTTTTTTCCTAATTCACTGAACTGTATCTAGGAATGACCCCTAAAAATTATTTTATGTTTACTGTATATAAATATATATATATATGTAAATGTGTGTGAACATGAATATTTTATTTATATATACATATATATATATATATATATATGTTTCTGTCTATATTTAATTCATGATCCAAGAAAAGGGGGCGATTCAAGCTGTCTTTTGAGTTCTCAAAAGGCCAAGAGAACATTGAATACAGTAGCAGCTATATTGCTTTAAGAATGACTCTATAGGGGCAGCTAGGTGGTACAGTGGATAGAACATTGGCCCTGGAGTCAGAAGGACCTGAGTTCAAATGAGGCCTCAGACACTTAATAATTATCTAGCTGTGTGGCCTTAGGCAAGTCACTTAACCCCACTACCTTGCAAAAAACAAAACCAAACCAGGAATGACTGAATGAAATGTCATTTTGATTATTATAAATACCCAAATTAATAACAAATGATATATGAAGAAAGATGCTATCTACATCTAGAGAAAGAACTGATAAATAGCTATATAGAATAATTTTATATACACTCATTCATATTATATGTATTATATATATGTAAGCACTTTTGTGTCTAAAGGTAGACATCTATGGGAAGGTGAAGAAGAAAAAAAATTACACAATTATTTTATTATATATTTAAAAGGAATAGCAAGTTGTACATAACAGATTTCTAGTTTCACATGCAATAATCTTATTGTATTATGCTATGTTAAAGATATACTTATTTTAATCCATAAATTTAAAACAAATTTTAAATGGTTATGTGCCAAAGAAAAGAAATCACAAACAAGGTTTCCTCATTCTAGATACAGGTTTGCCTAGGAGACCATGAGTGACACAGACTAGTGAGTGACACAGCATCCCCCCATACACACTTTTTAGAACTCAAAGAGTTATCATTACATCAAGTCGACAAAAAGGAAAAAGCCTGAAGAGTGGATAGTTTTTCTTTATGATATCAATAGAATTATGTCTTGGGATCTAATTAAATTGCCCTCTTAGCCATCCTAAATGGATTATCATCTCTATAGGCTTTGGTCACATAGTGGATAATAACTGCTCTGAAATTGGGGAAGGGAGAGAGAAGAGGAGGAATAGGAGCCTTCCATTCTTAAGGGGGTGATACACTCATGTATTTATATGTTGTTTCCTTCAGTAGATTGTGAGATTCTTGAGTTTAGGCAAGTAGATAGAATACTGGGTCTGATGTCAGGAAGACCTGAGTTCAAATCCAGCCTCAGACGTTTACTAACCAAGTAGTCCTGGGTAAGTCACTTAACCTCTCTTTGCCTCAGTTTCCTCATTTGTAAAATAGACATGATAATAGCACTGATCTTCCAGAGTTGTTATGAGGACCAAACAAGATTATGATTGTTAACCATGGCACAGTATAAATATAATTTGTATATATTATGTAACATAATATACTACAATGTAATATAGTATAAATTTATACAACATAGTAAATGTTATATAAATGTTAGCCATTATCATTTTTGTCTTTACATCCTCAATGTGCCAATATATGTATCAGTACCTGGCACATCTTAAGTCTTTACTGAAAATTGATAAAATGTCTTTTTAAATAAAAAAATCAGTCTTTCCAAAAAATTTATTTGATGAATAGTATTTGAAAAATGCTTATTGATAAGTTATTGATTGATTTATATAGTAGGAACTAAAAGTCTTTTATTATCTTGACTACTTCCTTCAGAAACTCTCTAATCCATTCATGTTCGTACCAAAAAAAATGGCACCTGGATCTGAATATGATATGTTTGATGTGGTCCAAGCAGGGACAAATAGAGAGGGAATATCACTTCCTTAGTCCTGAACACTCTCGCTTTTAATGAAGCCTAAGTTTGAGTTAATTTTTTGTCTATTTTATCATATCACTGACAAGTAGAGATTATATATTCCACAAAAAATCTTCATATCTTTTTAAGAGGTTCTACTTACAGTTGACTTTCTCATTTTATACTTGTTAAGTTGATACATTTTTAAAAATTCAGATAGATTATACATTTATCCCTAATATATTTAATCATACTGTACTCAGCTTAATGTTCTATAGACTATCCAGATCTTTCTGGGGTAAGGAGAGGGGATAATCATTTATATGGCACCTAATATGTACCAGAGACTGTGTTAAGTGCTTTTACAAAATTATCTCATTTCATTTTCTATTATTACTATTTTCTATTATTATCTCAGTCAAGGAAATCTCTGAGGTCAAATTGCCCAGACTCCAGGCAAAGGGTTCTCTCCTCAATAGCATCTGCCTTTCTAGATCTTGACTTCGTAATTCAATGTGTAAGCTTTTCCTATTAGCTTTATACCATATAATGGTAGGAAAGCTAAAGATTTTACTGGCCATAATACATTACCAAAGCACTGAAGCTTTACCATCGACATCAGCCAGTTTTCTCATTAGTTAGGTGACTTGAACTCATAAAAGGAAACTAATTCCCATCTTAATATCTCTTTACTTATCTTCTACATTTTTTAACACATTCCTAGATCCTTCAATTGATACTTATATATATGCTATTTCCTATATGAATTTTTTCCTAACTCACTGAACTCCACTGTTACATCCTTTCTAGTTCAATGATCATTCTTTTTTGGCAGATAAAACTGGAGAAAAGTAAGAATTTAGTCTTAACTTCCTTTTCTCCATCATCAATTATAATCTCCCCGTCCTGTTCAAATAGTGATCTTAGCCCTTCTTCAATCATCTTTTCCTTTAACATAATTTTAAGCATACCTTCCCTTTTCTTTTGAGAATTTTAGGAGGTTTTGGGGGGCTATTTTCATTGTGTTGTTGTTTTACAGGGTAATAATAGGGTTAAGTGATTTACCCATGGTCAGACAGGTAAAGTGTTTGAGATCAAATTTGAACTCAGGACCTCCTGATCCCAGGGCTAATCCTCTATCCACTGCATCACCTAGATAACCCTTTGTTGGGCTATTTTCATATTATTCTGAGAGTATTTTCCTCATTAGCATTGCCCTCTAACATTTTTCAAGTCTAAACTCAAATTCTAATTCCAACTCTATCCTTAACTAACACTATGACTTTGGCAAATCACTTAATCTCCATTGGCTTTGGCTGCATAGTGAGTAAAGCTAAAGGAGTGGAGTTAAGAATTTTTAGGGTCCTTCTAGACAGTGAAAACTTACTATGCTGGCTATGCAAGCAATGAGGATACAAAGAAAGAAAAAAATATGGTCTCTGTACTCAAAGAGCTCATGTTCTAATGAGATAAACAGCAATAGAAATAACTACACACACACACAAACACACACACACACACACACACAGAGTACAAATCTCAGAAATTAGCAAAGATATGGGGCAGGGAAAGGCTTCCTTTAGAAGGTGGCACTTTAGTTTGGAAGGAAACTAGGGAAACCAGAAGGCAGAAGAGAGGAGGGAAAGCAGTCCATGCTTGGGAAAGAATTAGTGAAGAAACAAATTAGTGTTTTGTTCAGGAAGAAGATCAGTATCACCTAAATCACAAAAATGTCAGGAAGGGGATAAAGTATAAAGAGAAAGAAAAGATAGTATATTTATTTGTGTCTCATGATAGTCTTCTCTAGAGTGGGGGGGGGGAGAAAAAAATTACATTACTATTATATATTTAAAAGGAATAGCAGAGTTGTAAATAATAGATTTGCAGTTTCATGGGTAATCATCTTTTTATTATACTATGTTGTGGAAATGCTTGTCTTATTCCATAAATTAAAAATAAAATTGAAATAAAGAAATCAAAAAAGAAAAGATGGGAAGGACCAAGTTTTGAAAAGCTTTAAAAGTAAATCGAAGATTTTATATTCTAAACAACCCAAGGTAGCCATTTGAATTTATTTTGTGTGCAGTTGTGTTTGTGAGTGTGTGTGTGTGTGTGTGTGTGTGTGTGTGTGTGTGTGTGTGTGTGAGAGAGAGAGAGAGAGAGAGAGGTTCAGATCTAGACTTTAGAAAAGTCATTTTGGCAGCAGAATTAGATTGAAGAAGGGAGAAGTTTGATCAGGGAGACAAGTAAGAAGGCTGTTGAAATAGCCCAGGTGAAAGGTTATTGGGGCCTGTACTAGTATGCTAGTTATAAATGGAGAGAAGAGGGTATACAGGAGACACTGTGGAGGTAAAAAATCTTGGCAATAGCCTGTACATGTATAATAAGTAGAAATGTATCTAGGATGAAAATAGCAATAACAATAATAATACTAAAAGTTACAAATATAATAAGAACTAATGTTCATATAGTTTTTAGGATATTCCAGGTACCTTGGTAAACACTTTACAAATATTATCTCATTGAAGGACTGAGTCATTGGGAGCATGAAGGTGCCCTTGATAACAGGAAAGTATGGCAGAAGGGAGGGTTTAGGGAGGAAAGAGAATGTTATACATTGACATTCTGAGTTTAAGATGCCTTTGGAACATTAAATTGGAGATGTCCAAAAGACAGTTGTGATGAAAAAAACTGGCGCTCAAGAGAGAGCTTAGGGAAGGATTTAAAACTCTTCACAGCAAAGATAGTTGAACCTATGAGAGCTAATGATTCTATTACAAAAACTTTTGTATACAAAAATTGAGCATAGACTTCTATAGACATTAAATTGAGGTTGAAAAATAGTTGGGAATATGACATGGAAATCTGAAATACATTAAAAAATAAATACTTGCGGTATCAGTCAAGTCACATATAAATAAGGAAAAAAAATGCCCTGGGTTAAGGAATATCTCACCAGTTCTTACCCTTTTCCATTTTTTTCTGTCTTCACATTCACTTTGATGATATTGTCAAAGTCTTGACTTCTTTAACAAATATTTTTTAAAAAATCAAATTAGTAATGTGACATGTAATAGCCTCTGCATTCAGTATTAACTTCAACCCAAACCCTGAAATGATCCTGGATGCTCCTAGGACTAAAATAATCACTTAAGACTTTTGACTTGACTATAGTAACCTTTGTTGATAATGATATTGAATTAAAGCCTTCCTCTGTATAGGTCTCAGTTTAAAACTAACAGTGATATCCATGTTAAAAACAAAAATTCCATTAAGTCTCATTTTTTCCCTCATTATAACTAGATAGAGAATTCACTCTAATGAAACTAAGATCTTAGATTCTTTTAAGCATAAGCTATTAAAAAGGGTCAAGAATCAGATCTTCTAGGCTATCTTTAATCAATGATAACAATAATAGCAGTAACAACAACAATAATAATTTGATCTTCAGTTGTTTCAGTAGCTATGTGCAGTAGAAGAAAGAATAATCACAGCTAAGAAAAAACAGTAGTATCAGAAGTTCCTTGATTAATAAAGTTCTTCTATCAATGTAAGTCACCATCTTTCTCTGCAATTTAAAAAGTCTTAAAATTCGCCTGGGTTCCTTATGGGTTAAGTGACTTCCCCCAAATAATACATTCAATTGAAACTAAGTCCTCTTGGTTTTGAGGCTGATTTCCCCCCACTACCCTTCCCCCTTCCTTCCTTCCTTCCTTCCTTTCTTCCTTCCTTCCCCCTACCTCTGTTCATATAGGGAATCACATCCTTACATGTAGGTGCTCTGCTCAAAGAAATATAAATTTTGACTGCTGAAACCTAGCAAGTTATATTAGGGTTTAATAGGCCAGGTTTCCTTTTAGGTGTCATGGTTAAACCCAAATCACTTTGGCTCTCCTTGATTGGCCAACAATGGGTCCCAACCCAAGCCTCACTCAGTGCTTATTTGGATTCTACTGATTATTCAGATTGAATATTCAGGGTCCTCTCCAGTTATCCTGATCATTATCTTGACAGTAGACCAAGATGGCTCTGGAGGACAGTAGGCCTGGTGACTCTGCACAGCCCTGACTCATAGAAATCCAATTCACTTACAAGTAATGATATCTCCTTCCTGATGCCATGGTTCTCTTTGAGAATGAAGGACAAACAAATAAAAAGGGTAACACAAAATACTTAGCCCTTTCTTACATCTCCAGTCTTCTTACATCTTACTCTTCATCATTTAGTCTTTGATCTAGTGACACTGGGCTCATAGCTGTTCCATGAAGATGACACTCCATCTCTCAGTTCAGGATATTCCCTCCTCATCTCTGCCTACTAGCTTTCCTGACTTCCTTCAAGTCCCAATTAAAATCCCATCTTCTATAGGAAAATTTTCCCAAACCCTCTTGATTCCTTCTCTTATTTCCTATTTTTATCCTAAAAATAGATTATCTATACATATTTGTTTGCTTCTTGTCCCTCCTTGTTAGATTTTGAGACCCTTAGAGGCAGGAACTCTTATTTTTTTGCTTCATTTTGTTTATGATAGATATAATGCTTTCAGGTTTAATCACTTTTCTCACAATAATCCCGTGAAGTAGCTAATTTTTCATTTAAGGAAACCAAAACACACACAAAAAAAGCTAATTTGAAGTGAAAAAATAAAGAAGTTGAGTTAGAAGTCTTACTTTTGGTCACTTTTGTCTGCTGTGTGATTCACTTTAATGAGGTTGTCCAGTCCTTGGTTTCTTTAAAGGAATCAGGAAAAAAATAGTCAAGTTAGGGTTGTTATAACAGTTGTCTTTTCTCAGTAGCAGTTCAAGACAGCTTCTTGACCCATTGTGTGATCAGATATTTACAGAGCCACAATAAGTCAGGTGGAAATTGGGACTTCGCCTAGAGATATCAAAATTTAAAGGGTGTCAGCAATTCTTGTAACTCTTTATCTGGTAGAAACTATATATATATATATATATATATATATATATATATATATATATATATTTTCATATATATATTTTCATATATATATATATATATATATTTTCATATATATATTTTCATATATATATTTTCATATATATATTAATTAATATATCAATTAATTGATATGCTTACTTTGCCCAATATCTGTACCGTAAGCAATCTTTGGCTTAGTTCTGCATTGAAGAGGCTGCCCTAGGAGAGACTCCCATGTATACTAGTCAATGTGCCCTGAGCAAGTATTTCTGCCTTCCTCCAACACTATGACTTCTCTCTGCTCTCCCCACTCATGGATGCTTCCCCTAACCTTTTGTGCAATGTTGTTCTGGTTGCCAGAATTACTGGGAAATGTCTATGAGTGCTTTTGAAACCAAAAAATCCTATCATTCTTTGAAATATTTAATTCATTGAATTGTCTTTACTGATCATTATGTAGAACTGGCAACATGTTTCAGTCTAAATGTGCTATGATGAAAACCTCCTTCAGCAATTAATATCCTGCAATTCAGATGAATTAATTTAGAAGCAATTCCCCACCAAACCTTACCCTTTGTCATCCTTGTCCTTTTGAGGGGTCACATTGATGAATTTGTCAAGGTTTTGATTTCTTTAAACATAAAAATAATTCAAATCAGTGGTGATATGTGAAAAGATCTATGATTTTATAACAATGCTTTAAAAAGTCAGAAAACAATATTTCTTATGCATAGTTCAAGTTAAATAGAATTAAATTACTAAGTAAAACTGAAATTTTTATGTCCTTCATGACTGAACTTTGATAAGTAAAAAACCCCATATTTATCAAAATTTCTTTGCCAAATTACAGTCTTAATATGTCTAATGCTTAAAACCACAGTAAATATAAAAGCTAATTCCACTAAATTCCATTATTGATTAATTCTTACCCTTTGCCATTTTCATCATTTCTGGCCTTCACTTTAATCATAGTGTCAAGATTTTCATTTCTTTAAATATAAAAAATAAAAGTAATTTCATTTATTCAACAGACATTTATTAGATACTTAACTACATAAGAAGTTCACTAATAAATAGCTATTGCATTCATTTTCTATTAGTTCTCATTTGTTACTTTGTCCATGTTATATTTTATTCTTCCAACTTCATGTCTTTCCTTGATACATGGAAATTGAACTGTGACTAATTACTATTTCAAGTCCCATGAAATATCAAGTAATTTTAGATTCCTCACTTTCCTCATCTCTTCATATTGCCAATTCCATAACTCCCAAGACTTATTTATCTCCCTTTTATGTGTGCTCTATTCTTACTATATTCATACATCTTTTCTCTTTTAACTCATCAAATTCCTTCCTTTACATTATTCAAATTCTTGAGATCCATAAACTTTACTGAAGTATAAATAAAAGCTAAGTTAGCCCTACTCTGTTTCAGAAATGACTTTAACAACCTATTTTTCCATTAGACAAAATTTATCTTTAGCTCTATTCATACTTCTATTTAACAAATTTGTGATGAATTTTTTTTAACATTTGTACAAATGCTCTTATTCATGCTTGTGTGGAATTTTTTGTTTGTTTTCACATTGTCTCAATACTCATTAAGGGCTTTAATTCCTAGAGATAGAGACAAATTATGTTTGGCATAATCAATTTGAACACAAACAGTATGGCAAAGCCTATATAGGTTGGCACTTTAGAGAAGTTTTTAAAAGATAGTTATTATAACAGTAATTATGATTATAAAATTGCCTTATATGTAATGAATAGTAAAAAATACAAGTAAATAGACAATTTGAAAAATGCTATAACCAAATTAATGGAAAACATTTCCATTCTTACCCTTTGTCATTTTTGTCAGTGCTGTGGTTCACTTTAATGAGATTATCAAGTTCCTGATTTCTTTAATATGAAAAAATTAATAAAAATGATGTTATTGGTTATTGTACATTGTGGCAATTAACAATTTAGTATATAATAAATTGTCAGATTTTGCAATAACTATCTATTGACCACTTTATTCAGGGCTCTAGATAAAGGATATACAACTTTAGAGTTGGAAGGGACCCTAAATGACAGAACATCTCTTCCAAATTCCACACTTAAAAGATGAGAAAACAAAGACCTGAAAAGTTTTGAGTGACATGTCTCAAATCTTACAAATATGTGAGAAATCCAGAAATAGAGTCTAGATTTCTGAACTTCTTGCCCAGGGCTAATTAGATCATAGATTTAGAGTTGAAAGATTATATACTCCAACTCAGTTGTTCAGATAAGAAATTTCAGACCAAAGTGTTGAAACTTCAATTCACCTGAAGACTGGTGACTTGCCCAAAGGTCACATAAATAATTAATAAATAATCTCGGATTTGAACCCACATCTTCTGGTCTCAAATGCAGTGTTCTCCCCATTGCCCTTCTTTCTTTGTCCTTTAAGGAGCTTAGAGATATAGTTGGAAAAACTAAAAGATACATATGTGAAATGATAGGAAAAATTACAGTCAGTCAATAAATATTTGTTAAGCACCTACTATGTGATAAGACACTATGCTAAGTCCTGGGATTCAAAAAGAGATAAAAGTCAGTTGCAATGCAAACAACCAAAGAAATGATACATGGTGATCCAAATATAGTACAAGAAAAAATATATCACTGAACAGGATGCAGAATAAAGGAGTGATCAACAGTAGGGTGGGTATTCCCTATAGAAAAAAGTCATACTACCTTTAGTTCACTGGACTGACTGACTCATTAGTGTTTATTATATATAATTAATACATGGTTTGCATGGAGCTTATGGTGCAAGAAGATAAGATATTTACCTAGATAGCTATGATATATATATATATATATATATATATATATATTTCCATATAAGAGAATTTTTAAAAAGTGTTTTATGAGATTTGAGAAGGAAAGATTCTAAAGAAATATAATTCCCAAATAAATGAACAATTCTTTTACATCTATGCTATCTTTTTCACTATTTCTATGCCAAGAAACAAAACTCTCCTTTAATTAAAGACCACAGGACTAAAATAACCTGTCTGAACAATAATTTATTCAAATTAAGAGTTAAATCGGGGTCAGCTAGGTGGTGCAGTGTATAGAGCACCGACTATGAAGTCAGGAGGACCTGAGTTCAAAACTGGCCTCAGACATCTAATAATTGCTTAGCTGTGTGACCTTGGACAAGTCACTGAACCCCATTGCCTTAAATAAAATTCTTTAAGAGTTAAATCAAGCCTTACTTTTTATCAGTTTGTTCTGCCCTGGGATTTTTTCTGAAAATGCCATCCAAGCCTTGGTTCCTTTAAATATAAACATAAACACACACACACACACACACACACACACACACACACACACACACACACAATCAGCCTATAGTTAATGGTAGTATAATCACTTAATTGGCAATAGCATTATATTCAAAATATTTGGAATAAATAACCTAATTGGCAATTTCTAAAGACCATGGTACTGCAGTCCTTGAATATACTGAATTTCATCCTGAAGCCCAAGAAAGTTCTCATTTACTACAGTTCTCAGAGCTAATTTATAGCAGAACTAGAACTACTAGAACTACTCCAAATCTACTGATTTATTGCTTAACCCTTGTCCAATGTTTTTTTTTGTTTGCTTTGCTTTTACTTTAATTGCCTCAGTGTTTTGGTTAACATTTTTAAAGTTTGCTTTGCACTTTTTTTCATTCATTCTAATTCTGTATAGTGAAAGTTATTTTAGCATGTTTGTACTAAACACTTGTAAGTTAACACTGAACACAAGTTAAATTATTCACTTCTCTTATCAGATTTTTAAGACAGACAACATTTAGTCTAAGAGATGCAAACTAGGAAATAATCTGTAAAATGGTTACAGTGATATAAATGACAATAAGACTAAAAGGTAACTGAACTCAGATTAATTGCAATAACCAATTTTCATATTGGTAGACAAGTAACAAAACATATTTCCCTCTTCTTAAAAGCGATATTACTCGGTCACAGGTGATAAATTTAGAGACAGAAAGTCTAATACATCCTCTGATTCAACTTCTTACCTTAGAGATAAAGAAAAAAGCCCTCAAAAGGTATAATCACTTGCCAAAGACATATAATAGATATGATTGTGGAACCATAGGCATTGAATATGCTATCACATAATATATGCTCTCATGTTTTGTTCATCAACTTTGCTCAACTGTTTTACTTTGTTATAGAAGAAGATTCCATAGGTGCAACATATAATGGGAAATTCTCATGGCATAGCAAATCAATGGCTTAAATTGAACTTAAGTTAAAATTAAAAAAATAAAATAAGTAGCTTATATCTATTGGAATAATAAGTGATGCTTTTGCCAAAGTCTGATCCATGGGGGCAATACAGCCCCATTTACCAAACCAAGTCAAACAGAATTTAATGGGAAGAGATAGTTTCAGCCTTCAAAATCAACTTTTTCAAATTTAACTAAAGAAAAGTCACATGATTATTCATAAAAACATTTTATTCTATAACAATAAATGAACAAACACAATAACAAAACCACACAAAAATCTGTACTTAGCAATCCTGGATATTTTTAACGGTACATATACTTTTGACATTCAAAATCAATAGCTCTTTTAGGTATAGATAATTTCTTTTCAAATATTTGTAGATTCCTTTTCTCATATCCAGTTCATTTCCCTTTATAGTGTTATACAAATACATTAAAAGTCACAAAAGTTTCTATTTTAAAGAATAAACTCTTCTAAATCTTACCTGTTCAAGGTTTTATTCATTTTGATGAGTTCATCCAGGTCTTGACTTCTTGGGACAAAAAAAAAAGAAATCCACTAACAGTGAAAATCTACCCAATAACAAACTAGGTCTAATTATGAATTAATTTGTAGAAACTATTTGATTAATTTATAATCTATAAAGGGTTAGATTTTCCAGATGATCCTTTGAAAAGATTATTACAATAAGGAAATAATGGCAATTCATGGTCTTGTCTAAATCAAAATCCTTTTTTCTATGGATATGAAAGATTCTCATAAGATAACAATGATGAAGAGTTCATTTACCTTCACCCATCACCCCTAAGAATTTTCCATGAAGGGCAGACTGAAGTAGAGGAAAAAGTAAATTGATGTTTTGGTTTCTTTAACTGAGAAAGCATCTTAATATAGAACACTTTACAGAATTAACTGTAAGAAGTCTCTGAAAGTAGTTGGGAAAATTCTGGCCTTGGGAAGTTGAATAATTAAATGTCTTCTCTTTTAGAATTGACATTGATTCCAGAAGAATCAACTGAGATTCACAGATTCAATTTTTTAGATGACTAAGTAGAATCAGAAACCATGCTAACTTCCAGAAGGGGAATATTGAATTAATCTTAAAGGCAACTCCAAGAACTTGGATGAAAGGAAGGAAGGAAGAAGGGAAGGAGGGAGGGAGAGGAGGTTGGGAGAGAAGGGAGGGAGGGAGGAAGGGAGGGACATCTAAATGATTTAAACTATGGTGAATGGCCACTAACCATAATATTCATATAGCAAAACCCAATAGTAGGTTCTAATAGTCACTGCCACTCTTGTCTGTTGTCACTATTCAAGGGATTAAAGGGAATTATTCCCTCTGAATTTAAAATAAGGAATCTCAGAGCAAATTGCATTTTTTTAAGCTAAAGCTGAAGTTTTTGTCCATCTCTTAAACTCTTTACTAACCCAAGATTAGCAAATATTTTGCAATTTACAGTGTTAACTTGGTACCTGGTTAATAAATGCTGGTTGACTAGTTCATTGATTTAATGGCTTTCCTGGGGCTCTGAGTCTAAGGTACTTGTCCATAATTACATAGTTGGTATATTTCAGAGACAGGACTTGAATCCAGGTTATCTTGAATCCTGGGCCAGCCTTCTATCCACTATGTCATACTTCCCTTCTATTAGGGCAGACAAATTTGAGAGAGAGAGAGAGAGAGAGAGAGAGAGAAAGAGCATCTATTTTCCTGAGGAGCAATAATCTGAACAATTGTTGATTGCTTGATTCAGGACAAATATCTCCATCTGGAGCTAATCTGAGCTGGTTTGCAAAAGCCAGAATATTACAAATGTGGCTTAATTTATTGCTTTGTTGATCATCTTGACTTTAGAAAGTGATGGGTAAAATGTTAATAATGCAGACTTTAAAAGTGTGTTGCGGAGGCATGGGGGGGCAGTAAGGAAGGGAAAATCATTTCTTAAGTATTTACAAGCACACTCAATTTCTCTACTGTTCTACTTCAAGCCCTTAAGATCTGCTTCTGAACAACCAATTCTCATAGAAAACAAAGTCCTTTTTGATTGTTTCTCCAGAGATAAACCTTGAATTAAGTCTAAAGCTGCTTTCTCCCTGACACCTGGAATGGATAACTCTATACTGTGTACTATCCCAAATCCAGAACATTTTGAAATAGTTTCCTTTTACTGGATGACCAGTTTAGGTTAAAATCTACAAATTCATGTTCTTTTCCTATTCCCACATTTTATTAACACCTCATTCTCTATGATTCTTCATACCTCTTTGTCTCACCCATTTCATCCTCTAACCTTTGTCCCCCAGAGCTCTATCAACACCAAGTTGTCTCTCACATTTTTAGTTTGTTTTCTCCTAATCTATCCTAATCTCAGGTGATCAGTTACAAAAATTACAAAAATGTATATTTATAAAGAAGCATTTACCTATCATAAGTCTTATTTTCAGACCAAAGGACTGCCACTTTGATGTATGTAAATAAATTGGGGAAGTGGGTTTCATAATAGCTGCCTCTCAGAGTTGACTTTGACTAGGGGACATCCAGAGGCTTTTTGAGCCCCTTCACCTTAATGTTTGCTCAATTGTTCTTGCACTAGAAAGATGCCTGGTACAATAGTATAACAGTCTAAGTAAGATCCTTTCATGTCTTTGACAATATGGTAATTTAGACACTGCCTTGAACTGAATCCTTTAAAATGTATTATTTGTTCAATGGTGGGATTGATGACTGAGAATAGACAAAAGAAGAGTCAAAGTTGCTGTCCCTGTCATAAATTTGATTACCACTGTATGCTTGTTCAGGACAAATGATATCCATTCTCCTGACACACTACTTCATTGTTATTTTTCCTTACTTTAAATTCTACTAGCGAACTTCTAAATTGTTGGCTCTTTCTGTGTCAGAGAAAGATGAAACATAGAAACACTATAAATCTTGCTCTTGGTCTTTATGACTATGCACTTATAAATTCTGACAAGCTTGCCAAGCTATCTCTCTCTGTCTCTTTTTGTTTTTCTTTCTCTGTCTCTCAGTCTCTGTCTGTCTCTATCTCTTTGTCTGTATCTCTCGAAATAAAATTGGGCAGCTAAGTGGTGTGATGGATAAAGTAACAGACCTGGAGCCAAGAAGATTCATCTTCCTCAATTCAAATCTAGCCTCAGGCACTTACTAGTTGTGTGACCCTGGAGTTTGCCTCAGTTCGATCATCTGTAAAAATGACCTGGAGAAGTAAATAGCAAACCACCCCAGTATCTTTGCCAAGAAAAAACCCAAATGGGATCACAAAAAGTGCGACATGACTGAAACTGAAGAACAACATACATCATGATAGAGTCCTTTAATGGTTAATTAAGCATAATGACAATTGTACTCTGAGTAAAGAAATAGAAGAGAATAAAGAGCATGGGCATAAGCATAAAAAGTAAGCTGAGGACAAATCACAGACTTGGAGACTAAAAAAAAGCCTCATTTTACAATTGAGGAAACTGAAACAGAGGAGTTAGGTGACTTGCTTCAGGTCACACAGCTAATAAATGTCTGAGGCAGGATTTGAAGCCCAAACTTCCTTATTCTAAGTTCAGCAACTAGTCAAAAAGTCGGAACTTTTTTCCAATAGACAATGGAGGCTTTGAAAGGATTCAAAACTGGTTAAAGCTTTACTTTAGGGAGAATAATTTGGTAGGTATGAGGGCTTGCAGCAGATCATGCAAAGAAACAATGAGAGCTTTGCATAGCGGACTGAACTGGAATAAATATTTAAAAGAAATTCTTTCTCTGGCTCTTTTTTTTTCTAGATTTCAAGCAGATCACCCATCACCCTTCTATTAAGATAAAATTATCTATGGAAAAAGTACAAAAAATTGAATAGTTTGTACCTTTTAAAAATTATTTATACTTTGTAAAAAAAGTAATTTTGAGTCTCACCTAAATCTCATGAATGGGCCATTCATATATTGTGTCTCAGCTAGTCATTTCATTTATTTTATTTCAGTTCTATTTTAGTGACCATTCTTGTTTGTATCTCTGCACAATCTCTGTGCAATTTTTATATTATCTCTACTGTGCCTGGAATTACTTTCAGATCTAGAGATGGAGATTTCTGCTTGGATTTGAAATTTTGGAGTTGGTTTTCAAAAATAAATAAAAGAAAATTGTTAAAGTTATAGGAGTGTCTGAAGTTACAAAAGGAGAGTGTTTAGAAAAAGTAACACAAGTTTAATTAGCATTTATTTATGGTCAAATGCTAATTTCATCTGACATGGAGACAGTCTTATTTACTTTTTAATTTACTATGAGAGGCATCAGAATTTTGATCATAATAGAAACTCTTAAAGTAATAGGTTAAACATACTTTCACTAAATAGGGAGGAAAAATAAAAATTTAGTGCATTCCAAGTATCTTACCCTTTGTCATTTTTACCAGCATCCACTCTGATCATGCCATCCAGATTCTGGTTTCTTTAAATAATGTAAAATCAGAATAGATTAACAATAGGTAGGTCACCATATGATTGAACTAAAATCATCCATTTATTTTCAACAAGTTAAAAAGGCCTTATTCAGGAATGATTCAGGAACAATTAGTTATTTGGCAAACGATTTCAATTCTTTGGATTTTAGCTTAAGTTCTCTGGATCTTTATATGACAAAGAGGTTAAGCAAGATGATCTGAAAGGTACCTTGTAAGTCTAACATCCTATGACCATATCAATTCTATATACTTCCAATGAAAGCCAGCTCTATGATTCTCTGTAGCCTGGCCATCATCTTAGCTTTTTTTTTAAAAACTTAGCCAGGCATTCCTCAATTGATAAATAGTCAAAAGGACATGTAAAGGCAATTCTCAGATGAAGAAATCAAAGCTATCTTTAGCCATATGAAAATTACTCTAAATCGCTATTGATTAGAGAAATACAGATCAAAATATCTCTGAGGTACTACCTCACTACTCTCAGATTGGCCAATTACTAGAAAAGAAAATAATCAGTGTTGGAAGTGATGTGGGAAAATTGGAACACTAATGCATTGTTTATGGAGTTGTGAACTGCTCCAACCTTTCTGGAGAGCAATTGGAATTATGCCCAAAGAGCAATAAAACTGTACATAACCTTTGATCCAGCAGTACTACTGGATCTGTATCCTGAAGAGATCATGAAAAAGGGTAAAAATCCCATATGTACAAAAATATTCATACCAGCTCTTTTTATAGTAGGGAAAGAATTAGAAATTGAGGGGATGCCTATCAACTGGGGAATGGCTAAACAAACTGTGGCATATGTATGTGATGGAACACATCTATAAGATTCTATAAGTTCTATAAGAAATCATGAGGGACAGGATTTCAGGAAAGATTTGCATGAATTGATGCTAAATAAAATGAGCAGAACCAGAAAAACATACACACTAGCAATATACGTGAAAATCAACTATAATGGACTTTTTCATTTCAGCAGTACAATAATCAAAGACAATTTTAAATGACTTATTTGGAAAATACTATCCATATCCAGAGAAGGAACTGTGGAGTTCAAATGAAGACAAAGTTTATTATCTTCAATCTTTAAAAATTGTCTTATGTATTTAAAAAAAAACCTAGGGGTGGCTCGGTGGCACAGTGGATAGAGCACCTGCCCTGGAGTCAGGAGTACCTGAATTCAAATCCAGCCTCAGACACTTAATAATTACCTAGTTGTGTGGCCTTGGGCAAGTCACTTAACCCCATTTGCCTTGCGAAAAGCCTAAAAAAAAACCTAGCTAGCCAAAACTCAGTTTTGACAAGTGATATTCTGCTGAAATGACTTCATCCAAAGTAGAGAGGAGCCATGAGGTTAACCAGCTGAAATGAGCATTTAGATTTTTTTCCAAGAGACAAGGATTTTGTTGACCTTGTTTATTTTAAGTTAGTTGAGGTGCTTTAGGCCAATTCATAAAATCATCTATAGGTGGCAATCTGCTTCAGAGGTTGGAATTCTCAAATGATGAACTCATAGATATATATTTGAACCTTTGAGTATCTTTGGAAGTATGAAGGGAGTGCAATTTGTGTCATTTGAAGGAATGTCACTGATAATATCATAGCTTTTTTGAAATATCAAATTATGAATTCCATACCACATCTCCTGAAGTAGCAGTTACTTAGGTTTTAGAACTGCCATCTAGTGCTCACTGAAATAATACCTTTTCTTAAAACTTTCATTAAAAAAAAAACAAACTTGGTATTAAGACAGATTTCATGTCTAAGTAAATATAGAATTGTGGACATAGGATTTTATCCTGGAGCTAAAGAATATATATGCAAATAATGTATTGTTTGCCCTTCTGAGCCTCCAAATGTAAAAGAAGGAACCTAAAGCAATCATCAATCAATAAAGTCCTATTAGAAAAGCATTGAAGAAAATTTTGCTTTAGCTAAAATGAAAGTTACTAAATTAAGCATGAAATGGTAATTATTGAAATTAAAATGCATATGTCTTGTTTCTCTTAACAATTTATGATTAAAGATTATCCTTGGTCTTTTTCTATGTATCTGCCTGAACTCCTTATATTTTCTTACTGATTCTCAAGAAACCATCCTCAACAATTATTTTTACCCCAGAGGTTATCTCTTAATTCCAAAGGAAACATTTCCTTTTCATATTCTTTCATTTAAATTATCTTGTTATGATTAAAGCAGTTTCAAAATGTGCAAATTGTTCTAATTTCATTTTAAAGACACTAATGAAGGGATTGACATCTTAAAATAGTCAATGAAGTTAGGACAAGTCA
Source organism: Macrotis lagotis (assembly GCF_037893015.1). Classification (NCBI taxonomy): domain Eukaryota; kingdom Metazoa; phylum Chordata; class Mammalia; order Peramelemorphia; family Peramelidae; genus Macrotis; species Macrotis lagotis. The sequence continues at coordinate 131,102,485 of NC_133663.1, read as the reverse complement.
TATGAAGTAGAATTCCTTCCATATGAAAGCAAATTCATTGATCCTTAGGTATGGTGGGTTATGCTCTACAAAATAGACTGGACAAATTCCCAGGATGCCAGATCACCAAGCAAGATTTCTAGGAGTAGCAGAATAGCTAACAGAATATGCTTGGATGGAAAATTAGTGGATTCTTTCACTAAACATCACAGTCTAGTTTGAATGAAACACTGTAATTTTTAGTAGTTAGCATGGTGTCCTTATTGGCTTACCTTTTATCCTGTCGTGCCTGTGGAGGTGGAGAATAAGGCCTTGGAAGCGTTAGGGGCAAAGTTGGTTCCCTTTAAAACAAATCAAAAGATCACATCATTATGCAAAAACGATCATTTTCTAAGACCATGAACTATATGACTTAATCTTTTTTATTTTTTTATTAATTTTTATTAGATATTATTTGAGTTTTACAATTTTTCCCCCCCAATCTTACTTCCTGCCCATGGAAAGCAATCTGTCAGTCTTTACTTTGTTTCCATGTTGTACCTTGATCCGAATTGGGTGTGATGAGAGAGAATCATATCCTTAGAGAAGAGACAAGAATTCTAAGAGGTAACAAGATCAGACAATAAGATATCTGTTTTTTTCTAAATTAAAGGGAATAGTCCTTGAACTTTGTTCAAACTCCACAGCTCCTTAACTGGATACAGATGGCACTCTCCTTTGCAAACAGCCCAAAATTGCTCCTGATTGTTGCACTGATGGAATGAGCAAGGCCCTTCTTGATCATCACCCCCAAGTTGCTGTTAGGATCTACAGTGTTTTTCTGGTTCTGCTCATCTCACTCAGCATCAGTTCATGCAAATCCCTCCAGGCTTCCCTGAAATCCCGTCCCTCCTGGTTTCTAATAGAACAATAGTGTTCCATGACATACATATACCACAGTTTGCTAAGCCATTCCCCAATTGAAAAACATTTACTTGATTTCCAATTCTTTGCCACCACAAACAGGGCTGCTATAAATATTTTTGTACAAGTAATGTTTTTACCCTTTTTCTTCATCTCTTCAGAATATAGACCCAGTAGTGGTATTGCTGGGTCAAAGGGTATGCACATTTTTGTTGCCCTTTGGGCGTAGTTCCAAATAGCTCTCTAGAAAGGTTGGATGAATTCACAGCTCCACCAACAGTTGTAATAGTGTCCCAGATTTCCCACAACCTTTCCAACAATGATCATTATCCTTTCTGGTCATATTGGCCAATCTGAGAGGTGTGAGGTGGTACCTCAGAGAAACTTTAATTTGCATTTCTCTAATAATTAATGATTTAGAGCATTTTTTCATATGGCTATGAATTACTTTGATCTCCTCATCTGTAAATTGCCTTTGCATATCCTTTGACCATTTGTTAATTGGGGAATGGCTTTTTGTTTTAAAAATAGGACTCAGTTCTCTTATACAACTTAATCTTAACAAGAAATATAACCCAATCAAATGATGCTCACCTCACATTATATATGTAAGAGGAAATACTAAGAATACATAATGGATAGATCTTGGGAAAGATGAAATATTGAGATTACAGGAGGTGAAAAAATGCAGTTTGACTTTTTCCTTAGTCACTTCAACTCCAACTTGAGGCATAATACATTTTTTTAAATAGCTTAGCACTTCCTGAAAATTCTTTGCTAAAGCTTTGGTATAGCCTAGTAGCCTATGATCATGATAAGTGGTACTCAGGCATTAATATATAAACTTCTTTTGGTAATTAAATCAACTCCTCCAGGCTGCTAGGAAAACAGCAGCAGCAAATGATTTCAATTCACTGGTCTTTCTAACTAAATCTCTGTCTAAATACTATGAACACGGGATACAAATAAATACTGCCAGGTGGAACCTTTGGATACAGTATTAGAACAGTATTGAGACTAGCATAGTGCTAGTCATAGAATCAGGGAAACACTTGAATGTGAAGCCTTCTTTGGGTACACATTAACTGTGTGACCTTGGTATACTCGTCAAATTTTCCTGTTATCAGTTTTTTCCTCTAAAATAATGGCCCCTGCCTGACAGGATTGTTGTGAAAATGAAAGGAGATAATATGCATAAAGTTTTATATATTAGCTACTATTATTATCTGAACTTGCTGATATAATTGCAAAAGTATAGAAGTTGGCCATAGGCATATTTTGATTCTGATAGAGAATAGGAATACACAGATATGAAGAGACAAAGGTATTATTAGTCTAAAGACTAGAAGATATAGCATTTAAGTTCTTAGGTGATAATTTGAGGATCACCAAGGTTTTCTTGTCCCTACATATCACCATTCCCAGCAAGCCTAGGAAGAAGGTCTTGAATTCCACCATTAAAGATTTATGTCCTTGGGTTAGAGCCTTAATGCATGTATTTTTGAGAGGGTTGTTAACTTACAAAACTATTTTCAAACTTTAAGATTTTGATGTGAATTCAATTATTCGATATATGACCGGCACCTTGGGATATGCTTAATAAAGTCATTCATTGATTGAACTAATTTATCAAAATTCATAGTGAATCAGCTAATTGATAAGAAAGTGGAGAAGGTAACTAGGCAAAAGGAAAGGTAATCTGTTAGCACCAAAAATTCCTAAGGGAAGAAGATGAGCAAAGGCCTAAAGAAGACAGCAAAGAGTTCACAATGGGAAAACATTAAGGTGATCTACTTTGCTTACTTTGAAGTTTGGTGTAAGGTGTGAAAGGAATTCATCTGCCAAATTTTCACCATTTTAAATAGGCTTCATTCTTTACAATGTGATCTAAACAATGTGTAGGAAGAGAGAATCCCAGAGGAAAGAATAATATGGGTAAGAAGTTAGGAATATGGCACTGGGATGGGTCCAAGAATACCAGGATAGAAACAATGGATGGATTAAACTTGAGAAGGGAGAAAAAGAAATGTTGATGGAGAAGTGAAATCCTATTCAAGCCAAGGACGCATTTTCACCCCTACTGGGACAGAGACCAGGCAGTGCCAGGTTTATTTCAACCCACCTCAAAGGGGCCTTCTTTCCATCTATGTGCTGACAGTCACAGATGACAAAAACTGAGGAAGTCCAGAGCCAACTGCGAGGGTTCATTTAAACCCTGCCAAGAGCAAAGCAGGCTGCCAAGCATGGGAGATTTAAATGCAAAAGCAAAGGAGGAAGCTGCTGATCTGAGTGTTTTTGAGAGCAGGAAGAGAGAGGTACTCATGTAGAATGTTCCTTGCAAACAAATGCTTTGAGAATCTGCCTTTCTTTGTGAATATTACCATCCTTGTCAAGATAGGCCCAAGGAATTCTTTAGAATTTAGAATTATAGCTTCTTGACTATAATTGTTCAGAAAACTAAATAAAGACAACTAATCTAATGCTGACCTTTTTGCAATGTTTAGGAACAGAAGGCTATGCTTAATTTTCAAAAAAAAGACAAAATAAACTCAAAAATCATGATTGTATAAATGACTATTTCAATAAAAATGCTTCCAATTCATTTATCTTAAGTTGTTGAATGATCTTGCCTTGTCTTGGTGGTTTCTTTGACCCTGATGTCAAGAGATGCATGGCTATATAAAATGACTAATTTGATAAAGGAAGTTCTTTTGTTATTTACTACAGTGAGGGCTGGCTTAAACCAGACATGACAGGATCTCTGCTAATGAATTACCCATTCACTATTCCATTCTTATCATGTTGTTGTTCAGTTGTTCTAGTCATTTGGCACTTTATCCACTGTGCCATTTAGTTGTTCATTTCATCATATTCATCTCCAGTATTCACCAAAAAAAGAAGCATTTTCCCTATTTGTTTAAAATGCTTTAAAAATCAGTACATAAGGTGCCTAGCAACATCAATTCTGATCAATAGATATTTCCTAAAAAATCTATAACCAAAAAATGTTTATATTGAGTATAGCATCTACTACTATGTCAAGCATAGAAAAAAAAAACATAGTTTTGGCTTTCAAGGAGTTTTTTAATAAGATTGGAAAGACAAAACATAAAGAAAAAATTATAAAATATAAGTTAACTGAATACCAATGTTATAGAAGTCAAAATGAGGATCTATATATATTGACTACTTCTATATATCCTTCCTTTTCTGAGTTTTAGTGATGGTATTGTCTCTTGGTTTTCTTATCTATATTTTTCTCATTTTCTTTTGATAGATCATCATCTATCAGAAAAGCTAGTTGTCACACTGGATAGAGTATGGAACCTGGAATTGGCCATGTGACCATGGGCAAATCACTTAACCCTATTTGCCTCAGTTCTCTCATCTGTAAAATGAGTTAAAGGAGGAAATCACTTCAGTATCTTTGCCAAGAAAACACTAAATGAGGTCCCACAGAGTCTGAAAGAATTGAAATAATTGAATAACAAAAATTAACGATCTATTGCTATTATTGTTACACACACACACACACACACACACACACACACACACACACACACACAACTCTAGATTTGCAGGGAAGGTATAGAGTGGATCTCCATTGCCCTCATCTGAAATTAGGGAGAGAAGAAATTTTTTCTATAAAGGACTAATTTACATTTTTATAATGCCATATGCTATAGTTCTATGTTCTTATATAAGTTTACCAACAAAGCTATATCATAATAATGATTTGATTCTCATGAAAATAGTGTTCTCCTTAATGATGTTTCACCTAGTATAATGGTTTTACAGAACCAATTAACAACATTAAATAGAAATTTATTGTATAATAAATATTAAGGACTTCCAAACTCCATGTAGGATTACTTGGGATTTTTCAGATTGGAAAAATAGTCATTGGCTGCTAAATTATTTTAAGACTTTTTGACAAAATGACAAGAAAAGTCATCTGTTATTCAACAATCTCATACTCATAAGCCCTTTTGGAAGCTAAGCCAGCAGGATCACTTGCCATCAGAAGCAGGATTTCTTTTTTTATAATAAATCTATTTTAAGAATTTTCTCAATATGCAGATGAACTGTTAACTGAAATAGGAGAAATTCAGCTCTTTCCATCTGTCTGAATTCCTCTCAAAATTACCAATAAATTGAAGTTCAAAATATCAGAAACAGACATTGCGCATTATTGCTAAATAGTGAAGGTCAAAAGTTTGTGTCCTTGGTTAAACATATAAGCTCCATACATCTCTCTGTAGCAGAAGACAACTTTTGTGCACAAAAGAGAAGGAAGGATCTGTTGAGGAAGAATCTTAAATCCAAGAAAACCAAAAAAGCACCCGATTTTTAAAATAAATCAGAGCATGATGTGATCAAACAGCAACAATGCTGATTGTTAATAGTTCTCAGTTTTAGATATTTCTCTTATCTTTCCAATTTCCTCATCTGTAAATGAAGTAGTTCATCCCTAGTTACTTTCTAGTTCTTCTATTCAATGATTCTGTTTTTAATCTGGGAATTGTATTTATTACGCCTTTAGGACTAAAGAATAATGTTCTCAATACCAACATCTGTTGGCATATTAATTTGTTGATTCTGGATCATCTTACATTCATAAAATTTTTAAAATGCAAAACAAAAATGTGCATATATTTGTAAACACAAATAATTATTGCAGAAGTTAATGAATAATCTATGAATACAGTAAAACATATACAAAGCTCACTATTATAGTCTCCAATTTTACTAACAGATTTTTATCTCAGAAACGTTTTGTTCATAAAACATTATAAGTATGCAAAACAGATTTCAGTTGAATAAATTAAATATAGATGTTTTTACTTAACAAATTGTTAGATTTGTAAAATGGATTGGTATGCAAAGGGTTAACAATGTTAAAGTAATATGGAAATGGTTAGTTGGTTTTGGATGGGTTTTTTTAAACATCATTTATGGTTTACAGTCAAAAAATAGCTGCAGAGCAAGGTTGCCATAGCAACTCCCAAATCGATCAAGCATTTTTCTTTTAATTGTCCACCAATCAGCTAATGGGAAAGGAGGAGAAGAATATGTGAAACAAGTGAGGGAAAAGAATTGAGATGGCATATAGAAAGAATTTAATTAAGGAATTACTGCAATTTTATTGTCAGATATTTGGGATGTTGGCATGAAAATGATTTTTAGAAACATTTTCTCTTTGCATTTTGACTATTATTCTAGAAGACAATGGATGTTTTACCTATTTTTTTAAATTAAAGATGACCCAAGAAGGTAATTTTTTGAGTATACTGTTAAACAAGTATTTTATATTCATTTCTCTGCAAATTTCTGAAAGGAGATTTGGTTATCAGTTATCTATCCATGGTCAGAAGCCTGAGTAATGTGACTTACTTTGATTTAATGGGATGAACAGAGGAGAAAAAGAGTTGGATAACATTTTTTTGTGCTAAAGGCTTTTAAGGGGAGGTATAGGAGAGTGGGACAAGATCAGTTTTAATGAAAACTGGCAATTATTTTAGAGTTCTCACAGGAAACCTCTCCAGGTTACAACCCTCATTTTCCTCTTACACTTTCTTTATGAAACCTCATTACATCTCTGTATTTCACATATTGAAAGAATTTCTCTCTCTAACCACGTTGGCTGATCTAAGGAAAACACTTAGGTCTTCATTCCTTTCCATGCTATAAACCTGATTCACTTTCTGGACTTCCTTTAAAATAGTACTCATGCCAAGCACCTTCATTCCCTTCTTTTATGTATGGCTAGAATGTAAGCTTCTTGAGAACAGAGACTGTATTTTTTTTTTCTTCTATTACTTGGTACAACACTTAACCAACACTGGTACTTAACAGAGTGACTGCACATGACTTGGGGGCACTGAGGCCTGATTCTGAGAGATTTCCTTGGGGCCTTAGGAGATTTGACCAGGACCAAAGAGTTCCTTCACATCAGATGAAGTTGGACCCCCCAACTCAGGTCTTTTTGTCTCCAAGGTCAGTTCATTTTACAATATCATTTCTTTGTTCTATATTCTTATATAATGATTTATATTATCAAATTGCCAAAAAGAAAGTAACTATATTTCATTTGGTTTTTCTGAACTTTCTAAGAAATTGGATTCCCTTCTTTAAGAGGAACACCTTGAAGAACATATTTAATATGTTCTTCCAAAACTATATTTGTAAATACTTCTTCCTAGAAAAACTTAAATACAACTGAAAAGAGTTTCATACTTTCTTACTTCAGAACTAGTACACACACACACACACACACATATATATATATATATATGTATTATCACTTTTCCAAAATGACTTAACTAGAAAGACAAAGATGTACAATAGAAAAATAAACATGATTACTAGCAGCTAATTTCCTCTGGAGGGAAGGAGAACTTCCTGATATATATCATAAAAGCAGTAAATTTGAGGGGTGAAAAGTCTGAGTTAGAGGAAGAAAGAATGAAGAGGATATTTTCCTAACTGTAATTTTCAACAATATCCAAGCATTTTCATTACTTATCCTTTACCGCTATATTTCTTTTTCAAATGTACCCCAGCCACCCCATTCTTGCCTGCTGCCTTGCTATTGCATCCTCTAATCTGAAAACCAGAGACCAGACACTAGAGATCATGCTCTTGGGGAACTTGCTCTGTCCTTTTAACTCTCTAACTTCCATGCTGGATTGTACTGTCCTAATAAATGTCTTAAATGCCTTGTTGTATGTAGCTGTCCCCAGATGTACTTCAATTTATACTCCAGCTACTTCTCTCCATATTCCCTCCTTCCTTCACATTGCTTTCCAGTTCTGGAACCATAATCAAATCAATACTGCCATTAATAGTAGAAAAGGTATATGAATCAATATATTCCTTTGTGGTTTCACACACCATCCCTGTGATTTTTCAAATGAAAACACTCCTTCCTTGCTCTCTTTCTCTTACAGATCTTCTTGATCTTTTATGAGGCATTGGACAGGCTCCTTTTTGTAGCTGTATGCCCTATACTTAATTATCATCCCTTGCACATATCATATATATATATATATATATATACACACACACATATACATATATAATCAAATATAATATTATATATTTTATGTAATATATTAATTAAATATAATATATAATAATTAAAACTGCTTTTTGTTCATCAATTCATGTATTACACTAAGTGTTTGATCCCTTGACTCATTTATGGTGCTATTTGTTAATAACCAAATATATCTATGTTGTAGATTGTAATATGTCTCTGACTTAGTAGATAAGACTTCAAGAATTGACTAAGTAAGGCTCATAAAAATGAGGGATTCACACCAATGATGTCAGAAGTTGGATATGAAACCTAGATCTTCCTATGGCAACTCCAGCACTCTTATCTACTTTTCAAATAAGAATGAGTATTTTTCTGAAAAAAAGATCTAAACATATGATATCTTCTCAGATGTTTGTTTATCTTGAGAGTGCATTGCAGTAAAGTTTTAATATAACCAATATCCATGGTTTCACTGATAATAGTATTGGGTGGACACAAGTGAGCCTCAGTAAAAAAAAGGAAATTGACATGAAGTATTTTAAAAGTGCTGCATTAACAACCATGAATCATAACTTAAGTACACAACTCCCCAAAAAATCATAAATTGAAAGACTGAAGACAAGGTATATAACCTCCTCAGGAAAAGTAATTGCCAAATCAAGGATAGAAATAATCACTATGTCAGGAGAATGAGAGACTAAAATTTTCTGGGAAAGCTATGTAGAAAAAATGAAATCTGAGCCAAAACTTTGGATGGCTAGGATTTAGATAGGTGGTAAAGAAAGAAGAGAGCATAGTTAAGGAAGGGAAGAGAATATCAATCACCTAAATAGATTAGTTTGACTAGGTTAGGAGCTAGGATATGCTAGAACCACCTAATAACAGATCTTGAGAGCTAATTGTTAAATTTTCAGTATGAGAATTTATACCTCAGAAACATCAGACACTAAAAATCAATTTTATTTATTGTTTTATTATTTCCAGAATTAAGAAAGTGATGGAGAAAATATTAGTAATGAGAATTAAACTTAAAAGTATGTCATTAAATTTTCTCTCCCAGAAAGCCAATTATTAAACATTTACCAGCATCCCACTTGTTAGTTACATGTAAAATTAGGATGATCATTCGGAATTTCAAATGCCAGGGTACAGAGTTTAAACCATGATATAATTCCTAAAGGCACTGAAGATTGTTGAGTAGGAAAGTAGAATAACAGTGATATATTTTTTATGAAGATTAATCTGGCAACAGTTTGTAAAGTGGATTTGATTGGGAAGAGTATGAATATCAAAATGTAGGCCATTGTATTAGTCTAATGCATAAGATGATAAAGGTCTTACCTAGATTGTTGACAGAAATAGAAAGGAAGGGATAACTGGATAGAGAAGAAAAAAAGGTAGCAGGTGTAGTTAATATGAAAAGAAGAAAGGAAATTGAATTAAAGTGAGAAAAGGTAGGAAGCCATGTGAAGGTACTAGGTTTGGATTTTTTGTTTTGTTTTGTTTTTTAATTTAATGGAGCCCTGTCACATGTGTGAAGTCAGAGAAGACAAAAAAAATTTTAAATCAATAAGAAAGCTAATTTTAAATATCTGAATCCAAAAATTACTGCTAATAGCTTTCACTATATTTCAGACTTAGTAATGTCCTTTTTTCTTTTTTCTTTTTTGGTTTTTTGCAAGACAATGGGTTTAAATGACTTGCTCAAGGTCACACAGCTATGTCTGAGGCCAGATTTGAGGTCCTCCTGACCCCGGGGGCCAGTGCTCCACCCACTGTACCAAATAATGTCCTTTTGAAGGTAAAAACTGTCTTCAGTACTTTCCTTCCAATATTCACCAAAGATTTCATGTTTTCAGGGTTTGCTAAAAAACTGTTTCTTAACCTTCAGCATAAGAAGCATTAAAAAGTAAAAAAGAGAAGCTGTAATTTCAAATTTCTCCAAAGAAAAGCACCTTAAAAATCAAGAGTTTTATTATTTTATTAGTATGATTCTCTACTTTTCAGCAAATAAGCCTATAGTAGTGTTACCCCTCCTGTCAAAGTAATGTTTTATAGTACTTACTCAACTAAAGGTATCATCCATGACTCTATAAAAGGAACAAATGTTTAAATTGATCGATCTTCTCTGATAGTAACCTTTTGTCTTTAGCTCCAGTGCTGTGGATGTGATTCAGTGTGCAGAAGGAATATAATTTATCTCTTTTCCCCAGTTGAATCACAACCAATAAACCATAAATTGTCAAGGCAAACAGACAAATGATGACTGTTTTCTATAGGAATATCTCAACTAACTCAATTGAATTGGGGACATGAGAAGTGAGTTCATGAATAGCCCTTCAGTTTCATATACAATCAGGTTATAAAATGTAATGGTTTGCATTAGTAGATTAATAATGAATAAAGGAATAACATAAAAAAGTGATTTTTGGAAGCATATAGTCAACAGTATGAATAGTAATTGCCTGATTCATGTAATAAATTAAGACTTGGTAGACACAGGAATATTTAGGATTAAAAAAAAATTGAAACTCAAAATTCCTGTTGTTTCATAATTTTCTTTTCCACTTAAGAAAAACTCTATAAAGCCCCAGACAAAATATATCCAAAACAGAAATCATTCTTCCCTACACAGATCCAACCCTCCCCTTCTTCCAGTTTCCTTATTAAGGGTAACATCATCCTTCCAGTCATCTAGGTTTGCAATCTCAGCATCATTCTTCACTTTTTTCCTTCCTTTGACCTCCACATATCCAACCACTTATCAATTCTACCTTTACAACATCTCTCATTCATCCGCTTCTCTATATTAGCATAGGGGAGGTTGGGTCTTCATGTCTCTTCATTCAAGTCCTGCTTAAGCTTTGCAATTTTGTTACACTTAAAAAAATTGTTGTGTAGTTGTTCTTTCCTTTTATAGACTAATGTTTATTTATATAATGATGTAGACAACTGAAATTATAATAGCAGATAGTAACTTATTTAGAAATTATCCCAGTTAGATCAAGCTGGGAATTACTAACACATTAAGCAATCAGATGTTTAAACCAGAATATTATTTATTTGAATTCATTACCATTTCCTCTCCCACATTCTCCAAAAGGATAGCACTAACAAATAGTTCCACAAGACAGGCAGTTAAGAGAATGGGGGGGGGAGTTTATTTAATCTCTTCCATTAAAGCCTTTTGTAGTTGAATAATTAATATAGGAATTCTCATTGTGGTCACTGAACGTGTCAGATACCTGCTACTACTGACTCTAAGAACATTTCAATAGGGAATGGTATATAATATGAGAAAATAATGGCATTTGGGTTGTCAAGAACAACAGTGACTGATGACAAGTAAATTTGAAAGCATATGAAAAAACAAGTAAGACAGAGAAAACATGAAGAGATTTACATTTACTGATTCAAAGTGAATTAAAGGGCGCCTAGGTGGCGCAGTGAATAGAGCACCGGCCTTGGAGTCAGGAGTACCTGAGTTCAAATCTGACCTCAGACACTTAATAATTACCTAGTTGTGTGGCCTTGGGCAAACCACTTAACCCCATTGCCTTGAAAAATCTAAAAAGACAAAGTGAATTAAGAAGAATTAGGAAAACATTATATATATTAAATACAATGATATAACTGGAAAAATCACAATGCAATTTTAAAAGATTGAAAAATTATAAAGAATAAGCTTGGTCTCGACGAAGTGATATGGAAAAGATAACCCCCCAACTTCTCTGCAAGTAGAGGAGAGGAATGATGTTAATTTTTTATATTCTCCCTCTTTTTTTTTTAAATTCTTTGTTACAAAAGGGGGGGAGAAAATCTAGGCAATCTTAAAATATTAACAAAATACTATTAAAAAAAGAAATAAATGGCTATTTCCAAAGGTAACATTAGATATTGCACACTAAACTCCTCAGAAATCCCTCTCTCAAATAAAGTCATTCATTCATTCATTCAGCCAATACTTGCTGTGAATCTATTGTATGCAAGGCCCAATGTCAATTATTGTGAAAAAATAAAGATTATCAGGACACAGTCCCTATTCTGTTAATAGAGAAAATGATCTAAACATGTATATAACATAAGGTAAAAGTGTAATAGCACACAAAAAAGACAAATGAATTAGGCTGGAGAGTAATCTCATCATGTAGAAGAGGCAGGGTAGGAGAGGGGTGTATGGTTCAGAGAAGAATCACTTGAATTGTTGTTCAAGTGATGTCTTGAAGGATGGGTAGTTTTTTCAATACTTGGAGATAGAGAAGAATGGAATGGAAATGAAAATTAAAAGGAAAGAAAAGGAATATATCATGAGCAGGGAAAAAAAAGTAGACAAAATAGCATTAGATATATTTAAACCTCAAAAAAAGGTTCAATTTGGCAAGACAATGGGGGTAAAGGAAAAATCCAGGAAGGAATTGTTGGACCAGATTCTGAAGACCTTTGAAAGGCAGGCTAAGAAAATGGTACTCATTTTTGAGACTTTTGAGAAAGAATGATCTCAGAAATGGGCAGTGGAAACATAATGGATCCAATTAGAAAACTACTGCAGTAGCCCAGGAGAGAAATAATTAAAAGTTTAAAAAATAATAATAGATATTTTTGTGATATTCTGGTGATAATAAGAATAGAAAGGAGGAAAGTCAAACAGACATAAATACCCAGGTATCAGGGTGATGGAACAGTCAAAGATAACTTGAAATTTACAAGTTCAGGAGGACAGTGGTGACATTCAAAGAAGGGATACAGCCTCTATATTCAATCTAGAGGCAACTAAGAGGAACAATGGATGGAGCACTAAACCTGGTATGAGGAAGTTCTGCATTAAGACTCTTCCTAGCTATGTGACTCTGGGCAAGTCACTAAATCTTTGTCTTTCTAAGGTTTCTCAACTGTAAGATTAAGATAATAATAGCACCTACTTTCCAGGGTTGTGAGGATCAAATTAGCTAATATTCATAATGTACCTTTAGCACAGTACCTAATAAATAAATGCTTATTTTCTTCTTCCCTTCAAACGATAAATTTACAATATTGTTCTTCTATAAGTATGGAGATATCTCACCTATAGTTAGGAATGTGAACCTGTTATTTAGTCTAAGAGGGGTGATGGCAGAGCAGTGTAGGGGGACCAGCAGGGGGAGAACTTCCTGATCATCTGCACTAGTTTAGTCCCTGAATTCTGATTCTTTGGAGATGGATATGTGCTCTGACTTCAAACTCGCAACCCCATCTACAAGGAGGTCACAAAATGTCCTAGTTACATCTAAGCCAAATTAAAATATAATTAGGAATATTTAACAAACTAAAAAATATATAATACAAATCATAGATAATTTTAATTTTTGATTTTCTAAGAGAATATATGACTACAAGGATGCTTCAATAGGGTATAATATCCATGGGAGAACTCTTCTCCCCCCCCCACTCTTCTTTTTTTCTTGGATTTCTAGCAATCAAAGGAGGAACTTTCTTCTTCACCTCCCCAAGGCTCATGGAAGTATGGATCTAGACCTAGCAGTATGAACATATGTTTACCTAGATGAACCTGATTCTAACCCTCAAGACCCTGGTTGCTCCTTCAGTTTTATGTTTCATTTTGTTTTTTTTCACTGAGCCCATATCACAAGAGTGATTCTGAAAGAAGGATCTTTTCATTCTTGGAAGCTACCTAGTAAGAACAGGAATCATCAGATTTCCTGAGTCAGTATTTCTAACCCACAAGAAAATTCTACGAATTTTCACAGAAGTTGACCACCAAGATGATATGGCAGATGAAGACTGAAAATCCAAGTCATGCCCTCTCTTTAATATCTCTGAACTTTGTGAGTTATTCAGACATTACAAATGCAAGGGGAATGAGTAGTAACTATTCAACAGTTACACAAAATTGTTTAGTGTTTTAACTATTTTTAATGTATATTTCTTAATCTTCTGTCTTTTAAGCATTTTTGTGGCAGAAGAAATATATAGTTTCATATAAATATTTTGTGCATTGGGGTGGTTAGGTGGTGTAGTGGATAAAGCACTGGAGTCAGGAGTACCTAGGTTCAAATCTGGTCTCAGACACTTAATAATTACCTAGCTGTGTGGCCTTGGGCAAACCACTTAACCCTGTTTGCCTTGCAAAAAAAAAAAAATATTTTGTGCATTAAGTATTTTTAGAATTCCTTTTTTATATTAATCCCTATTGAGATAGACCTGATTCAATCTTAAGTTTTGGTGTAAAAGACTTTCCCCTGATCTATGGAATGGTGACAGTAAACCAAAGACAGAGAAAGCCTGGTAAAATCTAATGCCTTGTTCTGGATCCCTCAGGAACAAAAGCAGTTCTTAAATCTAGCAATCCTTCCCCCCCTCTCGGCCCCCTCCCCCATGCCCCTGGCCTTCTTCTAGTCCCTGGTTGACAAAGATTTCAAAGTGAAATATAAATTGATCAAACATTTGAGGTAGCAAGAAGATAGCTCTTCATTTATTGAAAGTAATGAAATAAAAATTAAACAGTGCTTCAAAGTATAATAAAGAATAATGTCTATAGCCCTGAAAATAGGAATATTGTGAATGTTATATACTACTTATTTTAAAAATCAATTGATATTGATTAGCTATTTTTATTCATGGCTATGATTAAATAGCTCTGACAAAAGAAGGAAATGAGAAACCACTCCAGTATCTTTTCAAGAAAACCCCACGAACAGTATTAAAATGATAAAAATAGATGACATGGGAAAATGAGCCCCTCAGGTCAGAAGGTGTTCAACACACTACAGGGGAAGAGTAGATAACAACTAAAAGTAGCTTCAGAAAGAAGCAGCTGGATTAAAACTGAAAGGCAGCTCAGTGGCAGATGAGTCTGATGACAAAAACAAAGTCCAATGCTGTAAAGATCAATTCTGCAGCTCTGACATTCAAGTTATAGATCCAACCAAGGAAAAGAGAAAGATTCAAAGAAGTTTTCAATGGTAGACATTGTAGAGGATCTTCAGTGAAACTCTGTCTCTTTGGGGGGGAAAGGGGAAATAAAGCCCAGGAGGCAGGAGAGCAGGAAAATCATCAGGAGACTTTTAGCTACAGTGAAATTCAGGTCCCAACAGCTTAAAAACAGCAGAGGTCCCAGCAGCTAGATAGCAAGCCAGCAGAGAGGGTTCCAACCCCAAACAAAGTCTGAGCCCTGGGAATGCTGGAATAAAATTCAGGACTGGGTCAGGAACAAACCACTGCCAAGTCAGAACCTGGACATAAAGGAGGAAACAAACCTCTGCAAAGGAAAGCCTGGACTGCATGGACAACATCTTGGCCAACGACAAGCCAGGTATCAGACCCCAATCCCAGGAAAAAAAAAAAAACAAACTCTTGAATCTCTACTCTCTATACCCCAGGACCAGAGCTAAAATAGCCAAGATGAGCAAAAAAGCTAAAAGAGCTCTTGCTGTAGAAAACTACTTTATAGACAAAGATGGCAGCAATGCCATGTCTGAAGAAGAATTCAGTGAAAAATCACTCACAAGGGAAGTCTCAAAACAGTCTATGAATTGGATTCAAATCCAAAATCTCATTGAAGAGTTTAAAAAAGAATTCAAAAATCAAAGAAGAAAGGAAGAAGAAAAGTAGAAAAAGAAATGATAGTAGTGCAGGATAATTATGAAAAATTGATCATTTAAAAGGGAAACACAAAAGGTAATTGAAGAAAATAAAACCCTAAAAATTAGAATTGAACAACTAGAAATAAATGAATCTATGAGATTACAGGATTCATCAAACAAAATAAAAAGGCTGGAAAAAAATTGAAGAAAATGTAAAGTTGCTTTTAGGGAAAACAAATGGCCTAGAAAAGAGATGTAGGGGAGACAATCTATGAATCATCAGACTACCAGAAAGCCTAGATTAAAAAAAGAACCTGGAAAACATCATGCAGGAAATTATTAGGGAAAATTATCCAAATCTGCTAGAACAAGAAAACAATACAACCATTGAAAGAATATACAGAGGGGCGGCTAGGTGGTGCAGTGGATAGAGCACCAGCCCTGGAATCAGGAATACCTGAGTTCAAATTTGGCCTCAGACACTTAATAATTACCTAGCTGTGTGGCCTTGGGCAAGTCACTTAACCCCATTGCCTTGCTAAAATGAGAGAGAGAGAGAGAGAGAGAGAGAGAGAGAGAGAGAGAGAGAGAGAGAGAAAGAAAGAATATACAGAACCCTTCCAGAAAGAGACCCCAGGATAAAAACTCCAAGGGCTGTTATAACCAAATTCCAGAACTTTCAAATAAAGGAGAGAATACTGCAAGCAGAAAAAAAGAAAACAGTTCAATTACAAAGGAAGCACAATCAGACTCACATAGGACCTATCAGACTCTACACTGAAGGACCAGAGGACCTGGAATACCATATATCACAGGGCAAAGAACCTGAGATTACAACTGAGAATTTACTACCCTGCAAAATGCAGAATATTGTCAGGGGAAAAGATGGATGTTCAATGAAATAAAGGACTTCCAGAATTGGAAGACCAGAACTGAACAGAGAATTCATTCTCCAAATACATGACTCAAGAGTTGCATGAAAAGTTTAATGAAAAGGGGAAGAAAAAAAACAAAACAAAACAAATGTTAGTCAAGATGATCAAATTGTATACAACCCTAAAAGGGAGGATATAACACTTCTAATTCTTGAGAACTTTACTTCTCTTAGGATAATTAAAAGGTTGAATATAATTGAGGAGACTGGTCTTAAAGGATATGGGTGTAGTTGGGTCTTGTCTTTCCACTGCAGAGGTCCAAGTTGACATCACTATATTTGAGACAAAAAGCCCCTGATGAAAAGCAGAGGTGTTAACTTTAAACTTAAGTGTCTCATTATTCTTTGACCCACTTTAATTCTGCAGGGTTGACAAAGCTTAGAACTTTCTCTGATGAGGGCATCATAAACTGGGCTGTCCTAAGGCTCCCACAACTTACAATCATTTGTAAAGTTCTTAAGTGAGACCTCCAGAGTCTTCCAGTACTTAGAACCCTTTAAGATTCTTGTAGTTAATTAAATTACTGATGACAATGAGGACAAAGTTAATCAGTTCTTCTAGAAATAACAGCCCCCCCTTAAAAAAGATGTCACATTCATCATAGTAGATTGGAATACAAAGTTGTAAATCAAAAGAAAATTGGAGTAACAGCCAAATTTGGCCTTAGAATACAAATGAAGCATAGTGGAGGCTAAGAGAGTTTGGTTTTAGCAAATGTTCTTTTTCAACAACTCAAAAAGCAAATCTATTCATGGCTGTTACCAGATCATTAATATAAAAATCATTGATTATATGCTTTGCAATCAATGGTAAAGAAATTCTATACAGTCAGTTAAAAAAGACCTGGAACTGACATGGCCTAGATTATGAGCTTCTTAGTACAAAATTCAGGCTTAACTTGGAGAAAGTAGGGAACTCCAAAAGATCACATAGATATGACCTAAATAACATCCTTTATGAAGCTAGAATTAAATACAAGAATCACCTCCCTAGCAAAACTGAATATAAGGAGAAAAAAAATGATAATCAATGAATTAGAGGATTTTCAAGTATTGCTAATGAAGAGACCAGAACTGAATAGAAAATTTGACTCTCAAATAACAAGAATCAAGAAAGATTTAAGTTAAACTATTTATGTTCCTATATGAGAAGATAATATTTGTAACTAATTAGAACTCTATTATTATTAGGGCAGTTTGAAGGAGTATATATATGACATGAATATGAGTTGACTATGATGGAATTATATTAAAAATAAAATAAAGGGGTGATAAAAAGGGATGACATAGAAGGGAGAAGTAGGATGGGATAAATTATCTCACATAAAAGAGGTGCACATGAGCTTCAACAGAAGAGGAGAAGATGCAGAAGTTGGGGGGCAGGGATAGATAAAACTTGACCCTTTTCTCATTGGAATTTAGCTCAAAGAGGGAATAAGACACACAGTTGGTTTTGAAATCTATTTTGCCCTATAGGGAAATGAGGGGAAGGGATAAGAATAAGACAAGCTGGAGGGTGGATTAGGGGAGGTAGTAGTCAGAAATAAAATACTTTTGAGGGGTGGAAAGGTAGAGAGAGAGAGAGAGAGAGAGAGAGAGAGAGAGAGAGAGAGAGAGAGAGAGAGAGAGAGAGATAAATGGGGGGGGATTGTAGAATGGAGGAAATACACAGCTATTAATTATAACTGTGACTAGAATGAGCTCACCCATAAAATGGAAGCAGATAGCAGAGTAGAATGCATAATTTAGACATAAAGGATAATGTCAAAAACAAATTAGTGAATGTGGAAAAGTATATCTTTCAGATCTAAGGATAAGGGAAGAATTTATGAGCAAACAGAAAAGAGAACATTATGGGACATAAAATGGTTAATTTTGATTACATTGAATCAAAGCAGAAAACTGGGGAAGGGAATATATATATATATATATATATATATATATATATAAAACAAATATAGAGAGAAGTCTGTATATGTGTGAGTCAAATTTATGAAATATGAATCATTTCCCACTTGATAAATGGTCAAGGATATGAACAGTTTTCAGATGAATAAACTAAAGTCAACTATAATCATTTGAATAAATGCTCTAAATCACTATTGACTGGAGAAATGTGATTAAAAACAACTCTGACTCACACAAATAAAATCAGATTTAAATAAGTGGGCAAATATCAACTGTTCATGGATAGGCTGAACTAATATAATAAAAATAACAATTCTACCAAAATTAAACTACTTGTTTAGTGCCCTACCAATCAAAATTCCAAATAATTACTTAAATGAGTTAGAAAAAAATTATAAGTAAATTCATATGGAGAAATAAAATGTCAAGAATCTCCAGACATTTAATGAAAAAAAAGTACAAAAGAAGGTAGCTTAAGCCCTACCAGATCTAAAATTATATTATTAAGTATCAGTCATCAAAACTGTCTGGTATTGGCTAAAAAATAGAGTGCTGGATCGGTGGAACAGACTAGGTGCAATAGCAGGAAATGATTATAGTAATCTGCTGTTTGATATACCCAAAGAGTCCAGCTATTGGGATAAAAACTCTCTCTTCGATAACAACTATTGGGAAAATTGGAAGCTAGTATGGCAGAAACTTGGATTAGACAACACCGCCTCACACCCTATACCAAGATGAGAGCAAAATGGATACAGGATTTAGACATTAAAAAAACAATATTATAAGCAAACTAGGAGATCAAGGAATAGTTTACCTGTCAGATCTATGGAAAGGGAAGCAGTTTATGACCAAGGAAGAGATGGAGAACATCATTAAAAACAAACTAGACAATATTGATTACATTAAATTAAAAAGCTTTGGAACAGACAAAACCACTGTAACCAAGATCAAAACAATTGTAGTAAATTGGGAAACAATTTTTACAACTAGTATTTCTGACAAAGGACTCATTTCTAAAATATACAGAGAACTGAGTCAAATTTTTTTTTAAAAAAACCATTCCCCAATTGAGAAAGGCTCAAAGGCAATTTACAGATGAGGAAATCAAAGCAATCCATAGACATATGAAAAATTGTTCTAAATCACTAATTATTAGAGAAATGCAAATTAAAGCACCTCTGAGGTACCACTTCACACCTCTCAGACTGGCCAATATGACCAGAAAGGACAATGATCAATGTTGGAAGGGATGTGGGAAATCTGGGACACTATTACATTGTTGTTGTTGGAGCTGTGAACTCATCCAGTCTTTCTGGAGAGCATTTTGGAATTACACCCAAAGGGCAACAAAAATGTGCATACCCTTTTGATCCATCAATACCACTAACTGAGTCTATATCCTGAAGAGATTATGAAAAAGGGTAAAAACATCACTTGTACAAAAATATTCATAGCACCACTGTTTGTGGTGGCAAAGAATTAGAAATTAAGTGAATGTCCTTCATTTAGGGGATAGCTTAAAAAACTGTGGTATAAGTATGTGATGGAACACTGTTGTACTATTAGAATCCAGGAGGGATGAGAATTCAGGGAATCCTGGAAGGACTTGCATGAATTGATGCTAAGCAAGATGAGCAGAACCAGAAGAACATTGTACACCCTTACAGCAACATAGGAGTGATGGTCAACCTTAATGGGCTTGCTTATTCCACCAGTGCAATAATCAGGCACAATTTTGGAGTATCTGTGATGGAGAATACCATTTTTGTTCAGAGAAAGAATTGTGGGGTTTGAGCAAAGACCAAAGACTATTACCTTTAATTGCAAAAACAAATAAAACCATTATCTTATTATGTTATGTAATTTTGCTATCTCTTATACTTTATGTTTCTTCCTTAAGGATATGTTTTCTCTCTCATCACATTCAACTCAGATCAATGTATACCATGAAAACAATGTAAAGACTAATAGACTGCTTTCTGTGTGGGGGTGGGGGTGGTGGTGGAGGGAAGGAAGCGAGATTAGGGGAAAAAATATAAAATTCAAAATGAATAAAATATTTCTTTTAAAAAACACAAATAAAAAATAAAACAACTCTGAGTTATCACCTCACACCTATCAGATTGGTTAATATGGTTGCAAAGGAAAATGACAAATTTTAGAGGGAATGTGGGAAAATTGGGTTAGCAAACTCTATCAGTAAAGTAGGGAACTGATTCAACCATTCTGGAGAGGAATTTGAAACTGTACCTAAAAAACCTATAAAACTATGCATACCTTTTGAACCAGTAATACCACCATTGGATCTGTATCCTAAAGAAATTTTTTAAAAAGGAAAATGACCAATGTATACAACAATATTCATAGCAGTTCTTTTAATTGGCAGAAAAGAATTGGAAGTTGAGGGGACAACCATCTTTTGCTGAATGACTGGGCAAGTTGTGATACCTAATAATGATGGAATGCTATTATGCAATAAAAAAGTCAAGTAGGAAATATCCACAAAGCTGGAAAGAATCATATGAACTGATGCAATGTGAAGTGAGCAGAACCAGGAAAACATTGCACATGGTAACAATAATATTGGGCAATAATCAACAGTGAATGACTTAGCTATTCTCAGAAGTACAATGATTTAAGATAATTCTGAAAGACTTTTAAAGAAAAAATGCTATCCACTCCCAAATTAAAAAAAGAATGCAGATTGAAACATCCTTTTTTAAAAAAAAAAACTTTCTTGAGGCAGCTAGGTGGCACAGTGGATAGAGTACCGGCCCTGGAGTCAGGAGTACCTGAGTTCAAATCTGACCTCAAACACTTAATAATTACCTAGCTGTGTGGCCTTGGGCAAGCCACTTAACCTCATTGCCTTACAAAAACTAAAAAAACAAAACAAAACAAAAAAAACTTTCTTATTTTCCTTTGTTTCCTATTTGTATTTTTATTCACAACATAACTAATATGAAAATGTTTTACATGACTGCACATGAATAACCTATATCAAATTGCCTGTCTTCTCAATGAAGGGTAAAAGAAGAAAGGAAAAGAATTTGAAACTCAAAAAATATTTTTAATGAATGGGAAAATTGTTTTACAAGTAATTAGAAAAAGAAAAAGAAAATTAGAGATATTAAAGGACTATTTCATACAAAATAGGCATGATAAAATTGCAGGGACTTAACAGAAGTCGAATAGATTAAGAAGTGGCAAGAATACACAGAAGAACTATACAAGAAAAATTTTAACAACATTGATAAATGATCTAGAGCCAGAAATCCTGAGGAATGAAGTCAAGTAGATTATATGACTTTTGCTACCAATTAGGCTAGTGGAGGTGACAGAATTCTAGCTGAACTATTTAAAATCCAAAAATGATGGTAGTATTAAAATGTTGCACTCAACATACTAGCAAATTTGTAAAACTCAAAAGTGAATACTGGATTGGAAAATATCAAGTTACATTCCAACCCTAAAGAAGGGCAATACCCAAGAATGTTCAAATTACCAAACTTAATATAATTGTGCTCATCTCACAAGCAAGCAAGGTTTTACTTATTAATAGTTTGCAGAACAGGTTTCAGCAATATGTGAACAGAGAAATTATCAGAACAGGCTGATTTTCAGAGACTGAGGAACTAGAGACCAAATTACCAACCTTGACTACTCTAGAGCCTTTGACTGTATGAATCACAACAAAATGTGGCAAGTCCTCATATATTAAATACTTGACCATCTTTCATCTTGTCTCTGTGGAGCTAGTGTAGAAGTCAAGAAGCAATAATTAGAACTGGACTGGAAGAATTGATTGGTTTAAGATTAGAAAAGGAGTATGACAAGACTGTATATTGCCAAGTTATTTAACTTATATGCAGAATGTATCATATGAAATGCCAACATGGATGAATCGAAAGTCAGAATTAAGGTTGCCAGGAGAAATATCCATAATTACAGATATGTAGTTATTATCACTCTGATGACAGAAAAGGAAGAATGAAGAAGCCTCTTGAAGAGGGAGATAAAGGGGAGTGTAAAAGTTAATTTAAAGTATAGCATCAAAAGAATTAAGATCTTAGCAACTTGGTCCCACCTCTTCCTGACAAATAGAGGGAAAAGATGGAATCAGTGTTAGATTTTAGATTCTTAGATGCAAAGATCCCTGCAGATAGCAACTGCTGCCATGAAATCAAAAGTCTCTTGCTCCTTGGAAGGAAAGTATAGCAAATCTGTATCTTATACTAAAAAGCAGAGACATCATCTTGCTGATAGAGGTCTATATATTCAAAATTATGGTTTTTTCCAATAGCAATGTATGGCTGTGAGAGTTGGAATATAAGGAAAGCCGAGTGTCAAATCACAATTTTGAATTTTTGTGCTAAAGAAGACTTTTAGGGGTGGTTAGGTGGTGCAGTGGATAAAACACCAGCCCTGGAGTCAGGAGTACCTAGGTTCAAATCCGACCTCAAACACTTAATAATTACCTAGCTGTATGGCCTTGGGCAAGCCACTTAACCCCATTACCTAGCCAAAAAAAAAAAAACCTAAACAAATAAAATAAAATAAAATAAAGAAGACTTTTAAGAAGACTTGGACAGCAAGGTCAAATCAGTCAATATTTAAAGAAATTAATTCAGGCTATTCACTGGAAGGTCAAATACTGAAGCTAAAAAAGCTTAAATACCTTGTCCACATGAGAAGAAGGGACTCTAGAAAAGATACTAATGTTGGGAGAGATTAAAGTCAAAAGGAAAAGAGAACAGCAGAGGATGAGATAGATAATATCATGAAAACAATGAATATGAACTTGGTCAGGCTTTAAAATAGTAGAGGACAGAAGAGCCTGAAATTTTACAATTCATGGGGTCACAAAGAGGAACCAATTGAATGACTGAACAGCAAAAATATTTCAAAATATCTCAAATAACAGTTTTAAAAAATAGAACAAACTCTCCTATAAAATTACCCAAAAATGAGCTTTGACTTTCTTCCTTACCTTCCATTTCCTGCTGCATTCTGAGTGGTGGAATATCCTGGAGGAGGTGGTGGAAACCAGGATTGTCTGTTAAGAAATAACATATGCTATAAACAGAATGTTCAGAAGATCTGATCCCAAAGCCACTTCTTTTTAGGATCAACTTACAGCATTTGGCAGTCAAAAAGGCAAATTATTTTATGTTCGTTTATTCTTTGTAAGTCCCAATTCTTGTAAATAAAATGGAAAATTCCCATGATACATTCATGCTCTCTTTATTGAAATCAATTTTCTGGTTTTCTTTGACAATAAATAATAAGACATTGTAGTGATGATAGTGTCAGGAAAAAAAACTGAAAATGTAAAGAATCAAACTCAGAACTAAATAGTGTTACTTTTAGTGCAGAAAACTTTTTGCCAATAAAAAATATTAAACCTCACTTAATCATCCTTTGGACTGACAAGAGCAGCTGAGAGGTCCAGCATAAAGTTTAAAGGGCAAAGCAATAAAGAAAGTCCAAAGGATGATAGACAGGAAAATGAGGATTCTAGAAAATATACTAGATGGAAAACAATTGCAAGGACTAAGGATGTTTAATCTGGAGGGAGATCAGGGCAACCATAATAGTTATTTTCAAATACTTGAGAGGTTGTCATGTTGTAAGAGAAGTATTTTTATCACAACAAAGGAGAAAAGTAGGACAAATGGGTGAAAATTATATTGATTCAAATATTTTGAAATATTAAATGTCCAAACTGATCAGTAATGATTCACAATGTAGTAAATTTCCAGCCAATGATGGTATTGAAGTAAAGGCTAGGTGATCATGTTTGAGGAGTATTAGAGAAGAGACTCCTGCTTTGGATAGCCAATTAGACTAACAGACTTGAGAGGTCCCATGTATCTCTAGACTTTAGGAGTTAAAGAGCCAAGGTTACCAAGTTATAGTGCTGGGCTGAGCTGACTAAAGCAATTTATTTTTAATCTCCCAAGAAATGCAATAGTAACAGGCATAAGAACTAGGCATAAGTCAGCATTGTCTCTTTTATTAATAGCATTTACTTTTTGGCCCTTTAATACTGTACTGTTGGAATTACTCAGTCCTTTCTTCTACTCTGGCATTAATGGATCTATTTACTGCTCTGTGCCTATTGGACAAATGGGTCTTATCAAAGGTAGCAAAGGCATGTGGATAAAAAGCTGGCATTGTAGTCAAGGAAACCTCTTCAGCAGGTTAACTCCTCAGTGCTCTAGGTAACTCTCTAAGACTATCAGTTACAGAGAAGATTCAGACCTACATTGCTAGAGTTATCACTGGAAACTTTTTACAAAAGTGAAATTACAGGTCCAGCTCCTATCCCCATCTTACCATAAAAGCAGGACCTAATTAGAGAAGATGGTAATAATTGCAGGAACACATAAATTTTTACTCAAGATTCCCATATTCCCATATTTACATACATAGATATATATGTATATATATATATATATATATATATATATATATATATTTGGCAAAATCCTTAATTGTACCTTGATTATAACTAGCCAATCTATAAATACCACTTAGGTGGCATGATTTAAGGGCTCTTGGAAAAGGTTTACTTGCATCCAAGATTTCTGCCCTACTAGAATTACATAATGATCTATGTTTCTACCATCATTATTATTTAGAAATTTAGGGCAATTCCTCTAGAAAGTTCCTATTAAGGTTTATGGTATCAAAGAACAATCTATTAGGAGGCCAAAGATGTGGATTCTAGTTCCAATTTATTAATTTGCTTTATCCAAGATTTAATTGAACTTAAGAGTTAGAAGTCATTCTAAGATGAGAGAGCTAGCACTAGCAGGTAACTCAAAGGCCATATAATTCAACCTCCCTTCCCCTTTTTTAAAGATGAAATATCGAGTGACTTGCATTCCATAATTCCTCAAAACTTGTCTTTTCTATAATTCTCATAAATTACCAACAATCCATCTCCTATCCCTGTGCTTTTTTCATTAGTTGCCTCTTTCTAGGCCTGAAGTGAATTTCTTCTTATATCCATTTCATAAAGTCTTACTATTGCCTTAAGATATATCTTAGGCATAATTTTTCTTATTAGAACCTCTCTTTTGGGGGGGGCAAGGCAATGGGGTTAAGTGGTTTGCCCAAGGCCACACAGCTAGGTAATTATTAAGTGTCTGAGGCTGGACTTGAACTCAGGTACTCCTGACTCTGAGGCCAGTGCTCTATCTACTGTGCCGCCTAGCTGCCCCCCCTTAAAACCTTTCTTGCTCCCCACAATTGCCAGTGTTCTCCTCCCAAACCATCTTATGTTTGATCATTTTGTGCATATATATTTATATACATGCAAATATCAGCTTGATATTTATGCTACATAAATTTTTATTTGTTTTTATTGCCCGTAGTACAATACTAGTAAAGCTTTTTTCATTCTTTGGTATTTATATTTCTAGTTCCTAACACAGACCCTGACACTTAATAGACAATAAAGATATGTTGATTGATTAATTATTGATAGTCTAAGGTCACTCATATCATAAGCATAAAAGATAGGCTTTGAATCCTAATCTGAAACCAATGTCTACACCCCTAAACCAGGCTGCTCAGAGATCTAATTGAAATCCAAATGATAATTTTACAAATGAGGAAATTAAAGCTTAGAAGACTAAATGAAAAACTAAATTTCTCATAACTAGAGATAGAACCTTATCTAGAACTCATGTCTTTCTTCATAACAAAATACTCCTCCTCATATGATACCACACTTCTTCCCATTGGGCAGGAAATGGGGAGGGTAGCAATAGGTGAGACATCACCAGAGCATAGGTGAGCATTTGGGAGTCACAGAAGACTATAAAAATAGAGAAACTGGGAATGAAGAAGAGAGGGGAGAAGATAAAAAGACAAACTTGAAATGTCCATTCCTGAGGAGCCCTATTTACATAGCCAATAGAGAAGTACTTTGATTTAGAAGGACAACTAAATTTTTAGAAAAATGTTTTTCCAATGAAAAATAAACCCTGAATACCTTTTTTTCTTTACAGGAGTTGTGATGGGAATAGCAGCAGCAGTAGTGCTTGTAGTGGTGCTAGTGTTCCAAGAAGCTCCGGGTAGTCTATATTTGAAAAGAAAATGTTTGGAGTTTTTGTTTATTTGCTTGCTTTGAGGAACTCAGACAAGTCATGGTTGATAGTAGCAACTGGGTTAAAGTGAGGAGATCAAGTTAAAAGAAGACATCCTTATTTTTTGTTTTTAAACTCTCTCTCTCTCTCTCTCTCTCTCTCTCTCTCTCTCTCTCTAAACCTCCAACCACTAGAAAACACCAACTATAGTACTTGGCCTCTTCACCTACCCTTGAGAAACACTGGTTTTACATTAAATATGATTGGAAATAATCAAGGATAGGTTGTGGAGTAGGGAGAGGGAGGGGAGAAAGATATTGGATAGCAATAGGAAGACTCCCTAAATGAACATGAACAACAAAAAAATTAATGCACAAAAATAATAAATGAACAAAGGGACAGATACAAATAATCTTAAAAGTTTGTTCATTTTATATATAAATTACAAATTTTCCTTAAAAGGAAAGTTCATAACAATAGTTCACATTTTGTTAAACAAGCTTCATGTTCTTTAAACACTGAAAATTTTATTTTAAAAGAAAGAAGGAAATATATTAATACTGAGAATTAAGTAATTAATTAAAATTTGTCCTGACAAGACCTTTTCACATCTTCCATTCATACATTTTAGGCAATACTCATTTTATCTAAGGCACCCTTTATGGAGAACCATAATTTTGGAGTCCCCTTTCTATTAATAAAAGAATTGCAGGGAAGTGAAGTTAGGTAAGAAGGAGGTAGTGATGGTAGCCAAGAACACCATGCAACTGAAAAGCATTAAAAGTCAATGACCAGTAGAAAAGAATGAGGAAGAAGGGGGAAGGGATGATCAATTCATAGGTCTAGAGTTTGAAAGAACCTCAGATCATCTAATCTAAGCCCTTCATCTTAAAGATGAAGAAACTGAGGTTTCAGGGAGGTTAAGAAAGATGCCCAATGTCATCCAGGCTGTTAAGTATTAGAGGTAGGATTTGATGGGAGGAGAGAGGAAGGAGAGGAAGCAAAAAAGAAAAGGAGAAAATTAGAGAGGAGAGTGAAAGGAAAGAGAAGAGAGGAAGGCAGGGGAGGAAGGGTGAGAAGGAGAGGAGGTAGGAGAAGAGAAGAGGAAAAGGGAGGGGAAGAGAAAGAAAGAAAAAGGGAAAGAGGGGAAAGAAGGAGAGGGGGGGAAAGAGGAGAGAGATATGGGAAAGGGGGTAGAGAAGAGAGAGAAAAACCAGGAAGAGAGAGAACCCAGATTTCATTCCTGAAAATGTTTATTTAAATTGTATAAAAATGATATTGTTAATGTAGAAGTTGAGAATAGGCAGTACCTTGAATAAACATACAAAGATTATGCTCTAAAATATAGTTTCAGGAGAAATATACATACGGCTTTGTTGCTTCTGATGTTCTGAATGTGGACAAGCCTCTGATGGGGGGGAAAAACATCAAAGTTAAAGAAATAAACAAGTGGTAACAAGGAATAATTAATACCATCTGTGTTATAATCATCCATATTTTGATTGTTCAGTGTAATGATAGGTTAGAAAATTTTTGAATGGAGGAAAGAGGAAAGTGCAAGTATTTAGATAAATACCAAGAGATGGCTTCCCTAACTCAGATGTATCTTTTGAGAATCTCCAAAGAAGTCTTTTTTTCCCTCCCCCCCAAAAGAGCTGCTTCTGTTTTTTTACCAAATGTCTTTATTTGCTGTGCAGCTGTGTTCAATCATTTCCTTGGTAATGAGAATGTAAAAATCTGCATTTACATGATTTTTTG
The DNA here is from genome assembly GCF_037893015.1 of Macrotis lagotis. Taxonomy (NCBI): domain Eukaryota; kingdom Metazoa; phylum Chordata; class Mammalia; order Peramelemorphia; family Peramelidae; genus Macrotis; species Macrotis lagotis. Next base: position 131,074,279 of record NC_133663.1, on the reverse strand, counting down.
TCAATATTCTTGCTGCCAGAATATTTTCTAAAGTAATATTCATGTGCTAAATGTAATGAATTCCAGAATTGGGTTCATTTGACTTTCAAAAACCCCACAAAGTTTTCCTTTTCCTCTGATCATGGACCTGAAATAAAGGCCATACACACACACATGAACCTTTACACATACTTTCTTTATGAGACCTAATGGAAAACATTTAGTAAGAATGGAGCATTACAAATTGATAGGTAAGTCTGAGAAGAATCATATACTTGAACCTTTTCCCAAGGTTAGTAAATACTTGTACCTATTAGTTAGTCGGTTATCCAAGGTATTGGCTTTATAAGTTTTAGCAGCATCATTTCTGTCTGAAATCCTTTATGAAGAAACATAAGACAAAAGTCTTGATAAGCATTTAGTTTTCATGACCCTTTCAAATTCTTTTTTTAAAGTTAAAATCATTTAAAAACATAATTCTCTCTCAATGAGAACCATTTTTAAAAATGTGGTCTCTTTCCCTTTTCCTCCCCCCCCCCCCCCCCCCCCCCCCCCCCCGCCTCCATCCAACCAATTTCAGGTCTTATTAAGTATATCTCAGATCTTCATTTTCTCTAGAACCTCTGTAATAACTTGAGACTGAGCTCAGTAGGAACTGAGCAAAACTAATCCCTTCCCTTTTCCCAGAGTATGAGGTGATGTGAGGGGGGCACCCTTAGTTAGTTGGTTAGTTAATAACAACTATTATTTGATTTTTCAGAATTATTTCACACTATTTCTCTTCATAGAGTATGGTACAGCCAATGTAAATCATTCACTGCTGAATGGACAGCTTCCATGTTTTACTGCCATTCCTCATGCCTGGGAATGATCACCCTCTTCCTCCTCTATTCACCTGTTGAAACCCTAATTTTTTTTTCCTAAGGGCCAAATTATATTCGTTACCATGTCACATACTGGAGTCATCATGAAAACATTATAAGTATCTTGAATGTCATGTCTGACCAATGAAAATAGTTCTAGTATAAATACAGTAATAGTAGGGAGAATGGGTGGAGAAGTAGTTTCATGGAAGTGGTGATAGGACTCCCATTTTTCTCCTTTCATGAAAGGGGCAACCCCCACCTATCTGACCCAATAAAACCTGCATATTGTATGGATACATATTTTAGTAATAAACAATTCTAAACACAAACTCTACCCAGGAGCCAAAACAGGATTAAAGAGAACTAGGCCCAGGAAAGAATTATTTCAGGTCAGTCTGTATTCTTGATATCCCATTGCTCCATAATGATCTTTTGTGCAGTCAGTTAACTTGTATAAGTAGAAAAAAGCCAAATGTTTCCAAGACAGAAAATGGGATTCTTCTAATACATTCCTACCTTGAGAAAATAATAGAAGACAATGATATTTATGCATTCTGTGGTTTGAAAAGCTACATAAAAGTGAATAGTGTAGGTAGGTGTATTTTTTTTCTTCCTCATGCACTCTACCTCTTTCTTCTTGTTTGGAGAATAAGGACATTGTGGTGATACCCCTCCCTTTCCTCCTAACTCCCTAGAGAGGAAAATTGCAAGGTTCAGAAGATAAATGCTTCTGATTTTCTAAATTCAGAATTTCAAGTTTACTCAGCAAGGTGAATACTCTTTGAGTTTATCATGGAAACGACTATTATAATAACTGATATTTATTTAGTGATTTTAAGTTTGCAAAACACTTTAATACACTTTTTAATTTAAACTTCAAAATAATCTTGTAAGATAGATATTATAGTTATTAATTTCCCTATTTTACAGATTGGGAAATTGAAGAAGTTATATCTTTTCTCTAAGATCTCATTATTTTTAATCTAAAAAGACTCTCTTGTTCCAGTTGTCCAAACATAAACATCAATTCACCTCAGTTAGATCAGTCTAATGAAAAACAATTTGAAATTAAATAGAAAGCTCTTCATATTATATCTTTGACTCAGCAATACTACTACTACTACTGCTCATGTACCCCAAGGAGGTCAAACACAGAAAGAGAAGTTGTCTGTGTGTGTGTGTGTGTGTGTGTGTGTGTGTGTGTGTGTGTGTGTGTGTGTGTGTAAGCAAAATATTCATTGAAGTACTTTTTGTGGTAGCGCTCAATTGGAAAGATAGATACCCAGAGATTAGGGAATGGCTAAACAAATTGTAGTATATTGATATAATGAAATATTGCTAAAAGTCATGAAATATTCTTAAAAGTAGGATAAAGAGCAAAGAAAACACAACTAGGAAAATAATGTGCAGGAAAATTACACTAGAAACAAAGCAACTGAGCTAGGGCTAAAAGCAATGACCAATTTTGACTCAAATGGATAAATTTCACATTGTTCTCCTTTTGGGTAGTGAGGTGAAAGATTCCAGATACAGCATCTTTTTGAGTACCTTACTTTTTGAAGTTGATAAAGCTAACATCCTCATGCAATTGAGCTAATTCCCATTTCTATTGGTGATGATTTATGAATTTGTCCTCAACTAAACTTTGCTCCAAAAGTAATCAAAACATATTTTCATTCTAAATGATAAATATCTTCACCTCCCTGTTTCCAAAAGATGTTTGTTATTATATAAATTATGGATAACAATCTACCAAAATAAAATATTACAAGCTCATGGGACATTTAGGACATGGTGTTAAAAAGCTCATGTTCACAGTAACATTTTGGACAGTTCTGGTAGGAAATATAATTTTTAAAAAGATGAGTCTTATTAATACGTGTCACTGCCTTCATGAAGCCTTCTCTGCCAACCAAAAGTAATCTCTTCTTCCTCTGAATGGTAAGAATACTGTCACTCTCTTATGACATTAATTATATATATATATTATATATTTTTTCTTTTATAATCATAGTATCTCTCTCTCTTCTTTCCTCTTAATCTTGTGAGATTGGAAATTACTAGAAATTATTTAATTTTTGTACCCTAACACCTATCAAGAGGTTTTATACATGGTAAGCACTTGATAAGTTTTTAAATGAGAAAAATTTTTTGCTAATACCATTAAGTCTACTAATTAGCATTTATCCAATACCTAATGTGTATCAAGTACCATGTTAAGCACTGTAGATTCAAAGAAAGACAAAAGAGAGTCTTTCAAGTATAATGGAAAAGATAACATGAAATCAATTATGTACAAGTAAGATATATATATATATATATATATATATATATATATAGAGAGAGAGAGAGAGAGAGAGAGAGAGAGAGAGAGGACAAACTGGAGATAATCACTAAAGGGAAGACATTAACGTTAAGGACAAACAAGATTTCTTGTAGAAGATGAATTTTTAGTTGGGAGTAAACCAGTACAATTTTCTTATAATTTCCCTAACAACAAAAAGAGTGAGGACTGTTTAAAAGAATCCTTTCAAGTGGATAGAGCACTAGCCCTGGAGTCAGGAGGACCTGAGTTCAAATTTGATCCCAGACACTTAATAATTATCCAGCTGTGTGGCCTTGGGCAAGCCATTTAACCCCATTTGCCTTGAAAAAAAAAAAAACCTAAAAAAATGAATAAAATAAATTGTCATAGGAAGATTCACCTGGCAGAAGAAGATACCAGACACTGAGGTCCTTTCTCAAGTTAAACTGCCTAGCATTCCAATATTACTACAGAGAGTGCAATTGAGATGGACTGGACGCATTGTTAGAATGTCAGACTATTTTATGGAGAACATACACAGAGGAAGCACACAAAGGAGTCAGAAGAAGCAATACTGAGAAACCCTGAAGGTCTCATTGAAGAACTTTAGAGTTAACTGTACAGTATGGGAGACACTGGCACAGCACTGCCCTCATCAGTGAGGGTGCTGCACTTTAGCAGAATTGAAGCAACTCAAAGGTAATATGACATCTGTAAATTTAGAGTACCCACCCCAGGTATTCACATGGAATGTCTGTGCCCAACCCATGGTAGAACTTTCTGAACTAGTATTGGTCTGATCAGCGACAGTAGGGCATACCAAAAGTTTTGCTCTTTGATGATGAAGGACAAGAACCAACCAACCAAGGCAAGATAAGCAAATGACCCATCAAATAATTGTTCTTGTTTTCAGACAACTTCCAAAACTTCTTTATTCAACTCTCCAGGGAGGGCCACTGTCCATTTAACTGCAGCTAGAATATTAACTTACTAAGAATAAATGAAAAGTCCTACACTTAGATTTTGAAAATTCTTTTCATAACTACAAAATGAGAGAGGCATGGTGAGACATATTAATATGCAAAATATTTGTATGTTTTAATGTGCTAAAAGCTCAATGAGTCAGAAGTGTGATATTGCATAGCCCCCAAAATCTAATGTAATCTTACAGTGTCTTAAGGGATGTTTAACGTGCAGGAGTAGGAAAGTGCAAGGCACACTTGTATTTAGCTATGATTACACTCTATCTGACATATTATGTTCAGTTTTAGATGTCAAGTTTTAGGAAGAACATCAAATCAAATGGAGGCTACCTAGAAGGCAGTGACTGGGATGCTAAAGTACTTAAAGAAAATGTCATATGAGCATTGACTGGATATGTCTTTTGTTGCTGTTTTTCAGTCATTGTCAGTCATGTCCGATCTCATTTGGGATTTTTTTCCCCACAAAGCTGTAGTTTGCTATTTTCTTCTCCAGCTCATTTTACATGTGAAAAATTAAGGCAAACAGGGTTGCATGACTCACTCAGGGTCACATAGCTAATAAGTCTGAGGTCAGATTTGAACTTAGAAAGATGAGTCTTCCTGACTTCAGGCCAGAATTCTATCCTCTTCAAGAACTTGCTCTAACCATGCAGGCTGGCAACTTCTCTACAATTTAGAATCCTGAAGAGTTTCCTAAAGTACTAAGTTCAGTCAGTACTCTTTAGTACTTGCCCAGGGTTCCATAACTAGTATGTGTTAGAGGCAGGACTATAACCCAGGTCTGTCCAACTCTGAAGCTTGTTTTCTACTCATTATACCATACTTCTAATTATATGCATATGGTCATATTTTCCTTTTTTTTAATTACAATTTTTTTTCATTATTTGGGTCTTAGAATTTTGCAACTAAAAATACTTTTCTCCTTACTCTGAGCAGAAGTGAATATTTCAATATGTAAATGAATACATTCTTACATTTTGACTTTGTTAGCTAACCTTGAAAAAGTATTTACTTTGTTTTCAAGCTCTCATAGCCTTCAATTAATTACTGCAATCAAAAAGCTGAAAGCTAAGATAAGAGATAACACAGTTACTGGGACTCTCAAAATAGGATGAAGTATCTCTAACATGTATTAAACATGAAATTTTTTATAAACAAAAATGAAAAACTGTGGAGCCATCTTTGATAATTGCCATTCGACCACTCTAACTGGGACTTGGATTTGAAGGACTGCAGAGCCCTGATTCTATCTCCAGCCCTCCTGAGGCTGTAGGAAATATATTTTAATAAATATTTTGTCAGACAAGTCTTATGCATAGACTTTTTCCTTTCCTCCTTAACATACATGCTTAGTTGCTACTATTTGGAGAGGTATTCCCCACAAAATGTAAGAATTTACATTGAGAACCCTCAACTGCAGTGAGCACTTCCTAATTCAAGAATATACACTTAGTGAGAAGAGTTGGCCAAAGAAGGGAGTTTTAGTGTAGGCAGTCACAGATAAAATGAATAGAGGTGTAAGGTAGTAGATGATCACACCCTTTCCCTTAGCAATGTTAACATTGATTTGATTATTGCTTCCTGAGCAAGAGGTGCAAAGAGTTGCAGGTTAGGTAAGAAGTGTAATAACATGCTACAAGCTCAATGTGTCAATAGTGTAATATCAAGAAACACATGAGGGATTAAACACTGAGGTTCCAGTGGATAGCTGAAGAGAGTGAAAGATGGTCTAGGGATACCTAGATAGAGGCTGATGTGAGATGTGATTTATTCACCCTCCAATCCAGGCAATTCTTCTCCCAGACAAGTCTTAAAGAGGAATAGATTAACATTTTTCCATATGGTCCACAAAAGTGGTGTGAAATTTGCAAATATAGAAGTAAATTATATTATATCATTAGCAAATGTAGGAACCCCATCAAAATGGAAATAGTTAGTTTGATGGTATTGTTGGTGTTGTTGCCCATTGTTAACAAAGGACAACCATGACACCAAATGAATTATAACCCAACTTGCATAATGTAGTATGATCCATCCTTGATGAAGTCATGATGGTAAGGACTTCTTATAATCCATCATTTCTTTCTTTTCTACAGGGTCATTAACCATCGCTTTAATAATACCTAGAATTTTGTCAGTAAACCAAGTTAAGCTCATTGCCCTATAGCTTTCAGACCTCTCTCCTCTCTTTTTACTTTTTTTTTATTTTATTTAAGGCAATGGGGTTAAGTGGCTTGCCAAAGTTCACACAGATAGGCAATTATTAAGTGTCTGAGGTCACATTTGAACTCAGGTCCTCCTGACTCCAGAGCTAGTGTTCTATCTACTGCACCACTTAGCTGCCCTCTCTCTTCTCTTTAAAAAAAAATTAGAACACTTTCCTTTCTTCAGTGCTGAGATACTTTTTCCTACTTTTTATGTACTTTCTTTCATTTTTAGAAATTTAATTGATGCTTTTTTGCTTTTAAATCCCAATTCAATTCTAAATACATATTACTCATTCCCCTACCAGATCATCTATGACCTTTCAAATATCATTGACTGAGGTTCAACAATCATCTACCAATTCTTGCCTTACCCTGGTTACATAATTTGTCTAGCTCATAAACTGAATGCACCAAAGCAACGTAGCTACTTTCATATCTCCCTACTCATCTTTTTGTTTTGTTTTGTTTTTTCCCCCTACTCATCTTGTATTTTAAATTCTGAGTATTTTTTTCCAGCTCAAAGCTTAATATCCTGAACAAAGAAAAACAGAATAAAATAGAAGCTGAGTAGTTGTCCTATACCACCCCCAAAGAAGCAGTTTTTCTCTTTCTCTGATACTACCCAATATAACTAAAAACAACAATCATCTGTTTGTTGTTCTTATCATCTCTAAGTAGCTTTTCATTCATTCTGACACTATTCTTACAAGATGAGGACTTATATTCATCTTCCATTAACTGTTTTTTCCATTTTTTTATACATCTTCTTAAAAAAATTAAGTTGGTTAATGAGTTTCTTGAGAACTATATAAAATTTTTAAACAACTCCTTTTTCTCATCATAATTAGTTTATTTATATCTTCAGAATTTCGTTCTGACTCGATGCGGGTACAATACAAAGAATGCTGAACACGGAGTTAGAAAGATTCCAGTTTAAATCTGGCCTTGGACTCTTATTAGTTGTGTGATCCTGAGCAAGTCACTTACCTTTTTACCTCAATTTTCTCATCTGTAAAATGGAAATAATAATAGCCTACTTCATAATAACCTACTTCACAAAATTGTGTGAGAATAGAAAATAATTGTAAAGCACTAAGTATAATGTCTGACATGTAGTAAGTTCTATCCAATTTTTATTATTGCTATTATAATAATTATTAAGAACTTTTTATCCTCAAGCATTTAAACACTAATAGGCAAAACCATTTTTCCTCACAATTACAACTAGCAATCATAAGTAACCTGTACACAGGCTCCTGATCCTTCCATGAGTATCCTAAGACTCCACAAATAGCCAAACAAGTATTAAGAACAACTAGTATTTTCTCTATCAACCACTAGGGGTCTCTATACCCTATGTTACTGTTACAGAATTTCAATTATATGTAGCCCTAAAAATGCATTATTTCATAGTAAAAAGAAACAGTGGGGAAACATTGTAAAATCTTCGAAGTCTGATCATGATCCTTACCAGCTGTGTGAGCTTGTGCAAATCACTAATCCTCTCTAGCCTCATTTTTTCTATGAAATGATGGAGTTAAAGTAGATGATCTCTGAGGTATATTCCAGCTCTAAATCTCTGATTTTAGGACTTGATTTTGTGGAAATGTTAGAATATACTTCTTAACATTTTTCAGAAGAACAAATCAAAATTTTCTTTCTTTTTAAGGCCCAACAACTATTAATGATTGGCTCAGAGAGGTGGTATGGTGTAACAATGAAGCTGTTTATGAAAAAAAAGATTGCCGGGATTCACATTCTGCCTTTAATTTAATCTTTCCTTGCCTGGATCAACTCTATAATCAATAGTAGAAAAACAATTGCTAATCTACTTTGCTAGAGAGGGTTTCCTCTTGAGGAGTTTCTTATGACAATGAAACTACATTCTCCTGACACACTTCCCCACCCTCACATTCCTACACCCCCATTCTCCACCCTCACCTCTACCTCCACCAAAAAAAAATGTAAACTTGAAAATCAGCAATACCTGGGTTTCATAAGTGAAAACATAGTATGAACCACCAGTCCAACTTCCATTTTTCACTAGACCTAAAGTATTTTTTGCATCAAAGTTTTTCCCCCATAAGACACAGGCACTTTTGAATCTCTCTTTATTCCTTTCATTAATCCCAAATACTACCTAGAAATATGTTCTCATATTTCATTTAAGTAGATTGTATAAAGGAAAAAACACTGGACCGGAAGTCAAGAAGTATGGCTTCTTCTCCTAGTTATGCCATTACTTGCTGAATGATCCTGGACAAATCACTTTGTCTAGCACTTAAATGGTAAATGAATAAAACTAAAATTAATTAAACTGAGTCTCAGAATTCTCATTTATAAGAATAAGTAGGTTGTAGAGTCCCTCCTAAATCAGACCTACTATAAGAAACTTTCTATATATGGGAAGAGGTATTCTCATTCTTCTACAATTTCCATAATACTTTGTCATATATATATTTAATTACAGTAAATACTAGTGGTAACATTGAGAAATGTTCTAGATTGTTCCTCTAGTACCCTTGTGATGTTAGGAGAGAGGAGGAAAAGTCCTCAGCATGCTGCAGAAAACTTCTATGTAAAATTTTGGGAGAATATAAGCAAGAGTCTAACAGAATGGACCAGCTTTGATTGACTGCAATCTGCATCTTTGGAAGGAATACCAAATCAATAAGATCATCTATTCACTTGATTATTTGAATTAATTTGAATGAACAATTAAAGCAGACCTAGCAGCAATGGGAACATATATTGCCTCTTTTAGTCAAACTGACTTCAAAATGTAGAAATGCAGCAGCAATAGCCATCTTTCTGGCTATTAGAATTGTTAGAATTTTCCTAAAAAATAAAATGATCTGGGGGGTCAGCTAGGTGTTGCAGTAGATAGAGCACTGACCCAGAAGTCAGGAGTAACTGAGTTCAAATCTGGCTTAGACACTTAATAATTACCTAGCTGTGTGATTTAACCCTACTGTCTTAAATAAAAAAATTAAATAAATGAATAAATAAAACAATTTGAGTCCAGAACCTAACGGACACCTCAAAGGTAGGCAAGATCAGATTAAAAATCTGATAGGTTCCTATATGATATATATATATATATATATATATATATATATATATATATATATATATATAGTCATCACCAGGGGCTAATATGACAAAAGTTGTAAACATTTTGTTAAAGAATTTATCTAGGGGGGGTGGCTAGGTGGCGCAGTGGATAAAGCACTGGCCCTGGAGTCAGGTGTACCTGGGTTCAAATCCAGTCTCAAACATTTAATAATTACCTAGCTGTGTGGCCGTGGGCAAGCCACTTAACCCCATTTGCCTTGCAAAAACCTAAAAAAAAAAAGTTTATCTAGGGGCAGCTAGGTGGTACAGTAGATAAAGCACTGACCCTAGAGTTAGGAGTATCTGATGTCAAATCTGGCCTCAGACATTTGCCTAGCTATGTGACCTTGGGTAAGTCACTTTAACCCCATTGCCTTAAATAAAACAAATTTTTTAGAAAGAGTTTTTCTGTTCAGATGGTTCCATTTATGACTAATAAATAATGACAATATCTATAATTCAATTTAAAATGTTAACTTTGATTATGAAGAAGCAACATCCAAATATATTTGTATATTAAATATATTTTTATATTGTAATTTTGTACAACTTTTATTGCATCTTTAGTTCTTTTTGTTCCAAGCTACTTTTTTTAAAAAAATAACATATATCTACTTTGTTAATGCCTTTAATTACATGCTAACTCTAGTCAAATGAGTTGGTGTAGCTTTTAAAATATCTAGTATCCTTCCTATAATTGTAAATTGATCTTTTGTACTTTTAAATGTAGTGTCATCATAAAACAGATGGACAGAAACTGAAATTTGTCCCTTAATCAAAAGGTAAACATCAAAGTTGTTAAGAGAGATATGACTATCTCTCCACATAGGTGGAGAAGAAAGAGCAGATCAAAGGAGAGATACAGAAAGAGGTACAGGAGTTTCTCAAATATAAAATTTATCAGTTATAGCTGAACCAATCACTCCTAACTCATTGTAGTTTTCCCCAGCTATACCCAGGCAACATTTCCTCCCTCCCTTGCATGTAAGTATGTATAAATATTGAAATAAGAAACTTTCAGTTTCATGGAAAAATTATAAGCTTTTTTCAAGCAGAATGACTGCATATTCCGTGTCCCTTAACTATTAGAAATGAAGCATTAGAAAGAAATTGGATTGATAATGCAACAACAGCTTATACACAATCCTCAAATTTTAATATAATCATCATCATTAGTATTTTTAACACTTTAATGATTACAATTGATTATCATTTATTAAGTACCTATTCTGAGACGGGTACTATGCTACAGGCTTGAGATAAAAGAAAAAAAGTAAAAGACAGTTCCTACCCTCAAGGAAATTAAATTCAAATAGAAGAAACAATATGGACACATACAAAGCAAACCATAAGCAAGATAAATAGGAAATTTTTCATAGAAGGACTTGAATTAAAGGAACTGTTGGATTGGAAAGCATGTATCAGGAAGAAAAGTTTAAGAAGAATGAAAAAGTAAGATATATTAAGAGCTTTGAATGCCAGAGAATATTAGAAGGCAATAAGGAATCTCTGAAGTTTACTGGGGTAGAGAGAGAAAATGACATGATCAGATCTGTGATTTAGGAAAATCACTTTCTTTAGATATATTATCTCATTTGGTCTTCACAACAACCATCTGTTATAAACTCTATTTTATCCCTGTTTTTGATATTAGGAAACTGAGAGATGTTAAATGAAATCATTTCGTGGAGACTTCACTATAAAATATTTGACAAATGTCCATTCATCCTCTGTGGGTTGGGATCCAATTCCTCTCATGTCAATCCACTGCACTTTTAGACAGCTCTAATTGATGAGATCCCCCCCCCCCAATTTTTCTTCTTTGAAAGCTCCTGGTTCTGCCCTCTAAAGACAATCTGGATAATTTAATCCCTCCTTCATGATAAATCCATTTCTGAGGCTTGAAATATTTGAAGATAGCTATCATGTCCCCTCAATCCCAATCTTCTACAAACTTAACACATCTAGAGTCTTCACCCAAACATATGATTTGAATTCAAGGTTTTTTTGCCATTGGTTTGCTTTCTGCTAAAGAATCTTCAACTTAGCAAAGTATCTCCCGGTATCTCACAGCTAGAAAGTATCCAAGGCAAAGTTTAAAGTTAGGTCTGACTGACCAAAAGTCTAAAACTAGAGTGTATTATAGTTTAAACATATTGTATATACTTTAAAGCAACTTACCTATCTAAGGCATCATCAGATCTGTACCGAGTAATTTTGGTTTTTTCCTCAACCTTTTCATTTTCACTCCTATTGTCAAAAGAATACATAAAAATTAATACAACAAAAATAATTCAAAAATATGCATCTGGGGAAAAACTGTTATATTAAAGTAGATAAAAGATACACATATTAACATAATTATATTTGGGAAGGCTACAAGTCTACCTGGATGCAAATTCAAAATCCATTAAGGGGATTAATTGGATGACAATTCAAAATCCACTTTGTCCTCATCCTTTTCATAGTCATATATTCATCTCTAGGACATTCAAATTTTTTCTTCAAAAATTGTAGCATTTGACTCCTCTTTTCCTCCAGTTTCTTTCTGGGTATCATCCTTTCTCAGGAATTGAAATATATATATTGATGTACATTTTGGCAATTTTCCTAATATTTAACTCTTTAGTATCTATCTCCTAGTTCAACAGACTTCTGTTTCAAAACCCACTTCAATAAATAATAACATTAGAGCATATTTATGTAATGCCTAGAGATTTGCAAAATATTTTATACAAATTATCTTATTTGATTATCACAATAATCTAAGGGATATATATATATGTATATATACATATATATATATATATATCAACCCATTTTAGAGATGAAGAAACTGTTATTCAGAGAGATTGACTTGCCCATAGTCACAAAGATAGGGAAGTGACTGACTCAGGATTTGAAAGCAAATTCTCTGATTCAGAATTTCAGAGAAGGAAGGGACCTAGAGATAAAGGGAAACTTCAGTATAAAATATTTGACAAATATCCATTCATCTTGGGATCCACTTTCTCTCATGTCAATCCACTGCACTTTTGCAGTGTTGTGTTCCCCTCAATTTTTCTTCTTTGAAAGTTCTACCCATAGCTTCTGGTTCTGCCCTCTAGAGCCAATCAGAATAAATTTAACCACCCTTCATGATAAACCCATTTCTGAGGCTTGATAGACTTGAAGATAGCTAGCATATCCCCTCAATGCCAATCTTCTACAAACTTAACATGCCCAGAACTTTCACCCAAACATATGACTTGGACTGAATGGATTTCCCCATTTGGGTGAATCTTCAATTTATCAAAATTCAAATCAATGTTCTCTCCATTATGCTATCTTATCATCATTTAGAACAGCTCTATCTTCAAAAGACTGAACTAGGGCTATATTGATAAACATTTAAAAGCCAGTTCTTCCCCTTCCTCCAAAAATAATACTTCTTTGGTGTATATTTGTTTTTTTAGGGGGAGGTCAATGGAATTAAGTGCTTTGCCCAAGATCACACAGTTCACAAGTATCAAGTGTTTGAAGCCAGATTTGAACTCAGGTCCTCCTGACTCCTGGGCCAATGTTCTATCCACTGCACCACTTAGCTGCCTCAAAATAATAATTTTGTATTTAATTTACATTATTAATGATTTCTTTATCATTTTTTTAAGTCTAGACAATCAACAAAGCAATAATCAAGTTCTGATTGAAAGCATTTGTTGATTTCAGAATTGGAAATGCTACACTGAAAATGAACAAATTGATTCTCTTTTTTGTACACAAATCTTCAAATCTATTATTTTTTATGTACAATGTGCTATTACTTTTAAATTTATAAGTTATCATATATTTTTATGTCCTTCCATTCTCTGTACCCTTGTCTTAGAGATGTTACCATTAGATGAAAATATATACATATATAATATGTATGTATATATATGTATGTATGTAATCATTCTATAAATACTGCTATTTGTCAGTTCTTTTAAACTGGCTTTAGAATACTCCTCAGCTGAATACTGAATACTTTCCAGATACTTTCTCCTATTTTTCTCCTCTCCTATTTACTAATAATTACTATGCTTCAAAATTTTATCACTCTCCTCTAAGATGGTCTTGGCAAAGTAGGAGGAGAGGTTGTTGAGTGATACTGAGATGGTGGAAGTACATATGGAAATTTGAGGAGAGTGAGAGATATGGAAAGAAAGCATGTCCAAACTCTTCATTTATAATGAGAAAACTGAGCTCCAGCTCAGGTTAAGTGATTTGACTGAGCTTACAATTAGAAAGTTGTAGAACCAGGTTCAACTTCTAACTCCAAATTCAGGGATTTTCCTACTATATCATGCTGTCTGCCTAGACACGAGTACTTTCAATTTCACTCTCCATGCTTCAAGATTTCTCTATTTTTTTATTCATTCTTTTCTCCTTCTTTCGAAATTAACCTCTCCACATATACCCTTGATTCAATCCTATGGCCTCAATTCAACAAGCATTCCCTTCCCCCCCCCCCCCAGTATCCTCACATTCTCCTTTTCTTCTTGCTTCTTCCCATCCATATAAAAATTCTATTCAAAGCTTCCTAATAAAGAAAAAAAAATATGGAGCCCTTCTTCTATTTGTTATTATCAATTCAAGTTACCACTCGATCTCCCTCATGTCCTTTATTGCTAAACTTTCAGAAATGCTCTAAGGTTTAGCATATGTACTACTATTTCCTAACCATCTGCATCAATTTCCTTCTACACACAAATTATGCTTCTTAGTCTTTATATTTTTGTGTGTATCTGAAATGGCTTATTATATCCTGCATTCTCATTTTTTTCTTTGGTTTCCATTTCACTGTATTCTCCTGAATCTCCTACTTCTCTCTTTCTTTCACTGGTGTATCTTCTTCCTTAAACTCCCTTAAATGATAGAGCTCCCCCAAAGCTCTGTCCCTGGCCTCTTCTCTCTCTATGTTCTCTTTTTTTTGGTCAATCTGATTTACTTCCATCACTTCAACCATTATCTCTCTAAAGATAACTCTCAAATCTGCATCTCCAGTCCTAAGGTCTCTCCTGAGTCATAGACCTATACTCCTAACTCTTTGCCAAGTATCACCATCAGAATGCCTTAACATTAAAAAGGCTAGACAAATATTTCTCATTCAATAAAAATATCCATAACCACCTCAAATACAACATAGCCAAAGCATAACTCATCATCTACCCTCCTTCCTTAAACCTGTTCATCTTCTTGACTTCCCCATTCCTAAGAACAACACCATTATTTTCACACAAATCAAGGCTTGAAAGTGATGAGTCACTTTTGACTCTTCCCTCTCAATAATCCCTTAATTCAATCATTTGCCAAGTTTTGTCAATTTTACATCTTCAATATTTCCTTCATTTATGCCCTTCTTTCTAAACGCATGAATTCCCAATTAACAGAAGTTTGATATATACAAAATACTTTCTTCACAGGAGTTCTGGCAAGTAGGGAGCCTAAGTATCATTCTTCCCATTGTGACATTTGTACAGATCTCATCAACTTGATTGATGTAATTTTTTTCCACGTGGACAGGCTAACAACTTGCTTCCTTGAAAGAATCACTCTGATGTAAGATGGAAGTGTTTTGGAGAGACTATAGGGTACATTCATGGACATTCTATAACTGGTTCCAGCTGGATAACCTTGTGTTGAAGAGATGGCTCTTTGATTGGCTATAGAGGCATTCAAGAAGGTCTTTTAGATTTAACTTTCGCTCTTTGCTTCATTCAGTGATTCTGCTCAAGGCCATGAGAAAGCATAACTGTAAGGAGAGATAGTCTTGTGCTTTGTTCTCTCTGAGGCCATATGATCCAATGGAAGGAGCTTGAACCTTGACCTTTATGTTTGTTCTTTGTTATTCTAGATGAAGGAAGCATAACCTTCATAATCTTATGAATTTCCAAAGGTCCAAATTATGCCTTGGCATCCAAGTACTACAGAGTATAGGTATGCAGCCAATTCAACATCGACATCCTAAGAAGCAAGTAGAAACTCAGCTTTGGGGAATGATCTACTGAATTCAGGTCAGCGGTAGTAGGGTATAAGAACTCAAGGAAATCTAGGCTTGTGAAATTGGTGGTACTAAAGTTATGTAGGAGCTGAGCTAAGTCTTCAACCTACTCTTCTACATAGAGAGAAGGTATAGAGGAGAATAATCCCCCAGGTATTGGAAGAAATATTTATGCTTTATTCCTATGAGATATTCAAAGTAAACACCATTTTAAAAAAACTAATTGATAATAAGTAGTTAAATGGAACTGAGGCATTAGTCATTGACACCTCTCTGCTAGGAGACCTTCAACTGATGGATAAAGAAGAAAGAGAATCCAAATCCCTCAGGGTATTCTTAAACCCTCAACAGGAAATGTAGTTAGTCTGGCTCTGGAAGTGGGAGTCATAGTAAACTCATTTTAGCAATGACAAAATTTGGTTCAGAAAGTTCTGATTTATTTGAAGTGATTCAGTAAATGATAGGGCCTGAATTCAAATCCAGTTCTTATGATTTTCAATACAATATCCATTCCACTACACAATGTTGATTTTCATTTCTTTCTCAGAGCAATTGTCCTAGTTAAAACTTGCATTATCTCTCACCTAGTCTAATTCATTAGCTTCTAAACTAACTTCCCTACCTCTAATCTCTCTCTCCACCCATAAATCATGCTACCTACTATTTCCAAATAAATAATCTTCCTAAATCATAACTCTAATCTTTTTATTCCATGCTTAAAATCTCAGTAGTTTTTTTTTTTTATTTGAAACAGGGAGCTCTGGGCAAAGAGAGATATTGTAATTATTTTTTCCTTTTTCTGTTTTAAGATAAACATTATAATTCCTTCCTTTTTCTGTACTATTATACATTCCTTTATGTATTATTCTTGTATTTAGACAAAATCCCTATTAACTAACAAAGTTCCTTCTTCAATTAACAAACCCTATTCTAAACAAGTATTCTGTTAAAACAGTTCATCTAGGGGCGGCTAGGTGGCACAGTGAATAGAGCACCACCCTTAGAGTCAGGAGTACCTAGGTTCAAATCCGACCTCAGACACTTAATAATTACCTAGCCGTGTGGCCTTGGGCAAGCCACTTAAACCCATTGCCTTGAAAAATCTAAAAAAACAAACAAACAAAAAAAAAAACAGTTCATCTTAAAAACTGTTGAACCTTCCCTATTCTTAATGTTAGCTGTCAATATTAAGAAATTTTAAAGGAGATGGTATAAAAAAGTCATAAAACAAATGGACAGGCAAAAAAAAGAGTAGCTGGTCATGTGGTATGAGCAAGGGATTACTGGTAGGCATCCCACATTTTATTGGTATTTTTATAATGTCAAGAAGTTAGACAGATGCCTAATATTTTAGGGGAACCCCCTTTGTGGACTTTTGAGAGGCCAAGAACGAAAGTTACATAGGGCAGGAAGACCTAGATTTCTAACTGCATTACTGGAGAGAATACCACATCAATGAGACAAGTCCATTTGAGCATTTGAGAACAGGGGGAAAAAAACAGCTAAGCTAATTATCCATTCTAATAGAAGAATCTTTTCTGTACCCAATTATGCAAACCACCATGTGTCATGTGCACATTGGGAATCAGAATATGCAAATCATATAACATAATATGTAAATTGAAGAACAGCGAATATATACTCATGTCAATGTTGCTAATTATTGTGTGATAAAATCTTTTTTCCTAGTAATCAACTATCTTGTGCAGGCAGACATTTATCCACATTACAATCTAGTGTTGGGGGCAAAATGATTTCTTCTTCATACTGTATTTGGTTCATCTGAAAAATCTAAATGACAAATAATAGGTGGTTGAGTGTTAATTCATTTTATTTAAGTGGTGGTTCTTAGTGGGTAATGGAAAGAGGCATAGTGGATATTAGCAGGCTGAACATTTTATCATAAATACCTTTGTACAAGAAAAATCGCATAAAAGATATTATCCAGGATATGTATGACCAGAAAAAAAGGATGGGTCCGTCCCATAGTGAGAATGATAGAATGATAAATAGATAGTCCAAGTTTTGTCTACCAAATGTAAAATACTAGGAATCAGTCCTGCTCTATGTCAGAAACAGGGATACTCTATGAAAGATATGACAGGAAAATATACTTTCATTCTATAATTCTTTATTAAGCACCTTCTATTTGCAAATATGAGAGATAGACGAATGGAAAACTGACCCCAAAGCCAATTAGTTCTGCATTTAAATCCTGACTCTGTCATGTATTGAATTTCTGACTCTGGGCAAGTGACTTAACCTCTCAGTTCTCTAGAAAGTTCTCTAATACAAGTTGAGCTGACATGCTTTGGTAGAGAGGGATACATCACATGGAAGTACCCTATTCTGTTTTAAAAAATTTTTTTTCAATTTATTTAAGGCAATGGGGTTAAGTGACTTACCCAAGTTTACACAGCTAGGAAATTCTTAAGTTTCTGAGGCTGGATTTGAATTCCGATACTCCTGACTCCAGGACTGGTGCTCTGTCCACTGTGCCACCTAGCTGCCCTAGGAGTGCCTTTTCTTCTTTTTTTTTCACTTTTTTTAAGGGTTTTTGTAAGGCAAATGGGGTTAAGTGGCTTACCCAAGGTCACACGGCTAGGTAATTATCAAGTGTCTGAGACCGGATTTGAACCCAGGTACTCCTGACTCCAGGGCTGGTGCTTTATCCACTGTGCCACCTAGCTGCCCCTCAGGAGTTCTTTTTCTAATGAAATCCCAGCTTCCCAACTTTTTGGCCAGTTACTGTGCTATAGACTGAAGATACAGAGAAAAACAAGACAGTCCTTGCCCTCAGGGAGCTTATATTCTATTAGGAAAATGGAAAGGCATGGGAGTATTGCTATTTGCAATTATAGAGGTTGTACCCACACACACACACACATGGGATCACAGATCCATTCAATAAATGGATAGTTAAGAGTATAGAAAAACAAATAATTCAGGAAATTATTTTAGAATGCAATCAGCTTATTTTTTCAATTCACTTTTTGAAGAAGCTTCTAAAAATGTTAGCTGAAACTGAGGTATGTACACAAGATATTCTAGATTTAATGAAAATTTTTTCTTTCTTTTTTTTTTTTTTTTTTTTTAGGATTTTTGCAAGGCAATGGCATTAAGTGGCTTGCCCAAGGCCACACAGCTAGGTAATTATTAAGTATCTGAGGCCAGATTTGAACTCAGGTACTCCTGACTCCAGGGCCAGTGCTCTATCCATAGATTTTGTGCCACCTATCCTATGAAATAATTGAGAGTAAAATTGGGGAAATGATAAAAATATGTGATCTGCTCATTACAAATGGTCCCTCTGATCACTATACAGACCTATTTAAGGAAACTCTATAAAGAGAAATCTAGCACTAGAAATTCTTTGTGGGGATGAGATGAGTAAGTATGCAAACAAAGGAGAATATTGTATTCAGACTAGTATAATGACATTAAAAAGTTGAGGAATAGCTGGTCAGACAGTTAAGCAGTGAAGTAGAGAAAGTATAGGACTGGGAGTCAGGAAGACCTAAAGTGATTTAATTACTTTGTGACTCTGGACATTCTGTGACCTAAGCTTTCTTAGTGTCTTCTAAGACCACTTCCTAGTAGATAAAATGAGAATAATAATAGCACCTATCTTTTGGGATTGTTGTGAAAAACAAATGGATGAGCATATGTAAAATGCTTTGTAGACCTTATAAATGCTAGTGGTCTTCATTGTTGTTGTTGCTCTGTACGGAAGAGGATAACCAAAATACTAAAGGGCCTGGAATTAAGGACATGTGAAAATTGTTTAAAGGAAATGGACTTGTTTACTTTAAAGAGGGGACATAACATGATGCTCATATTTGAAAGGTTGTCACATCAATGAGGAATTGGACTTCTTCTGTTTGGTTACTAAAGCTAGAACCCAGAACAAGGTGAGTGGAAATTTCTACACAAGCAAATTTAGTCTTGATTTCAGAAAAAATTCCTAACAATTAGAGCTGTCTAAAAGTCAAGAGGTTTGCCTTGAGGAAGAATAGGTTCCTCCTTTTTGGAGGTCTTCAAGTAGAAGCTGACTGACCATTTGTTTCCAATGGTCTTGAATTTTCTTCCTACTCTCAAATTCTATGATTCTGTAAGAGAAATTTTATTTTTTTAAAATCCCATATAAAAGATTGTTTTGAAAAACTAAGTTGTTATGGAATAGCATGAAATATTTTTTCTTGGATAGACTAAAATCCAGAAAACAAGGTTTAAATGGTCATGCAGAGAGGTGCAAGGAATAAAAATATTAATATTAGAGTCTCCCGGGCTTAAATGATGTTTAGAAGAAGTCCTCATTAAATTTTGCAGCTTTGAAGATGTGACTGGACTATTTTGGATAGGGAAATGTCAAGTTAAACTAAGCTACTAGAAATTCTTAAGTCTACCTGAGTGGTAAAAAAGACAATTAAGATTTTTTGTGGGTGAGTATAACGTGATCTCAATTGTGTTCAGAGGATTACAGCTTCTGGGCTGTTAGTTACCACTCAGGAATCTAGGTTGGACTTAATAACCCCAGAAAGTCATTTTTAACTCAAATTCTATGATTCTGTGAGAGAGATTTTAATCTAGGAATCATTACATACCATTCACAGAGCCCAAAAGTGACTAGAGAACAAAAAAGCAGAGAAAATATGACAGCAATATTTCAAGGATCTCTGATTTCATGGGTATGAAATGAAACATGGTCCCAGTTTGCAGCCCATTCTCTCCACTCTTCTAATCCATGACTTCATTGCTGATTTCACAAGCTCCTTTTGGTCAGAAATCAATTCATCAACTGCTGTTAAGGAACTTCTCCAATATTTTTGAGATTGTCTTTTAGAGAACAACTACCCAATCCTTTGCCAAGTGCATCTTTACAGTCTTTCTAGCTTGCTAATACTTTCCAGAGTTTATAAAACGCTGGCACAATCTTCATCATTAATTCTTAGTCTTTATCCTTCTTGACTGCTGCATCTGACACTTATCATATAATAAAGTCTGTGAATATATTTAAAATGACTCATTTTCAAATACTAGAAAAGTAAAATACTTTGGATAGTCACTTACATTTGAAGAAGTGATTTCAGGACACATAAAATATTGCTTTTTTATAGAAAGAAAGAGTGGTCCAAGGGAAAACAAAAATCAACTCAAATCAAATCAAAAAAATCAGGATTTAGAAAATTTCCCAGGTTGTGTCTAAAGCACCTCCTTAACCTTTTGGGACTGATATCCTAAAAAGAAAACATCTCCTCCTACTCAACATATCTTTTTGGCACTGTCAGAGAAAGAATAATGGGCTAGTTGCTGTCAGAGCCTGCTAAGGATACAGCTACAGCAGGTTAAACAGGAAGAAAAAAGAATAAAGAATGATCATTCACCCTAAGGTATGTATGGTAAAGAATTAACAAAGTTTCATCTCTGGCAGCTATGGTTTCATAGATGCCCTATGTCTATTTTTGACTCTTTCAATCTGACTAGCTTTTCTAGAATTAGAAACCTGATTTCTTGGTCATTTGTCTTAGATTTATCCTATACAATTTCCTTATCCCTGTGATCTTCTTCCTTTCAGCTCCCATCCATCTGCATGCAGACTATCCATTGCCTAGCTCTTCAAGCTAGAGCTTCCTTATCTTTCACTCTCACTGCAATTATAAACCTGCTTAGCCTCCTCCTAGGCCACTTTTTTCCTAACCAAGCTTTACAACCTCAGCTACCTCAGTTACCTCAGGGTGGAGAAGCTAATATTTTCACAGGGACCCTTCCAGGGTTGGCTTCACCCTTGGGGCCTCTGAAGAATAGCTTAAGAATGTCTCTAATAAAACAAACTTTCTTATTGTATTTTTCTGGTGGAGATGATGATTAAGTTCTTCTGATGTATTGCGAGACTTTCATTCAGGAAAACAGGATCTGAATCTCAGATATGACATTATTCCCTGAATAAAACTAGCTCTTATACAAGGACTTCTCTTAAACACAGTTTCTTCACCTATTAATTAAGAATTACATTTTTACTACTCATTTCACAGAGTTATTGGGAGGAAAACACTGAAAATATAAGTTATTATTTATGTACGATGGAAATCATTTCTATAAATAGAATAGGAATCTTGTTAGCATTTGCAGTTTCTGAGTTCCTTCTGATTCCACCTGTCATTTAACATTTGCCAGTCATGTTTATTTGCTTTGAAGTTCCATATAATTTGAAATTCTTTCATGAAAACCCTCTAATGGACCATTCCATAGGTAAGAAAATCTAAGAACTTAAGTTATATATCATAGAACTAGAAACAACTTTAGAGGTGGTCTGGTTCAACTCATTCAATTTACAGATAAGGCAACTGAGACTAAGGAAGGTTAAATGACTTTCCCTAAGTTACACAGGTAGTAAGTGTCATGGCTGAAACTGAACCCATGTTCTCAAACACCACAGCCAAGAATGATACTTTCCATATTCCAGTGGCTCTTTCTCCAAAACTAAAGGACCTCTCTATAGGAGAGATTAAAAAAGAAAACAGAAAGAATAATTGATTATTACATAACTTTTTGACCTTTTAGAACCATATTTTTAAATTTTTTCCTTCAGTCACACCAAGTTTTCCATCCTAAACTGGTGGTCAGGCAATATATATTACTTATTCATTACTCATACTTTATTTTTGTTTCAAAGTTCTCTGGGTATTTGGAGTTGGGAAGACTACTACAGTACCCCCTTCCTCTTTCCAATTAATAATTATGTTGTAGAATTTTCCTAAAACCTTATGTGCCCATAAAGTTAAGAAATTCCTTACATTTACCACAGATGATTAGTGGTTAGATGAACAATTATTTGAAATTTTTTCTAAAGCATTTATTTACTGAAATACTCACCTGTCTAAAGCCTCATGGGAGGCATGTCGATTGAGAACCACTCTGCCATAGTTTTCATCTCTGTAGATAAAAAAATACATATATATGTGTATATATGTGTGTGTGTGTGTGTGTGTGTGTGTGTGTGTGTACACACACACACACACACATTTATAGTTCATAGAAATAGTTACTACAGTATTTGGTAAATACAAAACAAAGAAGAGGGGAAAAAACTAAATTCTCTGGCAAAGGTTCCCTCATTTCACTGCAGGCAAAAGAAAACAAGCATCTATTTATTTTAACCAGTCACCACTTGATTGCTCATGATGGCATGAAAGTACTATTAGTACAAAGGGCAATTTTTCTAATGTGCCCCATGACAGTTCCATGAAGTTCAACAACTGCGTCAGATTTTCATCAGTGTATGGGAACATGGGGCTGCCTATTTTTCTAGGTATTTCAAATAGTTTTTTTTTAAGTAGAAAGGCAGATGCATAACCACTCTAGATAGGCAATTGAAATTGAGGATTAGTATGTGCTTTTTTGAAAAATCTGGTAGATTTCACTTCCAATATCCTGACATTTTAATTTGAAAATACAGAATAATTGGCTCATAGATTTAGAAAGAAACAAAATTTATGAAATCAAATCTTTTTACATTGCAGAGGAGGAAACTGAGGTCCAGAAAGTATAAACAATGTGTCTAACATTCTTTTCCCCAGAAAAATTTTTAAAAAGCAAAGGAAAGGGGCAGCTAAGTGGCGCAATGGATAGAGCACCAGCCCTGGAGTCAGGAGTGCCTGAGTTCAAATCCGACCTCAGACACTTACTATTTACCTAGCTGTGTGGCCTTGGGCAAGCCACTTAGCCCCACGGCCATGCAAAAAAAAAAGCAAAGGAAAAACAATGAATAGAGAAGACCAATCATTCAAAAGAGAAAGTATGTTTTAAACCTCTGAAACTATACTTTCTCTAGTTAGAATAAACCTTCATGTTTGCTACCCATAAGCCCTATCTACTTTGTTTTGTACAATGAGATAAAAAGGAAACTAAGAAGCTTGGGCAATTTTAGGAAATGTCAAAACATGTAATACAGTCTATGGACATGAGCCAAGGCAGGAAGTACGTACATGTAACTGCATCTTATCAACCCAACCTGAAATACCACATTTTCCCCCTAGCTTTGTTCTACTAAAGTTCCATAGCACTGTGAAACTGCATTTAATGAATGGAGAAAAAAGAACTATATTTATCAATTTAAAAAATTTATGAGCAGTAAGAATGAAATAATATAAATAACCACTCTGAAGATCCTGTGACTTTGCCCTCTTTAGATTCACATGTGCCCTCTTAATGCCTTACTTATCTTTCATGCCATGTTGTGCCTTGCCATACCAAGAGGGTAAGAGGAAATAGCAAACAGAAGAAGGGAGGTGGGGGTGGGGAGGGCTCCCTGTAGGAGGAGAATCACAGACCAGAAGTAGAATATGTGGAGTAAAAGAAAGCATTACCATAACCAATTTCCCCTTTAACTTGCAATGGCCCACATCTGTCTACTGTCCTGCAATTTTTAAGGATATGTACTTGGTACAAAACAACCATTCACTGTCTTCTGCTGATGTCTTGGAATAAAAGTCCTTGATATCATTGGCATATGGGTGGACATAGATACAAATATGTGTCTACCAGTATTCCAATGATATATACATATATATATATATATATATATATATATACACAAATATATAGATCTGTAGATATATAGATAATAAATATACCTATATATCTATACATATAACATAAATTCCACTGTTCACACAATTAAAATTGCCACACTGGATCAGACCAATAGACCCTATAATCTCACATTTTGATTTTATAGTACTATCCTGGGCTATGTTCAATTGGATGTTGTTGCCCCCCTCCCATGACATTAACCTGAAAAGATAATAAATATTTCATACATACTCCTAACTTCCTTTCACCTATGAGAAAGGCATTATGATGTCATGCAAAGAGTGCTAGGTTTAGAGTCAAGGATCTCAAATGAGATTCTGGCTACCACAATTTGGATGACATTTAATTTCTCTGGGATTTAACTCTTCATTGTAAAATGGGACTAGGTGACCTCTAAAGTTCCTTCTAAAAGCTTATGATTCTATGATCCTAAGATTTAATGATAAATGTTAAGGTACAATTGTATTGATAAACATGTGAATCTATATCTCAGCAATCCTTGTGGCATGTACAGTAAATTTTGAGCCACTATATGCATATTCATCCTTGTCCCATAGGGGGAAATAATGGTTCCAGAACAATGAACTACATCCTCCTAAGTGTAATTAGGAAAACTGAAAATTTGCAATTGGAAGTTTGCAATTTGCAAATGCAAGATTGAAGAGAAAGAAGAAACTTGATTTTATTCTTATAGACTATGAGTTGCTTGAGGGTAAAAACTATTTCATTTGTTGCATGGTACTAACATATAGTGGACAGTAAACAAATGCTTGTTGATGGTTGGTTGGTTGATTTGATTTTTTCAATAGAATCTGTAATTTCACTGATAAGATGAACTCTTAATGAGGAATTTATTTCTACCATTACAGATAATAACTGCTTAGAAACTTTATCATTGTTACCTAGTGTCCAAGGGTTTAGTGACTTTGCTAAATTAAGAATTAAGATCATATTTGAAATTATGTTTTTTCTAACTCTGAAGTTAATTCTCTATCCTTTACACTAAGGTTCTCCAAATGCTCTTGATGTCATACCATTGTTACTGAAAATTCTTTGAATATATCCCTCCCTCAAGATATCATTTACTGACATGACAAACACATGAATTGGATTTGAGTGAGGGGGTGCTGTGCTAAGTCACCAGAGTCATCTGAGTCCAGTGGTCAGATATAAATCAGGACCACTGGAGATGACTCTGAATGTGAGTCAATCAGGGTTAAGTGACTTGTCCAAGATCTCACAGCTAGTCAGTATCAAGACTGGAGTCAAACTGTCCTCCTGACCTCAAGATCAGTGCTCTATCCACTGTGCCACCTCACTTCTCAATATCATTTACTAATTTCTAAGTAATACATATGAACTAATAATTATGTAAGTGCTAAAATAATTTTTTAAAGATTAGATAAAATATTATCTAAATAAAATTTATTATCTAAATAATCAAAATATTATTATCTAAATAAAATAATATTATTTGATCCCAGATAGCTAATAGAGCCTATTTAATAGAGAAGTGGCAAAACTAGGCCTAAGCTTTAGGAAAATCCCTTCAGCAGCTGTGTAGGATGGATTGGAGGAGGGGAGATCCTTGAGGGAGGGAGATTAACCAGAAACTCATTTTAGTAGTCCAAAAGACAGAATGAACTAGGGTAAGAACTATGTGAATAAAATGGGAAATATGTTGTAGAGATAGAAATGATAAAACAAGGCCATTGCTTTGATGTGTGCAATGAGGAAAACCAAGAAGCTGAGGATAATAAAGTTATGACTTTAGGTAACTAGAAGAATGGTGGGGGATCTTAGCAGAAGAGGGAAGTTCAAAGAAGAATAGGAGGTAATGAGTTCCATTTTGTAATGTTGAGTTTGAGATGCCATTAATGCATTGAATTCAACACATCTAATAGTGAGAGAAAAAGGGAGGAAGATTATAGGAATTTGAAAATAGATATAGAAGTGATACTTAAATACATGTAGATTAAGGATGTCACTGAGTAAAGGAGTTTAAAGAAAGAAGAGGGACCAAAACAAGGCTTATGGATATGGATACTGATGAAATAAAGGAGCATAGTTCAACATGAGATAATTCAATATGCAGAAGGCAAACCCAGAAAAAGATGTATCACAACAATGTGATCAATGTCAAACGCTTCAGAAAGGTCACCAAGCATAAGATTTGGGAAAAGGTCATCAAAATCATCAATTAAGAAATTAAAAACTATAAAGAGCTCAGACCAGGTAAGTGAGGAGACAAGGATATCAAAGAAATTTAGAACCTGGTAGGTTAGAAAGTTGGATGTACCCTAAATGGAAATAGAAAAGGTAAATTTTGGAGGGAAACTAATATAATCTCAATCCATCTATGTCTATTCATTTTGTGCTACTTATTCTTTCCCAATGAAAAATGAAAATTATTGGGTAAGAGGAGAATTTACTCACTATCCACTGCCTTGAAGGAAAGAACTACCACTCGGGCATCTGAAATTCATATTACAGATGAGGAAATTAAGGCAAACAACAATTAAGTGACTTGCTCAGGGTCACCTAGCTAGTAAGTATTTGAGGGTGGATTTGAAATCAGGAAGATGAGTCTTCCTGACTCCAAGCCTGGCACTCTATCCATTGTGCCACCTTAGTTGGCCTCAAAATGTAGGTATTGGACAGGATAATCTATTAGGCATTACATTCTATGATTCTTCCCCCACCTCCATCTTCCCTTGTTCCTCCCCCCACCCCTTACTTTTCTTCTTCTGGGAGTTTCTTTATCCAACTGCTATCCTTTAAGAAAGTCCTTCGCTTGTTCACTTCATGAAAACCTTGTTTTCTCAGTGCAGTCCCCAGAGGAGTAGTCTTCACATCTAGTCATTTAAACATTAAAAAAAAACGTTTTATATGAAAACATATTGAAATTTACTTCTAGGATTTAAAACATGGAAAAATTTTCAATGGTGCATCAGCTTGCCCAATGCTAAATACTGAGACTGGCAAGCTCAAGAATGTTCCAACCTTAAAATATGCTGACATGAAAGAACAAATCCCACACTTCCATCATCAAAGATAACACAACAAGATTGCATAAATACCAATTAAAACTATAGATGCCGGTCACTAGGCATAGTCTAATGCCAGGAATATAGAGCCATGAATCTGGCACAAACACCAACAGTTTATTAACTTTGCCCTCCTTCCCCCAGGTAGGCTTTTAAAAAACCCCAGAAGGAGTTATAAAATATTGACCTAGAAGGACCCCTAGCAATGACCTAGTCTCTTTTGTTCTATAGGCATAATAATTGCTTCTTTATTGTATTTGTTTAGATACTAGCACTGTATGTGCTGTTGTGCATATTCTGATTTTATTAAGAGAAAAAATTAAACTACAAAAACAAAACAAAAATATCTTAGCCTCAGAGTTTAAGGAACTTATTTAAGGTCATAAAGCTAATTAAAGGTAGATCTGAGACCAGAGTGAAGAGTGTGTTGAGAAATGTTTATCAACTGACTCTTTTTTTTTTTTTGGTTTGACTGACTCTCAAAAAAATAAAAAAGTCACAGGACACACTTTTAAAATTTAATTAAAATTCTTAATGTTTTCTCTAATACTCTCTTAGTTTACTGGGCAATCCACAAAACTATAGATCAGGCCTTAATTTATAATGTTTGCTTGATTTCTACTCATACTTACAACAAAGGGCTTTCACAAGTCAGTTAGAGCTGATTTCAATTTAGCCCCTGGCTTGTGTTCCAGTCAGCTATGCTGAGAATCTAGAGAGCTAGGTGACACAATGGATAGTACTGGACCTGGGGTCAGAAGACCTGAGTTCAATTTTAACCTCTGATGCTTAGTAACTATGCAATCCTGAGAAAGTCACACCCGTGTTTACCTCTGTTTCCTCAACTGTTAAATGAGGATAATCCTAGAGGGGTTGTGAAAATCAAATGAGAAAATAATTTTAAAGTGCTCAGCATAGTGTCTGGCACTATATAAATGTTTATTTCCTTCCCTATCTACGGTTTCCATAGGCACTTCATTAGTAGGAAAGTCCCATCACCTTGAGGGAATTGTTTCATTTTGAATTTTTGTATCGCCAGGGCCTAATCCACTGTCTGGACATAGGAATTTTTTAAATCCTTTTAAAATCTATTTTAACTGAAATCCTAAGGTACGAGCTCTAGTATTATGGAAAATATGCTTTTTTTCATCACATTTTCTTATTCTTATATATTAAATAAAAGCCATTACTTGGAAGGAAGTCTATGCAAGATTTCTTTTTAAAATACTTTAAATAATATTTGGCAAAAACCAATAAAAGTTAGCATTTCTTTAGTGCTAAGGATTATAATCTCATTTTATCCTAACAATCCTTTTAGTTAGTGTGATTATTATCAGTAATTTACAGATGAAGAAACTGAGGTTTTACCATACTGCCCCCAAATATCTGATACAGGATTTGAATTCAGGTCTTTCTGATTCCAAGTCCAGGATACTACATTGCTTAATTAAAGAATTTTTTGTTATTTTGAAATACCTGAAAGACTCAGCATTCATAGTAGCCACAGTTCATAAAAATTGAAATATTTTATTGCTTAAAGCTTATTAAAATATGGGAGAATGTTTTAAAAGTAGGAATGCCATTCCTTCTAGTGCATTACTTTTTGTTTATTTCCAAATGATTGCAACAAGATTATACTCAGGTATGATTTCTTTATAACAGCTATAATTGGAATGATTGTTTCATTATTTTGTTTTTCAGTTGCTCCAATCATGTCCAATTCTTCATGACCCTATTTGAGATTTTCTTGGCAAAAATACTTATGCAGGGTCATGTAGCTAGTGAGTGCCTGAGGCTGAATTTAAACTCAGAAAGGTAAGTTTTCTGGCTTTCAGGCCTAGCTTTGTATATACACTGTACCACCTAGCTTCCCAAGTATCATAATACTCACTATCCTATTCAGACTATATCTAGAGTATTTAATTCATTTCTGGTTTTCACATTTCATGACTGATATAAAAAGCTGGAACAAAAGAACTCAGAACTATGCTATTCAAGGACCATGTTCTTCCCCTACAGAATATTAGCACCTTGAGAAAACGATTTGTTTTATTTTTTGCATTCATATTCACAGCCCTAACACAGTGCCTGGTTGATAATAGACACTTGATAAATGTCAATGGATAAATATGTTAATGAAAGAAGATAATCATCCATATTACCATTTCCAGGAGATAATTTTTTCGGGGAAATATTTGACATATTGTAGTCCAGTCAGGATCTAAAAATAAAATGGTAAAAAATAAATAAATAATAAGTCAATGAATTTAACTGAGGGACTATTTTAGTAGTTCCCTCAAACCCTTGTGTTTGTTTCCATGAACACATCTTAAGTCAAACACAAACTCTGTAGTTTACTGGAAAAACGATGAATAAATACATTTAACTTCAGAGAGTAACTAAGAGGTACTTTGTAGTGTGCCTAATCTAATACTCTGACCTTACAGATGAGAAAAAGTTCTGAGAGAGGAAAAACCCTGCATTCCCCTCTTTCCCCACTGCCTCTAGAATGAAATGCAAAATTTTTAACATGATCTTTTGTGTCATTTACAATAAGGTCCTAACCTTTCATATTTCTTTCCAGTACTCCCCTGTTGTTGTTCAGTCATTTTCCAGTCATGACTGACTCTTCATGACACCATTTTAGGATGACTGTATGAGTTTTTTCCCCCCTTTGGCAAGGATACCAGAGTGGTTTACTATTTCTTTCTCTAGCTCATTTTACAGATGAGGAAACTGAGGCAAAGACAGTTAAGTGACTTGACCAGGGTCTCACAAACAGTGAGAATCTGAGGCTGGATTTGAACTCAGGAAGAGACATATTCCTGACTCCTTGCCCAATCTATCTATTGCATTACCTGGCTGTCCCATAACTCCCTTAAACACTCTCTCCAGCTGGATTATAAACTCTTCCCCAAACTCATCTTGCAAGTACTTCCTAGTCTACAACATTCACTTTCCATGCCTAGAAAGTATTTCTGTGTTATAAAATTCAAAATAAATAAATAAATTTAAAATAAAAAAAAGTTACTCTCTGTAAGGTAGAATATAATTTCTGTGGCTAGAGAGTAGTTCAAATGAAAAAGGTCTGCAAGACCAATATGAATATGAATATGATATGATAACCAAATATAACAAAATCTAAGAAAAGGGGAAAAATGATAGTTTAACCCTCTGTTGTCTTCCTGGTTAGGTCTTATCTAGAAAGATACATTCAGTTTTTTAATGCTTTAATTTTTAAATGTACAGTTTTAATTTTTAAGGAGGACAAAAATAGATAGTATCTAGAAAAGGGTAGCCATATACTCTCCTTCAAAGGACAGCCAAATGGAAGAGGGAAATATATCTCCCTATAACTTTCATTCATCCATCCTACTTTTAGGCAGAGAGGTCAGAGCTTAGAGTAATAGTTAGACGTTGCAGAGAGACAAATTACTTTTGATATAAGGAAAAACTTCCTAACAGATAGAATTATCAGAGGATCATAGATTGAGAGTTAGGAGGGACCCTGTAGATTATTAATGCACCTCTCTCATTTTACAGAAGAGGAAATTGAGACCCAGAAATTTAAGAGGATTTCCCAGAACTACATAGTTCATGTTTGAGATAGGATTAAAACTTGGCTCTTTCCTCTCCCCGCGCCCCACTCCAATGTGCTGGAATAGGCTAGTTGCTTCCCCCCATCACTGAGATCACTTTCAAATCTGAGGTCTTGCCAAATTTCTTGTACAGAATTACAGATCTAGTATTAGAACTGAGAACCTTGGTCTCTTGATTTGAGGTCCAGTTCTTTTCCCAGGCTATGCCTTCCCTATAAATCTTCAATTTCCCTCCTTATTTCATGGCATTGATTCCTTTACTCTCTCTCTCTTCATTATACTCTCTTTGTATTCTTCAATGCTACATGTTTATTTTTATTTTCCTAATTGTGCTTCATTCCCCTCCTCAGGCTTCTTTACTTCAGACTTCAGTGGAAGTCAGCCAGAGAAAATATGACCAACTGACAAGTGATAAGAAGTATATTTGCCTATTTTTAAAGGGCCAGAAGGCACAGAAACCATAACCCTGGAAAATGATTGTAGTTTTAGAAATCTATCTCCTGGGGAGGAGGCCATAGAAGCAAATATTCTAAATGCATAGAATACTTTCATTCTTGGGAATAATTGATGAAAAAGAATATACAATAAATAATAAATATTCATTGACTCTCTTGGACCTTGGTAATCAACAAACAACATAAAAATTACTCTAAACTTAGGAATTCTACAGAAAACAGTCTATTTAGCTCATCACCAAATTCCTCCTTTCAACAGGTAAAGTAGTATAAATAGTGTTTCCATTTGGTGTTTGATTCATACTTCCAGTAGGGCCGGTCCTTATATGAAGAAACTTGAACTCTGAACCTGGGACTCAGCTTTTCCACTGTATAGAATGATAGACTCAAGAACCAGTGAACTTGAGGGGAAAAAATATAGAAACTCGCATGATCAGGAGTTTTCTCAGTCACAAACTTCTGTTGCTGGTAGAGACTTTCAATATTTTTTTTTACCAAAGCTAGTTTATCACTTATAGAGAAAGATTAAGTTCACACAACATCTGACAAGGAGAAGCCATACAATTCTATCATCTCTCCAACTTGCTTCCAAGTCTCATGCATTTCCCACTTTCTGTGGAACCCTTACTTTCATGCATCTCTTCCAATTGACAGCTGAACCTGCCTGCTCCCTTTCCCATACATGAAGAAGGGAAAGATGGTACTAAATAGATAGTATAGTATAAGATGCTAAACTATATCTGCAGAAAAATATAGGACATTGATTGAAAAACACCAGACTGTGTGCTAAAAATAAGAATCTCTAAGCAGCTGCTTACTCTTATCCAGATCACAAGAGAAAGCTCAAAAGAAAAGGAACATAGAGGAAACCAGAATGATGAAAAAAAATTAAGATCATGATAGGGTATCCAGTAAGGTGAAATCAGACCATAAACACATGCACAAAGTACTGAATACTGAAAAAGTAACCTGGAAATAAAAACAAAACAAAAAAAGAAGAAAACATTTTCTCATGTTAAAAAAAAATGCAATAGCTAATGGATAACATGCTTTCTATCATTTAGTTAACATTCTAGCTCTCTCTCCTCATTAACCAAAAAGCCAAATATAAGACAACAAAAATGATGTCTTTAGGTATAAATTCAGACTCCACTCAGAGGGGAAGAATACAGGATTTCAAATCAAAAGATATATCTTGGGGTAGAGCCAAAATGATAGACTAGAGAAAGCACTCAAATGAATTCTTCCAACATTCCTTACAAACAACTTTAAAATAACACCTCAAATCAAATTCTTGAGTGACACAGAAGAATATCAGAATGAGTTATTTTTTCAATGCAAAACAACACAGGAGGCCATCAGAGACACAGAATAGGAGGCTGACTCAGAGCCAACAGGATGAAACACCAGTGGTAGTAGTAGAATTTGGTGACAGAATGGTAACTGGTCAGAAATAAATTTCAAAGTAATCCTCTCAACACTAAATTCAGGACTAGAGGCTGTTTGACAACTCCATTGCTTATACAAACTTCTGCATCCTAGTTCAAGGACACAGAGTAGCATTTTTACTCTGGAGAGAATGAGAAAGACAGTTCTAAAGGACTTGTGATACCATCTGCATCCAGAGAAAGAATAGGATCTTAATAAAAAATAGGATATTAAGGCAGACCAACACTTACTTCTTTCAATTTTTATAATTTATTTTGTGTTTTATGGGTTTTTTTCTCTCTCTCTCAAGGTTTTTTTCCCTTTGTGTTCTGATTCTTCTTTTGCAACATGATAAATCTGGAAATATGTTTATCATAGTTATATATGTATAACCCAATATTAGATTGGTCTCTGTCAGGGGCAAGGAGGAGGGAAGAGAGGGAGGCAAAAAACTGTGAAACTCAAAACTTTACAAAAAAATGATTGTTGAAAACTATCTTTGTATGTAGTTGGAAAAATAAATTAATTATTTTTTTAAAAGAGGGAATGACACACTTCTAGGTCATAGCTCAAGGCCAAAGATAGGATCTATCATCAAGAAAGAGTGGAAACCCTGAAGGACAGTATCACTTCTGGCCATAAGGGATAAGGGACTACGAGGAACAGTATGGATCAAGGGGCTCTAAGGAGCAGTTTTGATCAAAATCCCAAGGGAACAGGACTCTTTCTGATCAAGAACCAGAATGAGAACAAGAGAGCATTGACCCTACCTTTCCTCAGACCACCTTGAAAGTACCAAAAATCTTCCAAACCTCTAAACTAACTCTAAAAACAGCAGTGTAAAAAAACATAAAACTGAGGACAATGGCTTACAGTGACCTCCTTCCCATACCAGTAAGAGCCTAACATTAGCATAAAGATTCAACTCAAGAAATTAGGTGTTCAAATGAACAAATAGCAGGAGAAAAAAAAAAAGAATCTGACTATATAGTAGCATAAAGAGCTACTATAGTGACCAGAATGGTCAAAACTCAAACTCAGTGGGGTGGCTAGGTGGCACAGTGGATAGAGTACTGGCCCTGGAGTCAGGAGTACCTGAGTTCAAATCCAGCCTCAGACACTTAATAATTACCTAGCTGTGTGGCCTTGGGCAAGTCACTTAACCCCATTGCTTGTAAAAATTAAGAAGATAGTGAAGTCAAAGGAAGAAAATTATGAAAAAACAATAACTTGGTAAAAGAGGCACAAAAAGATTGAAGGAAAAAAGTGGTCAAATGGGGGGAAGAGGTACAAAAACCCACTGAGGAAGATAAATCCCTAAAAATTAGAACTGTGCAAGTATGACTCCATGAGACTTGAAGAAACACTAATACAAAATCAAAAGAATGAAAAATAGAGCTAGTGGAGTATCTCATATGAAAAATAAATTACCTGGAAAAGAGATCAAGGAAAGTTAAGACTATTAGATTACCTGAAAGCCATGATTAAAGAAAGAATCTAGACATCACATTTCAAGAAATTATCCAGGAAAATGCCTCTATATCATAGATGAAACCAGAGGATTAAATAAAAGTTGAAAGAATCCACCTATCAACTCCTAAAAGAGATTCCAAAATTAAGACTCTTAAGAATATTATAGCCAAATTCTTGGACTCACAGGTCAAAAAGATAATACTTCAAACAGCCAGAAAGAAGCCATTCAAATACTGTAGAGCCACAGTCAGGAACACAGAAGAATGCAAAAGATTTAGGACATCTATTCAGTAAAACTGAGTATAATCCTTCAAGGGGGAAAAATTGATATTTAATGAAATACAGGACTTCCTTTTTTGGGTTTGGGTTTTTTTTTGGAAAGGCAATGGAGTTAGTGACTTGTCCAAAGTCACACAGCTAGGTAATGATTAAGTCTAAAACCAAATTTGAACTCAGACCCTCCTGACTCACCAGAGTCAGTGCTCTTTGCACTGCACCACCTAGCTGCCTCAAAATAGATGACTTTAAAGCATGCTTTATGAAAAGACCAGAACTGAGTAAAAATTTATCTTTGAAATACAAAAATTGGAGACAGCTAGGTGAGCAGTAGATAGAGCACTGGACCCTAAGTCAGGAGGATCTGAGTTCAAACCAGAGTTAAAAAAAATAAATATAAAACTCAAGTAAAAAGGTAAACATGAAAGAGATATAGCATCATAAAATCAAGCTGTTTACCATCCTATGTGGGAAGGTAATACATGCATCTTCTAGGAACTTTATCATTATTAGGGCATTTAGAAGTTTTCTTTTTAAAAAAAAAAAGGTAGGAGTAAGTTAATTGTGTTAGAATAATGTAAAAATTGGATAGGTGAGAAAGAGGGATGCCTAAGGAGGAAGAAGAATGGAGAAAATTATCTCATAATAGATGCAGAAAAAGACTTTGGCAAAACTCAATACCCATTCCTTTAAAAAAAAAAAACACTGGAAAACATAGAAATCAATGGAGTCTTTCTTAAAATGCTAAGTAAAATCTATCTAAAATCACCAGCAAGCAATTTTGGTAATGGGAATAAACTTTAAGGCTTCCCAATAAAATCAGAAGTGAAGCAAGGATATTCATTATTGGGGCAGTTAGGTGGTACAGTGGATAGAACACTGGCCCTGGAGTCAGGATGATCTGAGTTCAAATTTGACTTCAGGCATTTATTACCTAGCTGTGTGATCTTGGGCAAGTCATTTAACCCCATTGCCTAGCAAAAGCCAAAAAATAAGGGATATTTCATTATCATTCAATAATATGCTAGAAATGCTAGTTTTATCAATAATAAAATAAAAAGAAAATGAAGTAATAAAAATAGGCAATGAGGGAAAATTTATCACTATTTAAAAATGATACGATGGTTTATTTAGGCAACTCTATGGAATCTACTAAAAAACTAGTTGAAAAAATGAACAACTTCAGCAAAGTTGCAGGATATTATATAAAGTGACATTATCAACATTTTTTTTTATTCTACCAACAAAACCCAGCTGGAAGAGTTATAAAGAAAAAAATTAATTTAAAATAACTGTGGATACTGGCCCTGTAGTCAAGAACCTGAGTTCAAATCCAGCCTCAGAAATTTTGACCCTAGATGTGTAACACTGATTACCTTACTAAAAAACCAAAAACATATTAATAAAATAGCTGCAGACAATAAAAAATACTTGGAGGTCTACCTGCCAAGACAAAACCAAGGATTATAGGAAGACAATTACAAAATACTTTTCACAGAAATAAAGACAGATCTAAACATTTAGAGAAACAATTGCTCATGGGTAGGCTAAACCAGTTTAATTAAAATAACAAATCTACTTAATTTACTTATTCATTGTCTTACCAATTGGACTATTAAAGAATTATTTTATAGAGTCAGAAAAAATTGTAGCAAAATTGTTTGGCAGAACAAAACATCAAAAATATCCAGGGAATCAATGAAAAAATATTAAGGAAGGTGGCATAGCAATTCTAGATTTCAAACTATATTACAAAGTGGTAAGCATCAAAACAATCTGGTACTGACTAAGAAATGGAAAGGTGGATCAATGGAATAGTTTAGTTACACAATATACAGCAATAAATGACAACTTTCAAGGGTAAGCACTCAACATCTAACAAAAATTATTGGGAACACTGGAAAGTAGTTTGGAAGAAAAAAGGTATAGGCCAATATTTCCTACTGTATATCAAGATAAAGTCAAAAAGGATAAATGATTCAAACAGTGTGAAAACTTAAGTAGAGGAGCATGGAAAAAATATATGTGCCATATTTGTGGATAAAAAAAAGAGTTCATGACTAAATGAAAGATAAAGAGTATTACAGGAAATAAGATGGATAGTTTTGATTACAAGGAATGAAAAAACTTGCACAAATTATTTTTTTTCTTTTTTTAGGTTTTTGCACTGCAAATGGGGTTAAGTGGCTTGCCCAAGGCCACACAGCTAGGTAAATTAATTGTCTGAGATCGGATTTGAACCCCAGGGCCAGTGCTTTATCCACTGTGCCACCTAGCTGCCCCTTTAAAGCTTGCACAAATTAAATGAATAAAATCAGGATACTAGGAGGGAGGAGTTTATATCAAGTTCTCTGAGGAAGGCCTTATTTCTCAACTATATAGAGAATCCAGATTTATAAAAATAAGAACCAGCCTCCAGTTGATAAATGTTCAAAGGATATGAAGAGGCAGTTTTCAAGTGAAGAAATTAAAGTTATTTATAATTGCATGAAAAAAATGGTCCAAATAACTATTGATTAGAGAAATGCAAATCAAAACCATTCTGAGATTTCACCTCACACCTATCAGGTTGACTAATAAGATAGAAAATGAAGGTAAAGATGTGGAAAAACTAGGACATTCAAGTACTGTTGGTGGAGTTGTGAAGTGATCCAATCACTCCAAAAATAAATGTGCCCAATAGGCTATTAAATATCACTACTAGGTCTGTATCGGTAAGAAATCCAAAAAGAAGGGGACCAGGGAGGATCTATTTGTGCAAAAAAAAATCTTATAGAAGGTCTTTTTGTCTTGGCACAGAATGAGAAACGGAGGGGATGCCTATCTCTTGGTAAAAAACTAAACAAGTTGTGGTATATGGTTTTTGATGAAATAATATTGTATTTTAAGAAATGGTGAGCAGGATAGTTTCAGAAAAAGACTTCAGAATTTATATAAATAGATTTATTTACAATAGAATGAGAACATTGTATACAGTAACAGCAATACTATAAAGATGATCAATCGTGAAAGATTTAGTTATTTTTATCAAAATGATAATTCAGAATGATACCAAAGAATTCATGATGATAAATACTAGATACCTCCTGAGAGAGAACTGTTGGAATTTGAATGCAGATTGAAGCATACTTTTTACCCTATGTTTTTGTTTTATTTTGTCTATATTTTCTTTTACTAATAGCAATGTTTGATATAATTTCATAACAAAAATCAATATACTTTTCCCTTTGATCCAGCAATACCACTACTGGGTCTATACCCTGAAGAGATCATGAAAAAAGGTTTTTACCCTTTGTACATCACTTGTACAAAAATATTCATAGCAGCTCTGTTTATGGTGGCAAAGAATTGGAAATTGAGTGAATGTCTATCAATTGGGGAATGACTGAACAAATTGTATTATATGTATGCTATGGAACACTATTGTTCTATTAGAAATCAGGAGGGATGGGAATTCAGAGAAGCCTGGAGGTATTTGCATGAACTGATGCTGAGTGAGATAAGCAGAACCAGAAAAATACTGTACACCCTAGCAGCAACATGGGGGTGATGTTCAACCTTAATGAACTTGCTCATTCCATCAGTGCAACAATCAGGCACAATTTCGGGGTATCTGTGATAGAGAATACCACCTGTATCCAGAGAAAGAATTGTGGAGTTTGAACAAAGTCCAAAGACTATTACTTTTAATTTTAAAAAACCCATTATCTTATTATGTAATTTTACTATCTCATATTTTATTTTTTTTTCTTAAGGATATGATTTCTTTCTCAACACATTCAATTCTGATCAATGTATAGCATGGAAACAATGTAAAGATTAACAGACTGACTTCTGTGGGGGAGGAAAGCGAGTTTGGGGGAAAATTTTAAAATTTAAAAATAAATAAATTTTTAAAAATCAACATGCTTGTCTTTTCTCTCAAGAAGAAATTTGCAACACAATTTTTTTTTAGTGATTGGTTTTTTTTTTGAAGGCAATGGGAATAAGTGACTTGCTCTAGGTCACACAGCTAAATAATTATTAAGTGTCTGAGACTGAATTTGAACTCAGATATTCCTGCTTCCAGAGCTGATGCTCTATCCACTGCACCACCCAGCTGCTCCTGAAATATTGTCTATTTCACATGTAATTGAAAATATTTAAAAAATAGATAAAAATTAAAAAAGAAGCATCATATCTAGCATCTTCTGAATTATCAACTTTGATTAAAAAGAAACTTGAAACCGAAACCTCCTTGGTGTAAAGTGGAGTATATGGGTGATTCCTGAAATAAGCTGAGAATCAGTGGTTGACATACATTACATAGAGATGTTCCTTAATCATATCAGACAAGACAGACTCAGGAAGCTTCTCCCCTTGCCATCCAACTGACAGCAAAGTGTAAACATCTGGA
Source organism: Macrotis lagotis (assembly GCF_037893015.1). Classification (NCBI taxonomy): domain Eukaryota; kingdom Metazoa; phylum Chordata; class Mammalia; order Peramelemorphia; family Peramelidae; genus Macrotis; species Macrotis lagotis. Next base: position 131,035,537 of record NC_133663.1, on the reverse strand, counting down.
CTTTTATGGCTCTGTCAGTATGGCAATGCTTTTGAATCAGTTCATCTTTCTTAGAAGATAAATCCAACTTGTGTTTATTTACTCTTTTTTTGAAAGTGAACAATTTAAACAGATGGTATTGGTGTTGCTGTAATCACAGTCATCTTTATCCTTTATTTTAATTTGATACTTCCTTTGATTTTTACTCTAAATAACTGATGATTTGATTGCATGTAGAAAGGTGATTCTGAAATGATTGCTGCACTTGGAACCAAGTTGCTTCATGTCTATTGAACTAGATTCAAAAATTGTCCTTTGGTTTCATTTTGCTGATTTCATTTGATGCTTGCCACATTAAAAAGTTTCCATCTCTCTTATTTTTTAAATTAATTAATTAATTAATTTTCATCCATATGCACATGTATATTTTTAAGTTACAAAATTTCCTTCCACCCTCCCTTCCCACCCTCATCCCCTCAGCAGTGAACAGTCAAGTTAGCATTGTACATATATATTTTGGATAAACATGTTTACATATTAGTCATTTTTGGTATGAGGGATTAGGATTAAAGGATCCCAAAGGATCTCCCAAAAGAGATCATTTTTATAAAATGTTCATCAGATTTTGAAGGGTTGATTTTTCTTTTTTTGTTTTGTTTTTCTTCCTCTGGATGGGGATAATTGTCCATAGCAGTTTTATACAGTTGTCCTAGCTCTCTTAACTCTGTTAAGAGGAGCTGCTTCCATTAAGGTTGATCATCTCATGATGCTGTTAATGTGTACAGTTTTCTCTTGGTTCTGCTCCCTTCACTCAGCATCAGATCCTTTTAGTCATTCCATCTTTCTCTAGAGTCTGACCATTTATGGTTTCTTAAAGAACAATAATATTCCATATTATTCATGCACCAAAACTTGTTTAGCTATTCCCCAATTGATGAGAACCTCCTCAATTTCCAATTCTTTGCCACTACAAAAAGTGCTGCTATGAATATTTTGGAGCATGTAGGACTTTTCCCATTTTTTTATAATTTCTTCTGGATATAAATCTAGAACTGGAATTGCTGAGTCAAAGGGTATGAACAGTTTTATTGCTCTTTGGTCATAGCTCCATACTGCTCTCCAGAATGGTTGGATCAGTTCACAACTTTACCAGCGATGCAGCAATGTCCCAATCCTCCCACCACTTTTCCAATATTGATTATTTTCCCTTTTTTCTCATCCTGGCCAATCTGATAGGTGTGATATGACACCTCATTTTTGTTTTAATTTCCATTTCTTTAATCAATAATTATTGGGGGGGGGTGGCTAGGTGGCGCAGTGGATAAAGCACCGGCCCTGGAGTCAGGATTACCTGGGTTCAAATCTGGTCTCAGACACCTAATAATTACCTAGCTGTGTGGCCTTGGGCAAGCCACTTAACCCCATTTGCCTTGCAAAAAAAAAACCTTAAAAAAAACCCTTAAAAATAATTATTTGGAACATTTTTTCATATGATTATATAAAGCTTTAATCTATTCTTCTGTAAACTGTCTGTTCATATCCTTTGACCATTTATCAATTGAGGAATAGACGTCTTGTAACCCTATAAAGTTAATGCAATTTTCTTTTTTTTTTAGGTTTTTTTTTTTTTGCAAGGCAAATGGGGTTAAGTGGCTTGCCCAAGGCCACACAGCTAGGTAATTATTAGGTGTCTGAGCCCGTATTTGAACCCAGGTAATCCTGACTCCAGGGCCGGTGCTTTATCCACTGCGCCACCTAGCCGCCCCGATGCAATTTTCTACATTTTAGAAATGAGACTTTTATCAGAACTCCTAGTTGTGAAGATTGCTTCCCAGCTTTCTCCTTTCCTTCTATTTTTGGCAGCATTGATTTTATTAGTTCAAAATTTCATTTTGCAGTTTATAATGTATTCTAATTCTTATTTGATCATATATTTATCCCCTTTCCATAAATCTGATAGATGAGTATTTCTTGGTCTATTAATTTATCTATGATGTCGCCCTGTACCATTCTAACTTTATTTTGGTATATGGTTGAGATGTGGGTCTATGCCTAGTTTCTGCCATACTAGTTTCCAGTTTTTCTGACAATTTTTGTTAAATAGTGAGTTCTTATCCCAGAAGCTGATGTCTTTGGGTTTGTCAAATAGTAGATTACTATAGTCATTTACTGGGGTTTCTTTTGAACCTATCCTAATCCACTAATCCATTACTCTATTTCTTACCAGTACCAGGCAGTTTTTATGATTGCTGCTTTATAGTATAGTTTTAAATCTGGTAGAGCTAGGCCATCTTCCTTTACATTTTTTTCATCAGTTCTCTTGCTATTCTTGATGTTTTGTTGCTCCAGATGAATTTTGTTACTATTTTTTCTAGCTCAGTTAAGTAGTTTTCAGTAGTTTGATTGGTATGGCACTGAATAAGTAATTTAATTTGGGTAGAATTGTCATTTTATTATTATTAACTCAATCATGAGCAATTGACATTTTCCCCAGTTATTTAGATCTGACTTTATTTGAGTGAGAAGTGCTTTATAGTTGTGTTCATATAGTTTCTGGGTTTGTCTTGGGAGGTAGATTCCCAAGTATTTAATGTTACTTTAAATGGAATTTCTCTTTCTATCTCTTGTTCTTGGGCTTTGTTGTTCATAAATAGAAATGCTGATTATTTATATGGGTTTATTTTATATCCTGCTTTGTTGAATTTCCATCTCTCTCTTCTTGAAGAAGATTCACAAGGTCTTAAACCTTCTAACTATTCTACAAGCTTTCAGTTTCTCTTATTTCTTTCTCTTGAGCCATACTTCCTAAGAATTTTCATCATCCTATCCTGAGCCCATTTTCATGAAATAAAAATCATTTATCTCCAAGGAAATGGGTTTGAAGTCCCTGAAGTTTTCAATCAGAGGGTAGATGACTCTTTATCAAAGTTGTAAGAGAGGAAGTTATTACAGGTATGTTCTAAAGTCCCTTCCACCTTAGAGATTCTGTAATTCTGGGTTTATTTGTTGACTATTACTGAATGTTTTACAAGTTTTTTTCCACCTCATCATCCTTTATGATGAAGGAAACAACACATAAGCTTCAGCTATCTTCAAGGGAGTTCTCTTTTCTCATGTCCATAGTAGACAGTGTGCAAGATTACTAAGTATCCCATGAAATATTGCTTCTGGATACGGAATGAAACTAACTTTACCAATTCTTATGATCACCTCTCCTTGGAGAATTTACATCTCTCTACTTGAAGAAGATTCACAAAAAGTCTTGAGCCTTCTAACTATTCTACAAGCTTTTAGTTTCTCTTGTTTCTTTACCTTAAGCCATACTCCCTAAGAACAAGTCATCCATTTAATTAAAACTCTTTATGTCTTCCAGTTCAATATGCTAAAATTATGTGGCTCAGGGTTTGGGTTAATTTTCTGGCTTTTATTTGTTTTATTGTTTGGTTTCTTTTGAGAGGGAGAAGGAATACTGATTCTGATGTACATTGCTATATGTATCCCTACAAGCTTTCTGTCTACATCCTGTGGTAATGATTTTTGAATGTTTTTGTTGACTTAATGTCAGTGATCTGCAAGTGATTGGAAGTGAGTTGAGGAAGGGGGATTGCTACAGACCTGAAGCAATCTGCTTTAAAAGGCAAGAGAGTGGGGCCTGTGAACCATAGGTTGATGAACTTGACTTGGCTTCTACATCTTATTAGTAAAAGGATAGTGTGTTAACATTTACAAGGAAAAGTAATGACTATGAAAAGTGAAAAATAGTTTTATCAAGGATGAGCCATGATGATTTATCCCCTTTTACTATCATGATAGGGGAAGCTAGGTGACAGTGGATAGAGTATAGGGCCTGGAATCAGGAAGACTCCTTTTCATGAGTTCAAATCTGGCCTCAGACCCTTACTAACTATGTGACCCTGGGTAAGTCACTTAAACCTGCTTGCTTCAGTTCCTCAATCTATAAAGAGAAGGAAATGGCAAACTACTCTAGTGTCTTTGCCAAGGAAACCTTAAGTGGTATCACAAAGAGTCAGACTCACCTGAAAAACTACCGGACAAGCAATACTCTTATGATGAGACAACTAGATTAATAGATCAAAGTAATGCTAAAGACATCGAAGATCTAGGTTTCAGAAAGACATTTGATATTTTAAAAACTAAATTTCACTGATGTCTTTATGTTATTTCATTTACAGCAATTTATGGAAATATACCATCTTCCTCTATTCATCACCTCCCCCTGAATTTTAACCTTCTTGAACAAAACATTTAAACAATAAATTCAATACAGCAAACTAATCTGACAATATATAAAATATTCCCAACAAAACATTTGACAAATCTTCTTATTTTATCCTTGTGAACAAGATGAAAATGTGTAAGCTAAAAAAGATGACAAAATTAAGTGAATTTAAAACTAGTCAAAAGTTAGGCATAAAGAAAAAACATTAAGGTGGCAATGTGAGCTTGGGAGTCTCTAGTGGATTACAGTCTGTCCTATTAATATTGTTTATTGATGATTTAGATAAAGGAATGGATGGATAGCACATTTAGAAAAATCACAAAAACCTGAGAAGGATAACTAACACATGGAACAATAGATTTAGAATCAAAAAGATTTCAGCATTCTAGAGCACTGGAATGAATCTAATAATATGAAACCACAGAAATAAATGCAAAATACCATATCTTGCTTTTAAAAATGAGCTTATTCTATTAAATGAGGAAAGAGTTGCTAGCTAATTCATATAAAAATAATGTGAAGTGAAAAGTTAGAGTACTTCAAGGTCAATAAATATCAACTGTGACACATCAAATAAGCTCATCCCCACTTCCAAACTACCTAATGTGATTTCAGGTTTTATTAACAGAGAATTGTATCAAGAAAAAGGAGCCAGGGGCAGGTAGGTGTCTCAGTGATTAGAGCACTGGTCCTGGAGTCAAGAGGATCTGAGTTCAAATCTAGAATCAGACACTTAATAATCACCCAGCAGTGTGACCTTGGGAAAATCACTTAACCCCATTGCTTTGCCAAAAAAAAAAAAGGAACAAGGAGGTAATTGCCCCACCATACTCTGCTCTAGTCTGATTATGCCTAGCATATGATGTTCATTTCTGAGCATTATTTTTTTTAGGAAAGATATTTACAAGGTACAATGCATCTAGCATTGAGTGACCATGATAGTGAGAAAAAAGTTATACTGGCTGAAGGAAATGGTAAAGCTTAGCCTGGAGAAAAGAAGACTTAAGAAAGAGAAGTTAGCTGTATAAGAAGGACTACAATTGTTCTGTTTGTACTCAGAAAGCAAAATTTGTAGCAAAAGGAAGAAATTGCAGAGCATAGATATAGGTTCAATATAAAGAAAACTTGCCTGCATTAGAACTACCCAAAAGTGAGACAAACTCACTTTCTCTTCACCAAAGATATTCAAATGAAAATCAATTTGGGGGTAAATTGTAGACTTCTTTCTTCTTCACATATATACTGAAGTCAATGACCTCTAAGAACACTTTTGGTTCTAAATCTATTATCTCATGGTACCTTCCAATTCAAAGATTCTTTGATTAAATGAGTGGAAAGAATATCAATACAGACATAGCTCAGTTCATCATGTAATCTGTCAATACTGGTTACAGGACAAAAAAATTAAATTGTTTCTTATAGATGGTATGAGAACTGTTGGATTCTTTGTATCCCTTACTGGCCTGACCTTTGTTTTTGTCTCCTTACCACCATTCCTGCCTTCTTAAAGGCCATTTTTGTAATTTCAATTTCATGGGATGCTATGGTCCCCAAATTAATTAATTGTTGATCAATGATTCTTTTCATACTTAGGCAGCTAACTAGAAATCAGGAGGACATGAGTTCACATCCTACCTGAGATAGTGTCCAACTGTGTAACCTAGAATGAGTAATGACCTCTCTCAGCCTGTTTCCTCATCTTTTAAAATGAGAAATAATAACACCTTCATAAAGGGTTTTTATAAATAAATTAAATGACATATTAAATGCTATGCAAATCTTTAAGTACAATATAAAATGCTTGTTGTTGTTAGTTAGATTACATAGTCCTTGAATAGCAGATAAATATGGCTCAAACATTCTCACTGTTTTGTTCCTCAGAACTTTTCCAGGTTGATGGAATCTATCAGAATTTGAGCTCCTCCTGTACAACCTCAAAACTAGAATGTGACATCAGAGTAGAATGGGTTTTTTTTTTATATTTGTGTTCAATTGTGGAAAAAATTCTATTACTCTGGATAGCAAATTGTTCTCACATAGAAATTTTGGGTTCCTAAATTCAAATAATTGTCATTTTTTAATTTAAAAAATTTCAAAATAAGTATACGTAGTGCCATTTAATGAAAAATCTAGATTTTTAGCTAAGAAAGAAAAAGAAAAAAAGAGAAAGGAAGGAAAGAAAGCAGGAAGGATGAAAGAAAAGAAGAAAGAAGGAAAGAAAGAAAGGAAGGAAGAAAAGAAAGAAGGAAGAAAGGAAAGAAAGAAAGAAAAGAGAGAAGGAAAGAAAGAGGGGAAGGAAGGAAGGAAGGAAGGAAGGAAGGAAGGAAGGAAGGAAGGAAGGAAGGAAGGAAGGAAGGAAGGAGAGAAAGAAGAAAGGAAAAGAGAAAAAAGATTAGATGAATAAATGAAAAAAAGCACAACAGCCTTTGCTTTGATATTCCTCAGAAACTTAAGTAATAATAATGATGACTGGTATACAGCACTTTAATATTTGTAACTCACTTAATATACATTTTCCCCTTCTGAGCTTCAGTTTCCTCATCTGTTGTTAAATGACAATATTGGACTAGAGATCTTCCTAAGCCTCACAGCACAATAAAGTAGGGATTGTAGAGAGTATCCTTTTTTTGAAGATTAGGAAAATAAAGGTCAAAAACCAGAATCAAAGGACTAAAACCCTAATACACATAGATTGACAACACTGTATTTTCAGTATGACAGACTATAGCCCAAACAGTATTAAAACTGAACCTTCTATCTTTGGAAACCTGAAATCTTTAGAGTAAGAACTAAGAGGTAATATTACAACCTCACAACCAGGAGTCTGTGAAGACCAAAAAAAATGACCATCCTAACTACTGTCATTCATGGACAAATCCCTCCAACAAGTAATCGCCACCCACAGCCTGTCAACCCACCCCTACACTCTTGGGAGCCCTCTAGAGCTTAACTTCTATCTTTAGTTCCTCACTGAAACCATTCTTTAATTCCTTTCTTCTGATATAATCTCTCTTCTCAGTCTCCTTCAATTGCATTTGACTCCATCAACCACTTCTGTCTTCTTGAAATTCTCTCTGATTTTGACATCTTTGGAATAATCCTTTTCAGCTTCTCCCTTACAAGGCATTCCACTGGAATTTTTTTTTCAGTGACTCCTCTGCTTGAACTGTGGGTGGGTCCAGGGAGAATTCTAACAAATGTTCATTGTTCTATTTGCCTCTTAGCCCAGTTGTAGTCCCTTCTCCTTTTGGTGTAGTCATAAAGACACCTGGTTTCTACCTGAGCCACCTACCTGCTAATAATCCCCAACCTTCCTAAACTTTCTGCCTCCCTCACATAAACATTCAGGGACATAATATTTTTAATCTCTCCAGAACATGATTTTTCATTAGGTTTTTATTGGGTCTGATCATTGCAGTCTCCATCCCTCCCTGCTACCATCACACTTTCTCCACCCTCTTTAGCAAGAATATTCATTGAGCAAGAGAAGAAACTAGCAGGGCTGAAAAATAGAGATCAAAATGGAGGCAAAGAAAAGGTGAGAAAACAAGTGGAGGAGAAAATGGAATAGTATTGGAAGGTAGAAGAAAAAGATGAGAGAAGAAGACTAGAAAAAAATTAAGATAAGTTTATTAATTTATTTTAATACCATATTTTACAATCTCTCTAAAGGAACTCAGTTATGGAGAAGTTAATGGAGCCAAGAAAATGGATAATCAGCAAGGTGATTCTAGGTGATACTGGTGTCTTTTAACACTTTGGGGCAGAATTTTACGTTAAGCAAATAATTAAAAATGCCATTTAAAAAGGAAAATTAAATAGCCTACTAAAAAAAACAGAAAAATGTTCATACTATTTATATTTTGCAGCTAATGTCCTAACTGGCTAATGCTAAATTAGTGTCTTTGTCATCTGGGAACCAAAGTGAAAAGACATGTTCTGAATGCTAGCCAAAATGCTAATTACTATTCACAACTGGCTGATGTAAACATCAGTCAGTCAAATACCCAACTGCTGATTTCAGTTGGACATTAGCCAATGAATGAGGCTGAGAAGTCTGTCTTTGTGAAAAAGAATTTATGTTCCCAAGCTCCATAGAAATAGATCAGCAAGGCCAAACAAATATAATTTCTACTGATTATGTGGAAGAATGGAACTAAATACTTGAAACATTTTTAGACTGAATGATGCTTTTTTTTGGGGGGGGGTCCAGACCTGTGATATTATCAGTGTGGAGTCTAGTGTGAAAATCTTATCAGCAGTTCCTCTCTAGTTATAGTCATAGAAAATTGCCTGAGAAGTTAAGCCTAGCCACTGGTCCTGCAGTTAGTATCATCAGAGGCAGGTCTTGAACCTCAAACATCTTAACTATAATACTAGCCCTCTACTGTTTCTCATGGGGTTCGATGGCATCACTAGGTCTCATGAGATAAAAAAAAAAAATGGATCCTTGGCTACTGAAATGTGTCACTTAAATGCAAAGAGCATGGGAAATAAACTAGAGAAACTAGAAGTCATTAGTTTAGGATTATATTTACAATATAAATGGAACCAAAGAACAGCAATAGAATGATCCTCATGCTTTGAATGCCAATATAAATGGTTAAAGGTTGTTCAAAAATAAACAATGAGGAAAAAAAATGGTGGGAGGATAGAAAAGGTTTTTTAACTTTTTTGATAGGAACAATATCCTAATTCATAAGATAAGCTTTTTTTCCCTTAAAAGCTATTGCTTCAGGTAACTAAAGGCTCAGGTTATTGACATAGTTTTCTGTTGGTGTAAACACACACATACAAAAAAAAGCAGGACATGAGGCTCTTCCACCTGGCTCCTTCCTCTGGTTTCCGATCTGTAAATAAGTTGATTCAATGAAGATATTCTCACTGAATATCCTTCTTTTGCCAGGAATTAAGTAAACTTCCTGTTGACTGTTAGATGATCTATGGATTTCTCTTTTGTGTTCCATTCTCAAACCTGCTACATCCAATGATGTGAATAAGGACTAGCTTACATTTCTTTTCTGATATTGCCACCATCAGTATCAACAAATATTTAGAGTACCTTCTATAAGTAAGACAATGTGTTAAATACTTGCTTAGAACCTCAGGGACAAATAGGTATGAAATGTCTGTTTTTAAGTGAAAGGTATAAAGGACAACTATACCATTTATGGAGGGAGGTCTCTTAAATAATAAAGTTAACTGAAGAAGACTTTCATAAATTCAACAAAACATCTTCAGGTCAGGGTAGAATGACCAGAGGAAGACTTGAACATACTTTTAATATCTCCCTTTCCTTGTGTTTTTATGGAAAAGATGAATTGTGAACAGAGATGATTAGTACAAGCTTATATAAAAGCAAAAGGAAATTCATACTTGAACATTAATATGATTTAGACCCCCTCCATCTAGTTCTGGAGCAGATTTGTAGTGTTCAAATATTTTTAAAAAAAGAACAAAGGTAAAAACAAAAAAGAAATATATGTTGAAGGCAGCATTGTCAGCCTTTCTCTTCTCTCTTCCTCACCTTCCTCCATCCTACAACCAACAAATTTTAAATCCTTTTTCCATCTGACCAAATTATCTTTTGAATCCTTCACCATCTCTCCACTCATATTCATGTCTACCATGATGCCTTCACTAATAATAGTATAAAAAAGCATAAGTATGTTAATTTTTAGTATTTAAAAAAGGAAAGCAGAATGGAAGGAAGTCATTACTAATAAGCATAATCTATCGTTGTCATTTTCCTGAAAGATAGGTCAGTACCACCTTTTCAATAAAACCTATTCCACTTCTGAAAATTAAAGCATTCTCTCCAATTTCAAATTTTCCTAAACCATTCTCTCCAATTTCAAATTTTCCTAAAACCTAAACGTTTTATTCTACTTAACTTCTCTTTTTGATATTTTTTCTCCCCTGCTTCCATAATATTGTTTTCTCTTGCTCTCCTCCTATCTGACCTGTGTTGTTGGATCACAATGTTTCTTTCATTTATTAAATATAGTTATCCCCTAAAGGCTTTATTTTGGGTTATTTTCTCTCTCTACAGTCTTTCTAAGTGATCTCATCAACTTCCATACATTCAATTATTATCTCTAGGCAAATAGTTTTGAAATGTACAGATTCAGTCCTAATCTTACTCCTGAACTTGTATAACCAGCTTCCTCTAGATATCTCAACTTGGATGACCTTTCAAAAATATATAATTCAATATGTCTAATATTTCCCCCAATCCCATACCTTCTCCAAACTTTCTAATTTATGTTGAGGATTCCACCCATTCTTCTAGTCACACAGGTTTATAACTTTAGAGGGATCTTCTATTCTTTAGCTTTCAGACCCTCCACCCTCAGTCAGTTACCAAAACTTGTCCATTATAAATATATAAAATCATATGCATAAATATATATAAATATAATTTATACATAAATTTATGTGTATAATATATATAAATTTATGTGTATAAATATATAAATATAAATTATACACACACACACACACACACACGCACACATTTTCCCCTTCCTCCTCATTCTTTTCACTTGCATAAGTCAATTACCAATATAGCCTCTCACCTGGGCTGTATCAAAAGCCCTCTAATTGTTTCTAATTTTAGCCCTCTACAATTTCTTTGCACAACTATCAAACTGATATTCCTAAAGCATAGATCTGATCATGACATTCTCCCTACTCAAAAAATCTTCAGTGGCTACCTATTATCTCTAGTCTCAAATTAAAAAGAAAAATCCTCAGCCTGAATTAAGGCCTTCTAGCTATCTTTCAGGTCCTATTTCATATTACTCTACTTCATGTACTCTTCATTCCAGTAAAACTGAACTGCAAATTAACCCTCCTCTACATGATTCCATCTCTTTACCCCCAAACCTTTGTACAATGAATCCTTCCATGCCTTGCTCCTCTAAAAATCCCTAGTTTTCTTAGAAATATGTAACTCAAATATCCCTGCCTAAAGGATTTCCCCCTCATCCTTCAACTCTACTATACATTTGAAATTACTTTATTCTTGGTTTATTCTTAGTGTTTATAATCTGTGTACTAGTTATATTCTTGAAGTCTATGAGTACTGCCTGATGTAGTGGAGTAGGTGAAGCTAACTTTTTTTTCTTAAAAGTTATTTAAAAAGCTTACCTAACTCAAGAAGGCATGAGGGAAGAGAAAACGTATTATCTCATTTAATAATAATAATAATAGCTAGCATTTTTGTAACCCCTACTAAATGCCAGCCACTGTGAAAAGTACTTTAGAAATATATCATATCATTTGATCCTTACAACTACCTGAGATGTAGGGCTATTATCAACCTTATTTTTCAGTGAGAAAATTGAGGCAATTAAGTGATATCCCCAAGAACACACAACGAACAAATACCTGAGATGGCCTTTGATCTCAGATCTTTCCAACCCCAGGCCCTGATCATTTGCTACTTCTAACAATCCTATAGGATAAGTCCTGTTATTTTCTCTATTTTTAGAGGTGAGAAAACTGAGGCAGTTAAGTGACTTGTCCAACAACACAAAATTAACAAAAATCTAAGGTGACATTTGAACTCAGATCTTCCTGACTCCTGGTAGGATTGTTTTAAGCTTCTAACAATCCTATGAGATAGGTCCTGTTATTATCTCTGTTTTACAGTTGAGGAAATTGAGACAGACAGTATAAAATTACTTGCCCAGGGCAACATAGCTAGTGGATATCTAAGACTGAACTTGAGTCTTTCTGACTTCCAGCTCAGTGGTCTAACCACTGGACTTCTAAGGTGTTCAAGAAGAATAAAGGACATTGCTACATCTTTGTGGCCAGGGTACAAGCATCCATATGTATATAGTATATATAGTATACACATGTATGCATATATGTAAATATTATCATTAAGTTAGAAGCTATGTTTGGTGAATCCATTAAGTGAAGCAATAGATATTGACTACTAAACCAGAGAATCCCATCTTCACTAAGATTTTTATCTATAAGTAACTCGGATTATCCAAACAAAGATTCCCTGTATCCCTCTCCAATTGATTCAATACCATATCTTCAATATTCCCTGATATTACTAAGTAAATCTCCTCATATTACTTCTCAGATGTTGAAGGAATATTCCATTTCATTCCAAGTTCAAATTTTAGTTATTAGCCAGGCTTGAATCAGACCATATCTTTGGTTTTTTCTTTATCCTGTTTTAATCAATACCTTTCATATAGTGTATACAATAGTTTCTAAACTTGTTTAATTAAATTCCATGAAAGATGAGAATAAAACATTACCCAATCACTTAGCTACTTCACAGAAAATTCTGTAAATAATCTAGGAAACAATGGGGATTCTGTAAAAAGCAAATGGTCTAGACAAATTAAATTTCTTTCTAAAAATAAGCCACAAGACTTGCTGAGTCCTTTGAAATATACATTTAAAGGAAATAATTTTCAAAATTCATCAGTCTTGCAAAATGGACCATTTTTATATTCTATTTCCTTAATAATTTAAATTTATAAGTACTTTGATTTTTAGAAAGTAATTTCCTCATAATTATCCTGTGAGGTAGGTACTACAAATATTATTCTCCCAATTTCACAGGTAAGGAAAGTAAAATTCAGAAATCTGTTTGAACAAGATGACATAGTGAGAAGGTACTGTAAACTAGATTTATTAGCAAATAACCAGGTCAAGAAGAATCATCTGGCTTATCCATCAAGTTTCTGACCATCTGAAAGTCTAATGCATTTCCTGGTCCTCAAAATCTTTAGAAACTCACCCAACTGGCTCTATGAAGAAAGGCTGAGCCCAGGATGCTCTTTACAAGTCCACATTCCTCACCTTTCTTTAGGAACTCATAATGACCCCACCTCTTGTTTCAGATCACTAGCAGCACCAACTCTGGTATGAGTAGAATTCTACTTTTTGAGATTAACAGTCAGACTCAATTAACAAAAGATAAAAGCTTAATGTTCAGCAATATAATGAAATATCATTTTCTCAGTACTATCTCAAAGAGATTTAAAATGGAAATGACTACTCTTTTTTATTGACCTCCAGAACTTTAGGTCCAGGCACAGTTAATGTATTATCTAGAGTCACCTCATCATAGGATCTAGAGGAACAAAGGATGATAGTGATTATCTCATCTAGTCCTATCATTTTATAGATAAAAATCTCAAAAAAGATGGGATTCTCAGACCTAGTAGTCAGTAAAACTTGTTTCACTTAATTCATATTCAACAAACATATCTTCCAATTTAATGGTCATATTTACATAGATGCATACATGTATACAATACATATATATATATACATACATATATATATATATATATATACATTCTGTTTTAAGGCAGGTTAGCAAATAACAACAAAATCTAATAGTAGTGCATCAACTCAAGGAGCTAATGAATTCATCATGCATCCAGAATTCACCATAACATTTGGACTTTTACAATTCAACTATACAGTAACAAGACTGAATCTACAGTTAATATGTTGAAAGTTAATTTCATCACTTTATTACCTTACTTTTATATTTTGTAACCCAAGCTAGAATCTTCCAATTTCAACATGTTTTACAATTCTTTTCCAGTGATGGATTTTGCTTATTTAGAATTATAGAATCATTGCATGTTAGAACTAGAAGGGACTATAAGAGGGAAGCCCAGTCCAGCTTCCTCATTTTATATATGAGGAAACTGAGGGCACAGATGGGTGTAATAACCCAGGTCTCCTTACTTTAAATCTGATGTCTTTCTCACTATGCCACATTTTTGTTACCAGAAGTTTTTATTTACCTGAGCAAAATAACAATGAGAAATTCAACAGAATCAAATTGTCATGAGAAAAAAAGCTAAGACAAGAATCAAGAAACCTAGGACTAGGCTCCAGTCATGCCATTAACTCATGGATCACCTTGGACAAATCATTTTATATCACTAATCTTTAAATTCTCATCTATAAAGCAAAATGTTTGAATAAAAGCATGGCAAAGATCCCTTTCACCTCTGACATTTCATCATTGTATAATTTAACTTGCATAAATAATAAGAAGAATTCAAAGTGGGAAAGTGGTCAAAAATCTTGCTAAAATTTGTCTATATTTGAAAAAAATCTAGATTCTTTACTGAAATTTTATGCTTTTTAATGACCTCTCCTATAAAAGGGATTTCAAAGAAAATTTTACCTAGTGACATTGAGATTTTTTAAAATATTTGAAGGAATATTGTAAAAAAAATGACCAAAAATGTCATATCTATATGATAGGCTACAAATATGGAAGGAAAAAAGAATTTTGATTTCTATTCTTCAAAGTCAGTAAAAAAAAAATTCACTTTGCTAATGACCAACCGTAAAAGTTTGTCTCTTTACTTTTGGACTATTACAAATGTTTAAAATGCTTTCATTCACTCAAGTGCAAGTTACTAATTTTTTTTAATAGAACATTGTATATTGAGTATATATATATATATATATATATATATATATATATATATATATATATGTTTGGAGGTCTTCTCCATGGATTCCAGCAAATACCACAAAATCTCCATCCCTGGAAATTGTAAAGTTAGTCTTCACTGTGGATCCAGGACATTCCCTTCAGAGAACACTTGCCTGCTAGCCAAATACCAGCAAGAACACTCAGCTTAATTCTTATAATATTAGGTCATGAATGTTAAATATGGACAAAACTGGGCACAGGGAAGGAAAATAAGCTTACCTACCAAATAAAAAAAAAAGACTGTTAAAAATAATTTGTCTATTCATATCAAAGAGCTTCTAAAACTGGTTTTTCAGGACTTGGGTGGTGTCTTGAAACAAGAAACAGAAGTTGGATCTCTCACATACACACCCCCTCCCCATAAATTAATCACCTGCTAGTTAGAACCCCAGATTTTATATGAAGTAGTTTGCACTCCACATAAAAAAATCTGGAGGAAATGGAAAGAAAAAATCTTATAAACCATCTCATCATCACACCTTAGTCTAGCCTAGCAGAGAGACTTTTTTTATTTTTGGCATCTGTGTATGACATCTGGATGAGCATCAAATTGCCTAGATCAAGAATAATAAAGTAACCAGTACCTGAACAATACATGTTAAAATAATTTTGTTAAAGGTATCATCTACCAAAACAGAGATCATGTGTTTAATTATTAAGTCTTCAGAGTTGAGAAATGAGCTAGTGAGAGCTTGTCTAGCCCCTCCTTTTAAAAGACATGATCTGTATTTGCTCAGCAATCCTCAGATGAAATCTCTCACAATAAAAACCGAATAAACTATTTATCGTGATAACCAACAGCATTTAAAGGTAGGTTCCAAGAAACTAGAAATAGTATGATCCAAAAAACCACATCAACTATCACTGGAAAAGAGGTACTCTCTGAAGACTGGCTATGTAGACCCATCAAAAACTTAACTGAAAGGAAAAGCTCATAGTATATGAACAGTAAGAGTTGAAGTTTAAGAGAAATCTAAGTGATGCAAGCAATCTGTCTCATTTATTTGCATTGGTAGAATTCTTCTTACCTCCCTTTAGCAGTGAGCCAGGGCTTTGTAGGTAGCTGGTCTGGAGTGATTCCCCAACCTGAAACTGAGGAGTAGCTAAAGATGACTGAAAGTAGAATCAACCTCTATCTGACTGTTTTAATGAATAGTTTAGAGGCTTCTCCCTTGATGTCTGAGTCACCAAGGGAGGAGGAGGTGAGTAGTGTGAAATAGGGTGCCACCTAGAACAAGAAGCAATTCAATTAAAAGTAGCAGAGTCCCAGAAACTTCTGTCCTGGATGAATTCCTTGTGAAATTTATGGCCTTATTGTGCCAAAAATTACAATTATCAACATACTTTCATTAATGCCAATGAAGTGCAATTGTTCCACTATGTAACTAGGAAAGTATTCAATCATTTTGGATTCCTTATTTTTAAAAAATTGCTGAGTTTGGAAAGACTGTGAACCTTGAAAGCGGATGTACAGGTAAGGCACCCCAAAGGAAAAATTCTCTTTCAGGAGAGAAAGTACTAAGAGTGCATGTATTCAGAGAGGTAGTCCAGGGAAATGTATCATGCAAACATTGACATATGGAACAAATTGTTTCAGATGCAAAGACACACATATAAAATAAGAGAATTAGACTGGGCTTTCCTCTTAAAGTCCCTTCTAGCTTTAACATATGATGATTCTATAATTCTAAATAATTTAAATCCACCACTGAAAAGTTTCATTATTTTATTCTTTTGTCAGTAAGTACCTTGTAAGGAACTTCTCAGAATTAGTCTCTTGGGTGGAGCCTACCATAAAATATCCCCAAATGAACCTATTTTATAATAACAATCATTTTCTGTCATTCAGGGAGCTTTCTAGATGTCCAACTTTTTTTTAAAAAAAAGTTTGTTTTTTAGAGTTCTGAAGACAAACAATAAATTTTAGAGGTAGAATGGACCTTCAGATCATTTAGCCATCTTTCTTCATCTATCACACAATTATTTAAATCCTACCAGTTAAGCCAGTCTGCTACACAGTTCCATTCAACAAGGACTTCATCAATGATTATAATAATAAGCAGGAAGGTTGAACATTGTAGAACATGGTCATTAACATCATTCAAACAGTATTAGGAGAACCACCACACCTGTTCCTCTAACTCTGTGAAATAAAAGGTATTTTTATGAAATAAAGTCCAAAAAATTATTTTATTCAGTTCTATTATTATACCACATAAATATGCAAAGCATTTTATAAATATGTTTATTGCTTACTGCTCACAATAATGCCATGATGTTGTTAAGTCAGTAACATTACTAAAAAAAAACTGAAAAAGATGTGACACCCCAAATTAGAAAGCAAATTAGTAGGGAGGCATAGGATTAGAATTTGTCCAAATTGAATGCTACTGAAATTTGCATTACTTTATAAGGGCAAACAGGAACTAAAACTAGAGGCATTTTGAAAGTAAACTTCATCCATCGTAAAAATATTTTCTTATAAATGTTTTATATTGAGTGTATTATATAGTGCCAACGAAATCCTGTGGACTGAGGGAACAAGGAAAGACATGTAATATTTCTAGTGTAGACCTTGAAGGAATCCAGGGGGTGCCCTGCACCACCACCACCAACAGCAACAACAACAACACAAACCTGATTTTTTTTTCGACTGGTCAAAAAAAATTTACAGTCACTATACTAAGTTATAGATCTGCATAGCTGAAGGAAGTTCTCTGATGTATATGTGAAAGCATTATTGCCAGGAGAAAAGGGATTCACCTTTCAAGGTAAATACATACATATATATATATATATATATATATATATATATATATATATATATATATATATATAGCTACACATTATGGTTTTGTTGCATCTAGAGACATTTCTGTATCAAATTAACAATTATTTATATTTTACCTACCAACATTCCCAGTATCTCTTTGTTTTCTCCCTCTAAGCCCCAAATCTAGGGGGGAAAAAATCATTTCCAAAAATATAACCCAAATATGTATAGCTATTACTGAAGAGAATGTTAAAAAAAATTGGATTACATAAAATTAAAGGATCAGGTTAAAAAAATCAGATCAGCCCATAAATAAGTAGATATTATAAACTTATTTTGACTTCACTCAGGTTTTAAAGAGTAAAGTCTTCTAAGAGATGTCAAACTCAAAAATTAAAAGTTCCTTGTGACCACATATTGACAAGGAGAACCTTAAATTAATAGTATTTAAATTGTATTATATTTTTGCTACATTTCTCAATTGCATTTTAATCTGGTTCTGACTTTCCTTGGGAAATATTGCAGGTCCTTCTTCCAGTGGACCATAAATTCTGCTACTCATGCTCCTAAAGAACCTCCCTCTTTTCCCATTCTGAGATTTGAAGAGTATACCTGAGATTTGAGTGTATCATCTTTGAAATGCTGGAATCTCCCTCCCTTTGTGTCTCTTTGTGGTTTTCTGTGTCTCTGTGTCTTTGTGTCTGTCTCTCATTCTCTTTTTCAAGTGGGAACAGAACACAGACCTGTCGATTTCATCAATGAATTTAACAAAAAAGATCAGCACCTTCTCTGTAATTTATAATCTTAAAGAGTAGAACTGGAGATTATGTGACTGTCCTAAAGTCACAGAGCCAGTATGTGTAGAAAGGATGAGAAACTGAATCCAACTCCAAAGACAATTATCTAATCATTATACCATGTTGCATCTGAAAACAATATCATAAAAACCATAAGTAATAAATTTAAACTGGTAAGGATTATTAAAGTAATCTAGCTAATTCTACTCCTTCCCAATTTTATAGATAGGAAACTGAGTCCTGAAGAGTAGAAATAACTTACTCAAAGTCAGAGGAAGTAAACAGAAGATGCAAGATTCAAACCCAGGATCTTAACCTAGAGAATTATCTAGGTTATCTCCAGTCATACAGACCTATATTTTACCAATGGACACAGATTTCTTCAGAGGAAAGGGTAAGTCTATTGAATTTTCACAGCCCTCCCTGACTTAAATTCAATTCACTTGCAAATCATGGCAATCATCTTCCAGATGTCATAGTCTTCTTCAAGAACAAAGGACAAGGAGCGGCTAGGTGGCGTAGTGGATAAAGCACCGGCCTTGGATTCAGGAGTACCTGGGTTCAAATCCGGTCTCAGACACTTAATAATTACCTAGCTGTGTGGCCTTGGGCAAGCCACTTAACCCTGTTTGCCTTGCCAAAAACCTAAAAAAAAAAAAAGGGACAAGAACAAAGGACAAACAGTAACCTATGAGTAGCAGGAGTTGTCCTACTGGGGACGCAACTGTCCAGTTCCAGTTGGGAAATGCAACTCCCTTCCTTCCTTCCTTCCTTCCCCCCTCCCTCTTCTTACTCTCCTGCAGGTATTATGTCCAAAAGAATGTAAATTTTGGATCCCTTAAATCTGGCAAGATATCTTGAGGTCCACAGGATAGATTTTTTTTTCTTTAAAATCTCTCTGGCTCTCATTGATTGACCACAATAAGTTCCTTCTTGGGCATTGGACCCTGATGACTCAGAATGAGTGTAAGTAGCACTTGTTTCTGTTTTAGTCTTCTCCCAGATTGATTTTTTTTAATAGGTAAAAGAGATCATTTTTGCCCCAATTCTTAACTAGCCTTTATCACTGAAAAGGTATTGCCTCAGCTAAATGAGACCAGGAAAAGACCTTAACTTAAAAAGATCAAGGTCTCCCACAGCATCCAGGGCCATCTCCAGTTATCTCATCTATCTTAACCCCTGGACCCAGATGACTTTTGAGGAGAGAGTGAGGCTGGTGACTTTGTCCAGCCCTACCTCATTTAAATCTAATTCACTTGAAAGTCATGGCCTCACCTTCCTGAAGTCATGGTCATCTTTGAGAATGAAGCACAAGCAACAACAATCCTTAACCTAAGTCCAGAATTTTTCTTATACCATGCCATCCAGTTCTTAAGAGGGAGGATCTGTGCTTTGTATTGTGAATATACAATGATATTCACTAAGACCTTATGCTTCTAAATCATACCACTCCATTAACAAAGCTAATTAGGAAGCACAGTAGATAGAGTGCTTGGTCTGAAGACCAGAAGACTCATTCTCCTTAGTTCAAATCCAGACTCAGATTCTTATTAACTGAATGACCCTGAGCTAGTCACTTAACCCTGTTTTTCCTCAGTTTCCTCATCTGTAAAATGAACTGGAGAAGGAAATGTATCACTATCAAAAATAGAGTAACAAAGAATCAGACATAACTGAATAACAATAATATTTTAATAATCCCCAATAAACATACAAAACTTTCACTGAAAACTGCAACTGAACTAGTGTTAGTTGCATGTCTCACTGCATTCTAATCTACTATTCTCTGAAATCTTAAGGGCTATTATTTAGAGAGGTAGAGGGTTTCCATTTGCCTGCCTTTCTAATGGAGAAAATAAATGTTATGTGAATGCAAACACAAAAGAGATATCATTAGGGTGATAATTACAAAGCAGATTTTTCTTTGACTGGGTATAGATGGACACCAGAATGAATGAAATAACAGCCAGTGGTGCATGTGGTGGCTGTGTTGCTTAATCTATTTTAATCAAGCTAAAGCCATGTGGTTTCATGTGGAGCCCACTGAAGAGGCAGCCAGAGACCTAGTATGTTTGATTAGCAACTCCAGCACTGACTCATTAATGGTCCTATGTGAATCACTTAACCTCTCTGGGTATAACTTCATGTTGGTAAAGGGAATATAATGAAGCCTACTGTCTTCTTCCCACTTTTGCAGGGCAAAATGAAAGGATCATGGTTTTCATGGCTTGTCTCTGCTCCCTTCCATCCCTAGGAAGAGAAGCCTGGAGGAAGAGTCTAAAAGGTTCTCCAGGTCTCCTCTTCCATCTATAACAGGTATAATTACCCAAGGTAGCATCAAAACAACCTAATTAGAGATGGAGTAGTTTCAGTTTGGAAGAAAATAAGCTAGTTGTTGTTTTGTAGTAGTTGTCCTTCATAATCAAAGAGGACCAATGCATTGCATGAATGATGACATGACTTGCACATTATGTTTATTATAGTGAGGTGAATGAGGTACAAAGACTTCCTTCTCACTGCCTTTTCCAGAACTGTTTCACTCCATAGTTTAATTTGATAGGAAATAGGACTTCTGCTGCTGATCTGGATGCTGTGGGAGTCCTTGGCCTTATGGATATAATTCCCTCCCATATCAGCAAGGCACCACAGAACTCTAGCAATGCCAAACAAAGTTCAAGACTGATTTTTCTGGTGACACATAGCAATCCAAACCTATCTCTTGATGTTCTAATTAACAGTACAGCCTTTCCTCTCAGGTCTACAAACAACTCCCCCCTCAAAAGCTAAAGATTCTGGTTTATGGGAGGTTGTCCAGAAGGTCATGGCTATAATGTTGAAAACATCATATATGGTTGGAACTATGAGGGTGTCTGATTATCTTTGAACTTCTGAATTTAACTCTTGATTCTTGAAAACATTCTTGATAAATACTTTTTCTCTGGTCCTTCTAGTACCTATTTCCTTTACTGAAAATTACATACAATTGCCTTGCAACTCTTTGATCCAAGTCTTGTAAAGTTACCTGAGTACCCTTAGGAATAATACCTGAAATTACCTTACTGGTCCTTTGGTTCTAGCTCTACTTTCTAGTTTCCCCCTCATTTTTTATTCCATAAGGTTGACTGACTGTCCCTTTTTCATGATACAAATCACTGACCCAAAATCATAAAGTGCATAGCCAGGACTTTTGGTAGTTTGTTTTTAAGCATTAAAGCCATAATTATAAGTAGTTAAGCCTTTAAGTTTGAATCTGGGATCATATCAATCCAGAGCTGAAATTTCAACTGACCTTCAATTTCCCAGTCTTAGCTCCTTCCACTCTCACTATTCCACTCTCAGTTCCAATTCATGTGCTTGTCTTGGCATCACCTCCCTCATGTCCTGGTCTTCTTCTAGAATGAAGGACAAACATCTAGATTTTATCTACTTTTGTTATATCTTGTGATTACATATAACACATTACATTGTGTTATAATTTGTGTTTACATTCACAAATTGTACTTACATATTATAGTCTGGCTGTATGCATGAAAGGACTTATAAATGTATCTTTATTTATGTTGTCCATCTTAGATGGTAAAGTCTAAGAAAAAACAAAAGTGATGCCTTAATAATATCTTTGCAATAATTTAATCACAAAATTTCAGAGCTGAAAGGGATCTCATTGATCATTTAAGCTAATTCTTACCTAAAAAAAATTCCTTACACACTCTGAGGAGTGCTCATTCAGGCTTTACTCAAGACTTTAAGTGAGAGGAAACCAGACATATCCCCAGGCAAGCCATTCCATTTTTGTATAATTTTAATTACTTGGGAGTTTTTTCCTATCAAACCTCTAGGCAACTTCTACTCATCGTTCTTAGTTCTGCCCTCTGGGCAAGCTGAATAAATTTATGACCTCTTCTGTGGGACAATCTCTTAAATACTTGAAAACAGCTACAATAAACATCTCCTGGAACCTCTCCTTTTCAAAATGTAACATCCCTAATACCTTCAAGTGCTCCTCAAATAGAATATTTGAGGTTCTTGAGCTTTCTCTGGGTACTCTGCAGTTAATCAAAGTCCTTCTAAAGTGTGATACCTAGAGGGGAACACAATAACTCCACAGAGGTGGTTTGCCCATAATAAATCTTATTCCTGATGTTATTCCTCTCTTGTGATGAATCCAAATAGCCTCCTCTACTCCTTCCAAAAAGAAGACACTAAAAGCAAACCTGAAGCTGACTCATTAAGTCTGAGTAAGAGCAACAGTAAAGATTCAAAATGCCCTTTCCTGTCAGAAAGTTTGAATTTCAACTGACCTTCAATTCCCCAAAGTTTTACCTCCTTCCACTCTCACTAGTTTGTATAAACAACAATTCTCAGGTGCAGTGTGGTCCCTCTTTTTCCTCATTGCCTAATCCTGTTAAACTGATAATAAAATAAAATAAAACAACTTTAAAAAGAGTTGGGGAAGTTCTAATAGAACAATAGTGTTCCATCACATACTTATACCACAGTTTGTTAAGCCATTCCCCAATTGATGGACATTCCATCAATTTTCATTTCTTTGCTACTACAAACAGGGCTGCTATGAACATTTTTTGTACAAGTGATATTTTTATCCTTTTTCATAATCTCTTCAGGGTATAGACCCAGTAGTGGTATTACTGGATCAAAGGGTATGCACATTTTTGTTGCCCTTTGGGTGTAATTCCAGTTGCTCTCCAGAAAGGTTGGATGAGTTCACAGCTCCACCAGATTTCCCACAACCCTTCCAACATTGATCATTGTCCTTTCTGGTCATATTTGCCAGTCTGAGAGGTGTGAGGTGATACCTCAGAGATGTTTTAATTTGCATTTCTCTAATAATTAGTGATTAAAGCAATTTTTCATATGATTATAGATTTCTTTGATTTCCTCATCTGTAAATTGCCTTTGCATACCCTTTGATCATTTGTCTATTGGGGAATGGCTTGTCTTTTTTTTTAAATTTGACTCAGTTCTCTGTATATTTTAGAGATGAGTCCTTTGTCACAAACACTAGTCGTAAAATTTTTCCCAATTTACTACTTTCTTTTGATCTTGGTTACACAGTGCTTTTATCTGTGAAAAAAGCTTATTAATTTAATGTAATCAAAATTATCTAGTTTGTTTTTAATGATGTTCTCCATCTCTTCCTGGGTCATAAACTGCTTCCCTTTCCATAGATCTGACAGGTATACTACTCCTTGATCTTCTAGTTTGCTTATAATATTGTTTTTTATGTCTAAATCCTGTATCTATTTTGGTATAGGATGTAAGGTGTTGGTCTAATTCAGGTTTCTTCCATAGTAACTTTCAATTTGTTCTATTAGAACCCAGGAGGGATGCAAATTCAGGGAAACCTTGAAGGATTTGCATGAACTGATGCTATGCAAGATGAGCAGAACCAGAGGAAGACTGTACACCCTAACAGCAAGATGGGAGTGATGATCAAACTTAATGGACTTCCTCCTACCAACAGAGCAACAATCAGGCACAATTTTGGGGTATCTGTGATGGAGAATGCTATCTGTATCCTGAGAAAGAATTGTGAAATTTAAACAAAGACCAAGGACTATTACCTTTATTTTTTTTAAAAATGTTGTCTTATTATGTAATTCTGCTCTATCTCCTACTATATGTTTCTTCCTTAAGAATATGATTTCTCTCTCATCACATGCAATTTAGATCAATGCATACTATGGGAATGATGTACAGACTAGCAAACTGCCTTCTGTGGGGGTGGTAGGGGGAGGGAAGTGAGATTGGGGGGAAAAAATTGTAAAATTCAAAATAAAAAAAAGTTGGGGAGGGGAGATTGGGGGTATATCTTTCCCTTGGGTGTCTCATCATAGTGCTCAGTTCCTTTCAGGACCTTGTCTTTCCACCAAGAGCCACTCAAAGACTTTCTTCCAACATTCTCCCTGACTACCCTGCATCTCGTGAATATCTTTCCTCAAGGCTAACCTGCCTTACTGTCTTCTTCTAGTAAATCTTAATAGGTACTAAAAGGACATTTACCAAGAATGTTTTCATTAATTATGAGGGATGAAACTTCAGAAAAGCCTGGAGGGATTTGCATGAATTGATGATGAGGGAAACCAGAAGAACACTGTACATACTAACAACAACATGAAGTGATGATGGACTTGTTCGTTTCAGCAATATAATAATCAAAGGCAATTCTAAAAGACTTGTGATGAAAAATATAATCCATATCCAGAGAAGGAATTGTGGAGTTAGAATGAAGACCAAAGATTACTATCTTCAGTTTTTAAAGGTTGCCATGTATTATGTCATTTTTTTCTTTTTTTTTTCTACCATGGATTTGTTTCTTCTTTCACAATATGATTAATATGGATTTATGTTTAGCATGGTTGCTTTCTGTGGGGGGGGGGAGGGAAGCAAGATCAGGGGAAAAATTGTAAAACTCAAAATTAAAAAAGAATCTTTCTAAAAAAAGAATAAAGGGCAAACATCAAGATTTTATCTACTTTTGTTATATCTCTTGTTATATATATATATATATGTATATATATATGTATATATGCAGAGAAAGAGAGAGAGAGAGAGAGAGATTCTGTTTCCCTCTCCTTGTTGCTGTCTAAGTTTTCTGATCACTCTCAGCTTAATGTGACCATTTTAGTTGGTCTCTAACTATAGGTTAATGGTAAATCAAGATCAAAATCTGGAGGTTTAAAGAAGTTTCATGTTTCCTTGTACTAATTTTTGGTATTCTGAACTTTCTTAAACTCATGATATGACATCTCTTAGTGCAACCAAAGATTGTATTCCCTTTTTGGACCTCTGTAAGTATCTGCCATAAAATTGTGTATATAGTAGGGATGATGGAGAAACTGGGGGGGAATTGGACAATGCCACCAGAGATCAGGACTCTTTAACTGAAGAACTCATGATTCTGACCCTGTGGTCTAATAAATTTCAGGTTTTATTCACAGACTTAATTCATCTGGAGTGACAGTAATTTACTTGAGGACAGACTGAATAGTTTCATTGAAAGAAAAAAAAAGAGAGAGAAGCTTAGAAACAACTTGAATCTAGGAAAGAATTTAAAGAACATAGGTCTAAGAAAGAGCTTAGAGGAAAGAAGGGAGAAGGAAATGTCAGGGAACCTAGGAGAAGAACCTAGAAGAAAAGTTTAGACCAATATAAATTTGGTCACATGGAGCCAGGGCCACATTGTTCCAGAGGCATAGGCCAAAGCATGTGGGTCTAGTTTAGAGAGAGAAATGTGGCAGAGATGCTGGGAGTTCAGAGAGCAAAGAGACCTCTAACTGGAGAATTTTGCTTAAATGCATTTCCATTTTGGATGAGACACGGGTGGTGCTTGAAGAGTGGTTTAGTATCTGACTCCAGGTACTGTCCAATGTGCATGCCACTGGGGTGGCCCCCAAGGAGTGGGTAAGACAGTATTATTGAGCTCATTAGTCTTTTCTGTCCCAAAGGGCATGAACTTCAAGTCCAGTATGGTAAAGTATTACATCATTTCCTATTTTGTTTCAGTGGGATCTCACAAATTTTTTCCCTGATTGAAATAAATACAGATTATAAATATATTCATGGGAATTCAAAGAAATGATATATTCAAAGGAGTTCTATATTTGTGTCAGATGGTCTATGTGAGGGTTTTTCTATGTGGCTGTCAGACTAAATCCTAGCTTTTTCATCTTCAAAATAAGAATATGTTTATTCTAGGAGTTGCTAGGTGGCACAGTAGAAAGAGGATCTAGCCAGTCAGGAAGGCTTGCATTCAAATCTAACCTCAGACACTTATTAAGTCACTGTTTGCCTCAGTTTTTTCATCTGTAAAATGGAGATAATTAACCCCTTAAGATTGTTGTGAGTAAATGAGATAATAATTGTAAAACATTTAGCATAGTTCTTGGAACATAGTAGGTTCTATATAAATGTTAACCATAATAATTATTATTGCACTGTGTTTCACAGTCATTTCTTTTGAGAATTAAAAATGAGATAAGAAAATTTTTGCAACTCTAATCTTATAAAAATGCAACCTATTAAAATTTTTAATCATTTGTGCCTTACAATGCAAAAGCAAAGATCTTTTTGATGCAGGGAGTTATGGACATAGGATATGTTGTGATTAGAAACAAATTTTGTAGAAGGAAAAATAGTCTATGCTTGTCTGGGTACTACCTGTTGTGCAAAGTGACTCCATTGTTAAATGTGAATTTTTACAAGATGGGAGCAACCTCAACTGGTTCCCCTCCTCCATTTTCCAGTTCCTAGTCTACCTCACTTTGGCCACAGGAAATGATTTGTTGAATTTAAAGGTCATGTATCTTGGGACATGAAAGACCAGCACATAACCTGCTTATTGGAGAATTCCTGGAGTCAGGTACTAGACCACTCCTCAAGTGCTACCTTGTCCAACCCACTACAGATGTGATTTAAGTTGGACCTAAAGAGCAGCCATCTTCTCTCTTCCTAAACTAACACCACATGCTCCTGACCAAGGTCTGCTAGAGAACCATTTGGCCAGACTAAGCCAGCCCTTATCTTTTTCTTCTCAGTTAGATCTGGCTATTTTCCTTTTCACATTCTTTTCCCTCAGGCACATGACCTGGTCCTTTGCTATTTAACATGTCCTCAAGTTGCTTACTGACTCTCCAGGAGGAGAAAAGGTTTTAATCTGGAAACTTTGCAGCCTTGTATCATAAATCCTGATTGGTTTTAAAACTCCAGAGCTATATGTGAATTCTTTCACCTTCAAGACCTCACAATCTTAAATTGGCAACACCAATCCTCCAGCATCATTTTTCAGGTTGAGTTTGTATTTTTATTTCCAAATGATCAATAGACTTTTCTTGTACAAAAAATAGTCTGTAACTATGCCCATTAAATACCTTTAGGATAACCAATAATTTCCTTTTTGTTGATTTGATAAGAAAATTAAGTAATTTTGCAATAACAAACTTCCCCTGTCCATCTTACCTTACCACCAATGCATTTTCGAAGGATTTGAATGCTCCCTTTCTCTCTCTCTCTCTCTCTCTCTCTCTCTCTCTCTCTCTCTCTCTCTCCCTCTCTGAGTCTTCTTTCTGTCTCTCTCTCTTTCTCTCTTTGACTCCTCCTCTCTCTCCCCCTACTTAACTGTCTTAAATCTATTTAATAGATAGATAGATAGTACATATAGATATAGATATATCCAGATAGATAACTGTTTAGATACTCTATGTATGTAAACATATGTATATGCATTGACCAGACTTAAAAGTTCATTGAATGGTTATTCCCAGTGCAGAAACATCTCCTACCAATACAAATGAATATATACTGTATAATAGTTTTTAATAGTTTTTTGGAGTTTAGAGAAATTAAATGCCTTGGTCTAGGTCCAGTGCTCATCAGGGGCTATATATGAACCAAGAATTTTCCAATTCTGAAGTCACCTTTCTATGCACTATGCATTAATGTGCGACTGTGTATCATTGTAATATAAAACATGCACAAATAATTTATATATTGAAATCAAATTTCTCTTTAGAATTTAGAGACAATTTCATATTTCCTCTTGAAATTACTTGAAATGACAGAGGTTATCAAGAAACCACAGCTGGTTATTGCTGATAGAAAGTGTTTACCTAAAATTTTCTTACTTCTTACAGCTTAAAAAAAGAATCAAATAAACTCATTCACCCCCTTTACCTCTCCTGTGGTGAAAGAAATATACTAATCCCTGCTCCCATGCAAGAAGACAATTTTTTCCTCAAAAAAGAATTGGAACCATCTTTAAGATTTGGTTGGCCCAGGGGACCAAAGACTAAGATTGCTAACATCCTGGTCACTGAAATACAAAGCAGATGAGAAATTCCCAATCTGATGCCTGGAAAGTGGACAATGGGCAACTCATGCAAGTAAGTTCTATTCGGCTAACTCAACTCTGGGAATCCAGAAAAGCACATCCCTTTTGAGCATTTTTCTACTAATGGCTAAATAAATCTCCTTTTGTTAACTGCTGAAGGATATACAAACTTCTCATTCCATTCTAATATCAAAGTATGAAGAATCAACCCATCCCAGAATACTTTCTAAAGACCTTTATATTTTTATGGGCATCAAAGCCTTAAGGTAAAATAGAGAATGTTATTTATTTTCAGACTCTGCTTTATCCAGTTTTTAGCTCTGCCTGAGCCCTGGGAAGAGGACTACAAAAGAATGAAGATGAAACATTTTGTTCATCTTCTGTCAGAGAAGTGATGAACTTAAAAATGCAGAAAAACACATACATTTTCAGACCTGGCTAAGGTGGCAATTTGTTTTGCCAAACTACACAGCTATATGTCAAGGGTTTCATTTTTTAAAAAAATTGCTCAGTTTGGAGGGAGGGCAGTAGTGATGGAGAAAGATATTTTTTTAAATGTCTATTACTTGAAAAAATTAAATGTAAAAAAGTAGAGGATGGATGAGAATCAAATGATTTCATATGCTATATAAATGCCATTTATCTGTTAAATAAAAAAACTGCATATTTGAACATTTACAAGGTTGTACCTACACATAAAACATCTTGTACTTACTTGATAGAGAGGTTGGGCAAGGGAAACAAACTGATTTAGGTTTGTATATGTTCTGAACAGGAATATCAAAGAATCCACAAAATGACAAATATACACATCTATTCAAAAAAATAACTCATATTTATGTAACTCTTTATCAGGGACAGTAGTTCATTTATATAGTTCCTAATTAGGAATCACAATTGCCCTGAGAAGTAGAGAGCAGGTATTATTGACATCCTCATATCACCCTCAGGAAAATGAATCTCATAGAGAAGAGGTGACTTGCTCAAGGTCCCATAGATAGCTTGCAGAACCCATTTCAATCAGGTCCAGGTCCAGGTCCAGGTCCATGTTTTGTTCTATTAAACCACATTGTCTCCCAAAATAAATAGCATTAATTTTATCATTATTTGTCTTTATCAAAGAGGACACTTGGGGCAAAAATCTATATATTGCTTATGAAATTGCCATGATTTGGTTTCACAATGCTCATAGAAAAAATCAAAAGTGACATTTCCAGTCTTTTAGGCAAAGGGTAGAGATGGAGACTGTATAGATAGGCAAATAATCAAGAGAAGTGAATGGCAGCTTTCACTGTTCCACAAAACTGAAATAACTTCAAATCGAACCCTGTGCTGAGTTCTTAACCTACAGAAATCAAACCTGTTCTAAAAAATGCTTTTAATCTCATAATTCCAATCTGCACAGTGTTTGAAGAGGACCAAAGTACAATGTGCTCTACTGGGGCCCATCAATCCAATATGAGCCTGAAAGGTTTAATCACAGGTTAAGAATGAATAAAATTCATTTGAACATTTGGGATAGGGAATCTTACCGAAGAGAAGTACCCTGGCATTTAGATTCATAGAATTACAGAATTTAGATGTATCTAGTTCAATCACCTCATTTTAATGAGGAAATTAAAGCCTAGAAAAGTTGAATGACTCGTTGAGTGACTTGTCCAGAGTCACCCAGTTGGTAAGTGGCAAAACTGGAATGAAAAGCCATCACTCCTTTTTCCTTATATATCATTCTATTGAGAAATAACTCACTCTTTTCCTCTACAGGGATTTAGTCTACATAATTAGAAGGGAACACATTGAGAACAACCTCTGAAGCCTCTTCCAATTCTGAGGCAAGAGATATTTCTGATTGGATCACTTAGGTTTCTTCT
The DNA here is from genome assembly GCF_037893015.1 of Macrotis lagotis. Classification (NCBI taxonomy): domain Eukaryota; kingdom Metazoa; phylum Chordata; class Mammalia; order Peramelemorphia; family Peramelidae; genus Macrotis; species Macrotis lagotis. The sequence goes on along the minus strand of NC_133663.1, from coordinate 131,005,523 downwards.
CTCTGATGGGTCTCTCCATGCATTTATTTTTTTTCCTGCAAATATGAAAATCTGCCTATGACTTTATAAAAACATCTCTGGCATTAAGTTGAAAGCATAGGTCATTCTGAGAGTTGACAACCCCTACTTAAGAGCCATTGCCCACTAGAGATTTAGCAACAATCACAGAGCTTAATACAATTCTTTAGAATTGTAAGCTTCTGGACAGCAATTATGTTACTTTTAGTTTGTTTCTGTTTTGTTTGTAATATAAACATAGTCCTTAACCCCAAGTAAGAACCCAATAAATATTCATGGAATCACAGATTTAGGATTAGAAATCATCTAATTCAAGAACTGATACAAAATGAAGTGAACAGAACCAGAAGAACTTGTACACATTAACCACAACAACATTGGGTGATAGTCAACTATGATGGACTAGTTCATTTCAGTAGTATAATGATCAAGCACAATTCTAAAAGACTTGTGATGGAAAATGCCATCCAGATTCAGAAAAGAAACTGTAGAGTTTACATGCAGATCAAAGTTTACAATCTTCAAATTTTAAAAGATGTCATTTATGTCTTTTTTCTTCTCTAATTTTTTTCCTTCTATTTGAATTTTATTTTTTCACAGAATGATTAATATGGATCTATATTTAGCATGATGTAGTGCCTATATTAGATTATTTTCTGTCAGGGGGAGGGGGAATGGAAATCAGGAGAGGAGAAAAATGAAAAACTCAGACTTTCCAAAAATGATTGTTGAAAACTAGTTACATGTAGCTAGAAAAATAAGTAAATAAAATATTCAAAAAAAAAAAGAAATCATCTTATTTAAACCATTAACTTTATAGAAGACCCTAAGATGTAAGAAAAATTAAGTGATGCCCCATGTTACAAAAATTTTAAGAGACAGAGCTGTAATTTAAACTAAGGATTTTGTTGCTCAGTTTATGTGACTCTTCGTGACCCTATTTGGCAAAAATATTGAGTGGTTTGCTATTTCCTTCTCCAGCTCATTTTATAAATGAAAAATTTGAGGCAAACAGAGTTAAGGGTTTCACAGCTAGTGTAGGACTTCCTGACTCCAGACCTGATCTACCCTACTACCTAATTACCATAAATTAAGGATTACTAGTTACAAATTTAGCATTTACTTTATTGTAAATCAGATACAATTAAACAAACAGCACTATATTGCACTCTTATTTGAAGAGGATTACATTGGATTCAGGGGTGAGCACATGATTTAGGGCCCTGGGTCAGTCTGATAACATCTCCCCCTCCTGCCCAAAAGAAAACTTTTGACGTCCTTTAAATTCTTTTTTAATTTAAGACAATGGTGGTTAAGTAATTTGCCCAAGGTCACACAGCTAAGCAATTATAAAGTATCTGAGACAGGATTTGAACTCAGGTCCTCCTTAGTCCAGGGCCAGTGCTCTATCCACTGCCTTATCTAGCTGCCCAATAAGGTTTTTAATTTAAAAAAATGTATTTTACGTTTACATTGCCAGAGGGCCATACCAAAACAAGCAAACAAACAAAAGCAAACAAAACCCCCCAAGGTGAACTTGGTTTAACCTGCAGTTTAATCTTATTTTTCCTTGCCCTTTCTTCCCTAAAGACAGTGTTCTGGATACTTTTTACACCCACTTTATCATAAATCCTTTCTCATCTTTCCCCCATCCAATAGTAGGAAGAAAAGAATCTGATAAAATCATTTGCATAACAGATAAAATTAATAAGTGAAACTGAGCAGGACTTGTAAATATGCAAATAAATCTGAAATAGTAAAAATTTAAGTTTTCAGGAAATTATACAGGAAGAAAGGTATTCATCTGGGCAGTTGAACTTTCTCATCACCTTTTTCCCAAGGCCACCCTTTCTATTTATTCTAAGGCAAGGAATAGATAGAGAGCTATGGATAGGTAAGTAAACATAAAATATGGGGAAAATATATAAAGAGAGTAGTACTAAGCTTGTTTTTTTTTGTGAATTGGCAGTATTTCCTAGTGTAAAGTTTCAACTCACCCCTAAAGCTTTCAATTAAGGAGGGAGGAGAGAAGGAAGGAAGGAAGGAAGGAAGGAAGGAAGGAAGGAAGGAAGGAAGGAAGGAAGGAAGGAAGGAAGGAAGGAAGGAAGGAAGGGAGAAACGGAGACTAAACAAATGACTAGCTATAAAATGGAATTGATTTCATAAAATGTTCAATTTCTTATTTAGTGGTGAATGTGTTGGGGTTTTTCCCCCTTGTGCATCTTGCACATGATTTTCATGTTCTAGTTGTCCACGCTTTCATCTTATTTGGGGACAAGAAGGCAACTTAGGGAGCCTTACTGGGGAATATATAAGTTCATTGCATCCATTCACAGAATTGGCTTCAGAGAATCCTCAAGAAGGTTATTCCAATTCTGGATATTTTCTCAGTCTACCTGACCAATCTTCTAAACATCAAAACTATGGATCTATCAGTCCTACTCCCTTTCTGTTTATATTTTTTTACACTAAAACCTGAAAAACAAAGCTTCTCTTTCAGCAAAAATTGCCCTAAATTTATTTTTAATGTGTAGCAGAATATTTTGTACAAGGTATAACACAAGCTGTATTTGGATATGGAATGGAGTCTGTATCTAACCTTAAGAAGCTGGGAAAGTATAGGCAGGGCCTTCCCATTCCTGTGTCCTTTTTAATCGCTGTGCCTATGAATGTATGTGACCAGATTTTTCCTTTCATTACTTCCCGGTTCTTTTGTCTAAGGGTATAATTAATTTCTATCTTAATACATACCTAGTGTAGTTCAAGTTCACCTTCATTTCACAAGATTCTAATAGCTTCTCTCATTATCGGCATGACATGGTAATGCTATTTAATTTACATATACATTAAATGCATTTACTGAAGTAAATTAGAAGCAACAAAATACAGCTAAGAAGAACATTCTGAAGTAGAACACCAGCTTACTTCTCACTCTGACTTTCAACATTGTGGCAGAGACAATGGACCTAAAATCTGAAGACAGAGTCACTTACTTTCTGCACATTTATATTGGTCTCAAAGGTCAAAGGATCAGGATAACAAGGGTAAGAGGATCAGGGTGGACTCTTTGGTAAACTACCTTTTCCTCCCAGTTTCCAATGCTCTCCTCAAACTTCTGGCTACTCTAGACACAACTGATGTTCTTGTCTATGAGGCAAGGAACTGTACCACCTTCAAGAGCTCACTGCCAAATCTGACTGGTTTCTTCTCTTTACCTTTTCCCACACCAAGCTTGAGAAAACAACACACACACACACACACACACACACACACACACACACACAAAGATAGTGCAGAGGAAATACAGTTCATCCCATCCACATCATTGGAATTAGGGGTGTGGCACCCCCACAATCTAGAAAATCACTCCCAAATTTTTGGTCCTCCCTTTGAACCAGAGAAGAAATCTGATTATGGTATTAAAAGATAAAACATGCTGACATTATATAATACTTACACATATTTTATGCCTTTCTGAGTTTATAAACTTTTTCTGTGCAATCTGCTGTCCTTCTGTCATCTGTAGATTCTACAGAACTGCCCAAATTCCATTTAATTTCTTATGCCTACCTACCATTCAATATATTGAAATTGCAATGTGGAAAGTTTTGATCTGGAAGGGAAACTATCCTATGAAATGTAATGAAAGGAAATGATAATAATAATAATCACAATAATAATAATTAATATTATTAATAATAATAATGAAAAAATGTGATGAGGATAAGGAGGAGCATGATGATATCAATTAGCCTCCATGGAACAATTCTGGGGATAGACTTAGTCTTTAAATATGTGCTCATTGCTGAAGGACTTGGTGCTTTAGGATGATGAAGAAATCCATAGAAACACTTTAAGGGAAAGGAGTGGCAAATTACACTAAAGTTGATCAGAGAGGATTGGTCACTGAAAAAGGAATATAGTTTTTTTTTTTAATTGTTTTTTGAATTTTATAATTTTCCCCCCAATCTCACTTCCCTCCCCCCCATTCCCATAGAAGGCAGTCTGATAGTCTTTACATTGTTTCCATGCTATACATTGATCAAAATGGAATGTGTTGAGAGAAAAATCATATCCTTAAGGGAAAAAATAAACTATAAGAGATAGAATCTTGCTTCCCTACCCCACCCCCATATAATTCATTTATTTATTTATTTGGGGGTTGCAAGGCGATGGGATTAAGTGGCTTGCCCAAATTATTAAGTGTCTGAGGCTGGATTTGTATATAATTTATTTTACAATTAATTTTTTTACTTATTAAAAAAATCTGATTTTTCTGTTTCCTATTTCTTCCTCTCTTTATTAGGGGAGAAACCCCTATCAGAAATACATATAGTCAAGAAAAATAAATTCTGGCATTGATCTACTAGTATATGTATGTATATATATACATATATATGTGTGTATACACACATATACACGTATACACATGCATACATCATACACATATATACACACATTATATATTATATATATATGTGTGTATATATATGTATATATATATATATATATATATATATATATATATATATATGTACTCAATTGACTTTAAAAGAATTGATTTTGTTCTTGTTCTCTGGATCTCCCTTCCTCTCTCCAAAACATGTGGCATATTATGTTTATTATGTTTTTTCTGGTACTTCCCATGGAAGAAATGAGTTTTAGTACCTTGTGAATTCATGGGGTCAGGGGCCCCTGGGGTCTTCATTCGATATCCCCAAAAGATACTCCAGTACTTCTTGAAGAAAATGATTACCACAGGAAAAAGAGACCAACTCATAGTATGACTTGCCAGAAAACCTGAAGAGGACCAACAGAACTCACTCTACTGGAAATCCTACAAAATATTTCAGATTTTGCTGTTACAGATTGAAACTATATAAAAATAGTCTTAAGTGACTGATTCATGTTGTATTTATGTATTTTGTCAATATGTACTTGTCAGTTTGTATTTTTTAGTATTTTTTTAATGAAGAAAATTAATTATCCTATATTCAATAGACACCGTAAACTGAGTACCTTTTGGGAAGCTCTACATAAGGTTAACATAAGCTTTAAGTGATTCTCCCTGGGACTCTAGGGTGAAGGTATAAGAGTCAGAGTCATAATGACAAAGAGTCTAACCTTTTTCTTTGGAAGTCAAATTCTCTTATTATGGAAACTGATGTATAAGGTGTCATTTAATGAGACCTGGAGAGGATGAGAGCTCTAGCACCCCTCAACTCAGCAGAAATTCTGTGTTTTTACACTAATAATAGCTATAACAATTTTATGTTAAGACATATTAAGTGTTCTAGTAGGTAGACCAGACAATAACTGTATGACTTTGGGTGAGTCTCTTAGTTTTTCTTTACTTCATTTTCCTCCTCAACAAAATAAAGTCACGGAATTAAATCTCTATACTCCCTCTTATCTTTGGACCTAGGATCTTATGATATAGGTCTTTAAAGTTTAGAAAGCATTTACATATATTGTTTGGTCTCATAACATCCCCATCATGGTAGATGTCATTATTATCAACTTTTTCAAAAGGCGAAATTATAGGGGCAGCTAGACGGCTCAGTGACCCTGGAGTAAGGAGGACCTGAGTTCAAATCTGACCTCAGACAATGATTACTTAGTTGTGTGACCTTGGGGCAAGTAACTTAGCCCCATTGCCTTACAAAACAACATATATATATATATATATATATATATATATATATATATATATATATATATATATAAGGAGAAAAAATAAAAGAGGAAATTGTAGTTGAGAAAATTTAGAGAAAATATACACCATCTGATGCAGGGGAAAGATGAAGAGAATTGTGAATGTAGAAATTGGGTGGAGATGTAAATTGACTCCTCCCTACTCTTGAGATGTAAATTTACTAGAAGTAGGGAATTGTGATTATAACAAACAATTTGTAATCTTAAAGGTTGCTTGGATGGAGATCCCCCATTCTTGATGTGCCATTGATTGTCTAATGTAAAACTTGGCTTCACCCTTTTCCTAATTCCTGGTCCAGTAAGAGAAAGGGAGTTCACCTTTTGCCCTCTGGATGAGAGGCAAGACATAAAAACCTGGGTTGGACTCCAGCTCAGGGCCATAGTTTTCTCTACCAACCTGTGGCCCAGCCAATGCTGCTTGGCTGTTCTTTTATCTCTCTACCAATTCCTTTTATGCATTGTAACTTCTTTTAATAAATTTCCACCCTTGTTTTCCTGAGTCTGAATAATAATTCCTCAGAGGCAGAACCGAACTCAAGTAGCCAGCAGCTACACAACTACATTACAAGAAGCTATCTTAATGACTTTCCCAGGGTCACACAGTTAAGTGTCTGAGGTTGAATTGAATTCTTCCTCAGTTTAAATCTGGTCTCAGATACTAGCTCTATGATCCTGGGCAAGTCATTTAATCTTGTTTGTCCCATTTTTCTCATCAGTACAATGTGTTAGAGACAGAAATGGCAAACCACTCCAGTATTTTTGCCAAAAAAAATCCCAAATGAAGTCATCTGGAAGAGTTGGACAATTAAAGCAACTGAGCAATAAAATAAATCACGTGGTATTGTACTCACTCAGTGAAGTCCATTTGCCCAATGAAGCAGATTGCCCTTCTTTCTCATTCCATACTGACATCCCCTCAAAGTTAGAAGGTTAAAAACTCCCATAGATATCACAGATCACATCAATTTACCACAAAATTCGAAATCATAAAGAAATTTGAATTGGGATAGATTTGAGGCAACTTTCTTAAGTCAATAATTAAATAAATTTAAAAAAAGAAATCACTTTAAAATTTAGCAACTAGGAAGTCACCTGGATAGTTTGGGGCCCCAGGCAAATTCCTGACCATTGTAAACAGCAAAGCCTAATGTTTAATCTATGACTGATACTACTGGTCTAGGGGCAGGTTCTGGGTCTCCCTGGGAAGGCATGCAACCTGACCCTGGGGCTCCGCCCTTATGGGCCAAAACTGCCAACATTGAACAAACACCCTGGTAAATGGCAAGGAATTCTTGAGTGACTACTCCAAGTATTTGGCAGCAAACTTCTCCCTTCAGGGTGTGTCCATCTCTTAGGGAGAAGCACTATATCTGAGGAGTTGAGAGGAATTCAGTTTTGCATGAAAATACTTGAGGGTTTTTCCTACTTTGGCAGACTTTCACCTCAAGCTAAGTAATATCCTTGGTCTAAAGGGTTTTTTAAAAAATTTTAAATTTATTTATACATTACTAAAATAGTCTTGTAAGAGTAAAAATAATCCCCTCTCCCCCCACAAAAATAAAAATTTTCATGAAAAATAAAGTGAAAGAAAGAGAAAAAAATGTACTTGAGCTCTGTCTCATGGTGGATTGCATTATTTATCATAAATCCAGCAGAGAAGTTACTTCCACAGTTGATGTTGCTGTTTGTAATCCCCTCCATCGGTTTCTCCCCACTAGCAATTATTATATTTTCTCTCCTTGCACTCTGTTCCTCTTCAAAAGGTGTTGTGGGACAGCAGAGTAGTACAGTGGACAGAGCACCAGCCTGGGGCCCACCCCAGAGACCCAGCAACCACCCAGCCCAGTGGCCCCAGGCAGGCCACCTAATCCCACCACCTTGAAAAAGTAAAAAAGAAAATATGTTCTATCTGACTATCCTCTCCCATGATCTACCCTCTCCTTTATCACTTACATCCCCCCTCCCCTCCCCCATCCCCTTTCTCTTCTAGATTTCTATATCCTATTAAGTATATATGTTTTTTCTTTTCTGAGCCATTTCAGATGAGAATGAAGGTTCCCTCATTCCCCCTTACCTTCTCCCCTTCCATACCATTGCAAAAGCTATTTCTTGCCTCTTTTTTTTTTAGATTTTTCAAGGCAATGGGGTTAAGTGGCTTGCCCAAGGCCACATGGCTAGGTAATTAAGAGTCTGAGGCTGGATTTGAAACCTAGGTACTCTTGACTCCAAGGCTGGTGCTCTATCCACTGCACAACCTAACCACTCTATTTCTTCCCTCTTTTACATGAAATATCTTAGTCTAACCTACTTCTCCTTTCCTTTCTCCCAGTACTTTTCCTTTTCACCCTTTGTCTCCATTTTTAAAATATTCAAATTCGTCTCTCCTGTGTCTCAACTATAAAGGCTCCTTCTAACTACTCTAATAAATGAGGTTCATATGAGTATCATATTCCCATGCAGGATTACATGCATTTCATCATCATTAATTCCTCATTATCAGTCCTTGTCCACCCTCTCTGTGCTTTACTGGATTCCTGTACTTAAAGATCAAACTTTCTGTTCTGTTCTGGTCATTTCAACAGGACAGTTTGAAATTCCCCTGTTTCATTGAAAGTCCATTTATTCCCTTGGAAGAGGATATTCAGTTTTGCTGAGTAGTTGATTCTTGGTTGCATTCCAGGTTCTTTTGCCTTCCAGAATATTATATTCCAAGACCTAAGAGCCCTTAATGTGGATGCTGCTAAGTCCTGGGTAATCCTAAAGGGCTTTTTGACTTTAATCATTCTCTTCTAGGCTAAAAAAAATTCAATTAGTTCTTCACCTCTTGGAGAATCATTCTGTGTTTTAGACTGAGGCTCTGTTGAGATCTGGCCTCAAGACACTAGCTGTATGACCCTGGGCAAGTCATTTAACCCTGTTTGCCTCAATTTCTTCATATGTAAAATGAGTTGGAGAAGAAAATGGCAAACCACTCCAGTATTTTGGGCAAGAAAACTCCCAAAATGGGTCACAAAGAGTTGGATATGTTTGCTTTTTAATCTTTTTTTTGTTTTGATTTTAGGTTTTATTGATGAATTTTGTTTTTACATCACAAGCATTTATAGATCACTTGTACTTCATTAAAGGTCTCTTGTAACAAAGAAAAGCAGTTAAATAAAATTAATAATACAATGACTCCTCTGAAAGTGAAAATAGCCTTTCACTTCTGTAGCACCCCCACCTCTCTACTTTTTTGTTTTGTTTTTTTTACATTTATTTTCTAATGTTTTTTTATTCTCATTTCGTACAAATGTTTTTTTTACATTAATAAAATATACTTGTTTACAAGTAAACAAAATACCCCTCCCCCATGAATATAGATAGACTTGCTTGGGCAAAAAAGTAAAGGGGAGAGAAAAAAAATTAAAATTAAAAAAATAATAATAGTAATAATTGTAGGTATGGCCAGGTGGCGCAGTGGACGAAGCACCAGCCCTGGAGCCACGAGCACCCGAGTCCATATCCAGCCTCGTAAACCCAATAATCACCCAGCCATGTGACATGCAAGCCACCCGATCCCCACTGCCTTGCAAAAACCAAAAAGAAGAAAGAAAAAAAAAAGACCCAAAATAAAATAAAATAGTAATAATAGTAGGGGTGGCTGGGTAGCAGACAGAGCATTGGCCCTTGAGCCAGGAGCACCTGGGTCCGAATCCGGCCTCAGACACCCAAAGATCATTCTGCTATGTGGCTCCAGGCAGGCCACTCAGACCCACTTGCCCTGCACCCTCCCCCAAATAATAATAACAAAAATGTGCTCCAGTCTTTGTTCCAACACCATCAACTCTGACATGAGTGGATCACATTCTTTATGATAAGTCCATCACAAAAGTTAGTTCCATATTTTTCCAATGTTACCATTGCTGATCGCAACTCCCTCCTTTCTCATTGCTCCACTACCGTATACTATATTTTCTCTCTCCTTTCACTCTGACTCTGCTGTAGGGTTGCTGAGTGGCGCAGCAGACGGAACCCTGGTCCTGGGGCCAAGAAGCCCTGAGCCCCCATACCACCCCTTAGGCCCAGAATCCACCTGGCCCTATGGTCCTGGGCAGGCCATCCAATCCCAGCCCCTTGCAAGAAGTAAAAAAGAAAATGTGTTATATCTGAACACTGTCCCACCATGGTCCATCCTCTCCTCCTTTATTCACATCCCCACCCCTTCCCCCTGCTCCCCCCTCCTTCTTACTCCAGATGTCTATACCCCATTGAGTATATTTGCTGTTTCCTCTCCTAGCCATCTCTGATGAGAGCAAAGTTTCCCTCATTCCCCCTTGCCTCCCCCCTTCCATATCATTGCAATAGCTCATTGTAATAAAAAAAATCTTATTATGTGAAATATCTTGGACTATTCCCCCTCTCCTTTTTCTTTCTCCCTTTCCATTTCCCTTTTTTCCTATTGACTCCATTTTTACACCATATTTTATCTTCAAATTCAGCTTTCTCCTGTGCTTCAACTATAAAAGCTCCCTCTACCTGCTCTATTAACTGAGATGGTTCATATGAATATTATCAGTATCATTTTTCAATACATGCAGTTCATCCTCATTAAGTCCCTCATATTTCCCCCCTCTCCTCCAATCTCCATGCTTCACCTGAGTCCTGTATCTGAAGATCAAACCTTCTGTTCAGCTCTGGCCATTCCAAAAGGAACCTTTGAAATTCTCCTGGTTCATTGAAAGTCCATCTTTTTCCCTGGAAGAGGACATTCAGCCTTGCTGGGTAGTTCATTCTTGGCTGCATTCTAAGCTCTTTTGCCTTCTGGTATATTGTATTCCAAGCCCCACGAGCTTCCAATGTAGCTGCTGCTAAATCCTGTGTGATCCTGACTGCAGCTCCACGATATTTGAACTGTGTCCTTCTGGCTGCCTGTAATATTTTCTCTTTGACTTGGGAGTTCTGGAACTTGGCTATAATATTCCTAGGGGTTGGTTTTTTGGGATCTCTTTCTTGGGGGGATCGGTGGATTCTCTCCATTTCTATTTTTCCCTCTGCTTCTAGAATATCAGGGCAATTTTCCTGTAGTAATTCTTTGAAAATGATGTCAAGACTCTTTTCCTGATCATGCCTTTCAGGTATTCCAATAATTTTCAGATTATCTTTCCTAAGTCTGTTTTCCATATCAGTTGTTTTTTCAATGAGATAGTTCACATTTTCTTATAATTTTTCATTTTTTTGGTTTTGAAGTATTGATTCCTGATTTCTGGTAAATTCATCAATCTCCCTGAATTCTATTCTTTGTCTGAAGGATTTATTCTCCTCAGAGTTTTCATATCTCTTTTTCCATCTGGCCAATGTCGCTTTTTAAAGCATTCTTCTCCTCAATAACTTTTTGAACTGTTTTATCCATTTGACCTAAGCTGTTTTTTAGTATGCTATTTTCTTCAGCATTTTTTTTGGATTTCCTTGACTAAGCTGCTGACTTCATTTTCATGTTTTTCCTGCATCTCTCCCCTTTCTTTTCCCAGTTTTTCTTCCAACTCCCTCATTTGATTTTCAAAGTCTTTTTTGAGCTCTATCATAGCCTGAGCCCAATTTCTGTTTTTCTTGGAGTCTTTAGATGCAGGAGCTTGTGCTTCCTCATCTTCAGACTGAGTATTTTGATCCTTCTTGGGCTCATTTGCAAAATATTTCTCAATGGTCTTCCTCTTATTTCTTTGCTTGTTCATTTTCCCAGCCTAAGCCTGTTTTTTGGGGGTGCTTCCTGAGCTTTTGGGACACTCCCACAAGGGTCTCAGTGTGTGAGGTTCTGTCCTCCCTCCTGGTCTGTGAATGAACATAAGCGCCCCCCTCTGCCACGGGGCCGAGGTGGGGGGCCCCTGTTGTTCTATGGGGGGGCCTAGTCTGGGATCAGGATCTGAATGTGGTCAGAGCCCCAGAGTCCTGTTCCAGAGGCAGAGGACAGAGCTTGGCAGTCTCTCTCTCTCTTCACTCCCCTCCCTCAGCTCAATGGGCTCATGCTCTGGGGGCTCCTGCTTACTGGCTCCGCCTGCTTCTATTTCCCGGTCTAGGCTGCTGAAAGACCAAGCTGCTGGTTGTGTGCCCCGAGGGCTGGGCTCCATGTGCTTGCTCTGGCAGAGGTCCCCCGCTGCCCCCCCACTCTGTGCTGGTGCTCCCCGGGGTGCAGCCCAGGAGACTCCCCCGCTGCTGTGAGCCACAGCTCCCAGCATCCTGGGGCTGCCTCCAGGAGGCTGAAGTTCTTTGGCTCTGGTGGGCCACCCCTCTGGCGGGCCACCCCTCTGACCCTGGGGAGCAGAGACTTTCTGCTCTTTTCCAGGTTACCTTGAGTAGGAGAACTGCCTCACTGGGTCCCTTTGTGGGTTGTGTCTCTCGAAGTTTAGTTAGAGTCCTTAGTTTATGAATTTTTATCAGAGAGCTCCTAAGACTGGATCCCTTCTTGTAGCCATCTTGGCTCTGCTTTTTAATCTTTCATTCTTAAAAAAGATCAAAGACATCAGGAGGGTGATTTGCAAGTGAATTGGATTTAAGTGAGGTAGAAATGTACAAAGTCATTATCCTTACTCTGTCTTCCAGAAACAATGGTGATGTTGGAGAAATTGGTGGTACCATCATAAAGTTGTGAGCTCTTAAATGTGAAAAACTCAGACTGTTCTGTGGTGCAGTGGATAAGCACCTGCCCTGGAATCAGGAGTACCTGAGTTCAAATGTGACCTCAGACCCTTAATAATTACCTAGCTGTGTGGCCTTGGGCAAGTCACTTAACCCCATTGTCTTGCAAAAAGAAAACAACAACAACAAAAAAAAGGAAATGAAAAACTCTGGACAAGCCTTGGAGGTGGAAACATTCAGTATTTGTATTTCACAAGCCTGCAAAGTTCACAGATTAAATGATTTCCTAGAGAGACAGTAAACTACTTGAAGACAGGGTGAATAACAAAGGTCTAGATGAGAGTACCAGGGAGAAAGAGAGAAAGGGAAAGCAGCCTTAAAAGCTGAGTGGTCTAAGCCTTGAATGAGTCCAGCCATGAGGGGAGTTTAGGCCAGACATTTATAGTCTTGCGCACTTTCTGTGCAGGGAACTGTTAGGTAAAAGGGTATCCCACCCCCTCTTCTTGATTGAGGTCAGGTACCTATTCTGAAAGGCAAGAAGCTAGAGGAGGGGTAGAGGAATTGGCTGAGGTTGCTGTTATCTTGGCAAATTTACATTAACAATGAAATTACTTGAACAAAAGGAGGGAATTTACATCTGCTTAGGGCCAGAGCATTCCAGGGAGCCCTCAGAAAACACCAGAAGGTCACAAATAGCATTTTCTTAATATTAAAAACTAGACATATATTTCTCCTTCAGCAATGGAAGTACAGTGGTAAGACATTGGTCCCAGATGCAGTGGGAGATCTTGGCCATTTCAAGTTGAAATCTTTCCCAGGAAAGTTTGTCTGAGTCCCAGTTTGTCTGAGGTAACACCTATTCAATAATTAAAGTCTAGGTAAGATTTTGACTCAACAGCAACAACAAATAAGAGGTGGAGTAGACTATGAGGTAGACTTCAGGTCATTGTGGATTGTTGGATTCATAGTTATAAACACTTGGGTTCAAACATGAGATAGTCATTAGCTAAATAATTACAGGAAATAATGAAAATAATATACAGATATATATATATGTATATGTATATACATATATATATATAGTCTTTATATATATTATCTACTTTCAGGTAGTGTCTATTATCCCAATTTGGGAGGGAATTTGAATTCAATCACTTTGAATTATCAGGTAAAATGCTTTATCCTCTATGCCAATTTTTGTTTTCCAGTCAATTGACCCCTCTGAGCCTAAGTCTGGCCCTTTGTTAATGAGAATGATAAATATTATTAAGATCTAATGGGCATAAAGGGCTTTGAAATTTGCCTGTGCTATATAAATGACTGCTATCATTAATAGCTGAATTACCTGGGATCAGCCAGCAGTAGGGTTCAGATTCATAGTTACCTCCTACGTTCAAATTCTGCCTTTGAGAGTCTTTGGAATATCTTTGAGTTTCCTTGAATCTCAGTTTTCCTCAACTATAAAAATGAGAGGATTAAACCAGAAGGCTCTGAGGTCTCTTCCAGTTTTAGATCTATGCTCCTATTCACTTGTTGATATTATTTGACCTTGGAACATCAAGAGAAAATTACACTTTTGGATATAGGGTTATCTGACATACCAATTTTAAATCATTGATGCTCACAGTTTGAATTAAGATATAGGAGGATTAGTGTTGTGAATGAACAGGACTCTTGATCTTGTGGGGAGGGGGAAAAAGGTTTTTAACATTTACAAAGCACTTTGTTCTCTAAAAGCTGAGATGATTTCTTTTTCCCCATCCCTTAATTCTATAATGAGACAATCTTTACAAAACAAGTTTATTGCCACAAAAAAAAAAATGAACTTATCTGGGTTTGCGTCTTCACTCTACTGGACTTGAACAGTTCACTAATTTGACAAACTCAACAATTATGTAGTGAGGAGCATTGTCCTAGGCACCAGGAATATAAACAAGAACAAAATTTTAAGAGTTTTCCAGAGGGAATAACTGTTTGTGTACAAATAAACATACAACAGAGTACTTTGTGATAATAGCAAAGGAAAGGTACAAAGAAAATTGTTTAGAAAATTTTGTGGGACATAAGACCATTTTTCTTGTGTAAGAAAAGGTCAGGGAAGACTACATGTCTTTAGGTCAGTTGGTACCTGAACTGGAGAAAGAAGGAAATGATTGTAATAGGTGAAAAGAAGAAGAGAATATATTATTGGGATTCCTGGATGAGCCTAAAGAGGATTCACAGAAGAGTAATAAGCAATGTATTTAATGAAAAACCACATGAAATATGACTTAAATGGAACACCAGGGAAAAGTTAAGGGCAACAAGAGAAGAGTAGTAGAGCTCTACTCACTTCCAAAATTAAGACAACAACCACCGCCTTCAAAATAGGAAAGTCCACTGAGTCCCATACAGAGGCTAAATGACTCCTCCAAAGCAAAAGGGAAAGCTGGAAAAAGAGGTGCTTTTTGATAATGTTGTCAAGAAAGCCTTGGGAACCATAATCTTCAAGCTAAGAATGGAGGAGGGAATTTATAATGGTTCCACCAAGCTCTCACCTGCATACTCCTTTCAACTTCATTATATAGAAGGAAAGCTCAGGGAAACCAAAGAGGTCCAGATGGGGCAAGGTCCATCTCAGGCATGACTCATTGTGTTTCCCATTCAAATAAGACATTATTTAGCTAGGAAATTTAAAATTTCTAGTCTATTGGTATCTAGGTATGGAAGATGGCAGATACAAGAATTTCCAAAAAAGTGAAAGGTCAAAAAAAAGGTTATACCAGGTAGGATGGAGTGTAGCTAGGGCACAGACAACTCATTGAATAGAGGGAGAAAGGTTGGGCCAAGTATATTTTGTTGTAATATAATACAACAGAGTTGTAGAAAGGAATACAGTATGCACAGAAATTAGAAACAATCAGAGGAGATCAGGGAGTAGCTATTTCCTTCATAGTACAACAAGTTCATCTCTCAATTTGAAGTGAGGGCACCTATAGATTTGAATTTTTACTCTGTCACTTAGTAGCTTGTGACTTTGGGCAAGTCACCTTAATTTTTTTGGACTTTAGTTTCCTTTTTTTCATAAAACAAGGGATTTAATTGTCTCTAATGTTGCCTTCTATTATAGATGATGTAGCAAAAAAAGGGGGGGGAATCAATTGATGATTTTTGTTGCATGGCTATGGTCTAGTCAAACCTGGCATTAGAAATACTGTAAATGAGAATTAGACTAGAAATGAAAAAGGCCTCCAATGCAGGCTAAAACCAAAGTCTTTAGCCAATCAATTTGACTTTAATTCTTGATAGAAAAAAATATTTAATGTGAATAAATTATATATTACATACAATACATTTACATTATAACATTACATACATTATATTATATTTAATACTATCTATATTATAAAATATGAAACACACATTAAATTTTATTATATATAAGCAGTTAAATAGAGCATGAAACCTGGAATAAGAAAGACTCATCTTTCTATGTTCAAATCTGACCTCAGACAATTTACTAGTTGTATAACCCTGGGTAAGTCACTTTTTTAAGTTTGCCTCAGAAAGAAATGGCAAACTCCTCTCAGATTTTTGCCAAGAAAACAGGCAAATGGGGTCACAAAGAGTCAGACATGACTGATATAACATGACTACACAACAAAAATATATTACATAGATGATAAGATTTTATATTATAAGTTATATTTTATACATAATATTTAATAACACAATAATATTTGATATATAATATAATTATTTATAATGCATATTTAATAACAATAATATATAGAATATATAATATACATATATTAAAAAGGATAATTCATGAGTATTTAGAAAGGAAAGAAATGTGCACCTTAAAAAATGCATAGTTTCATTAAGAAAAAAGTCTTGCCAGATTAATTACATTTTCTTTATTGATAATAAAGGATCAGAGTGGTATTGCTGATATAGAAAACCTACTACAGGTTTTTTTTTTAATTCTACCTTGGAATCTGTATGATCCAGTCAGAATTTATTCTTTGCTAACATCTGAGGTTGGCTTCATAGTGGTTTTGTTTCATTTTTAAAACATCTATGGTTAGTTAGAAAAATGTGGGATAGATGGTAAATAGAGTTAAGTGGATTTTGGAACCAGTTGAATGACTGGATCAAAATAATAGTCATTAATGAGTCAATGTCAATTTTGATGGTGGTTTCTAACAAAATACCCAATGATCTGCGCTTGGTCTTAGACAATTTAGCATTGTTATTAATGACTTAGATGAAGGCATTGATGGAATGTTTATCTAGTTTACAGATAATACAAAGTCATGGGGGAAGAGGATGTCAATGGATGGCAAATCCTATAAAGATCTCAATAGGGAGAATGATAGAATATAATATAAGATGATATATTATAGTCCTATATTAATTTCTAAAACAAAATTTTACAAAGGCAGGTGTGACTAGACAATAGCTCATGTGGAAAAAGTTCAAAGGATATTTTGTGGTATATAAACTCAATAAGAGCAGAAAGTGTGAAATCAGAAAACAAAAAGACTAAATGATCTTTAGCTATATTGAGAGGTTCAGTGTTTCAGACTATGGATTATTACTGCTTTCCCCTCTACATTTACCTCACAACATATACTCTGTGAATATATTGCATGTATCTGTTATTTACATGTTATCTCCTCCATTAGAATGGAAACTCCTGGAGGTCAGGAACTCCTTTTACCTTTCTTTGTTTTCTTAGCACATTACACATATAGTAATATAAGTGTTTAATAATTTCTCTCATTTGATTAATTGATCAGAAAGTTGATTAGGGCAGCTAAGTGGCACAGTGGATAGAACACTGGCCTTAGAATAAGAAGGACAGAAGTTCGAATCTAGTCTCAGACACTTGACTGTTATTAGCTGTATGACCTTGGACAAGTCACTTAACCCTAATTGCCTAACATCTAGGGCCATCTCCAGTTATCCTGATTCATATCTGGCCACTGGACCCTGATGGTTCTGGAGGAGAAACTGAGACAGGTGACTTACCACTTACCCTCTCACTGAAATCCAATTCATGTGCTTGTCATGGTATCATCTCTCTGATGTCATAGTCTTCTTTGAAAATAAAGGACAAACATTATTACTATTGGAAGGTTGATTGGGTGCTAGAGGAATTGCTATGCCTTGTCTTAATTATCATCCTTCTCTTCAGTCTTTGACACTATCTAATACTCTTTTCTCATATTCTCTCTCCTCCCTAGATGTTTTGTAATACTGCTTTCTTTCACCTTTTCTCCTATATTTTTGACTATCCTTATCAATCTCTTTTGCTAGATATTTATCAAGCTCATGTGCTTTAACCATGGATTTCCCTCAAGGCTCTGCACCAGGTCATCTTCTCCTTACTCTCTATAATTTTTCTTGGTCATCTCATCAGCTCTCATGGATTTCTCATCTTGAGTCTGAAGATTCCTTACTAATCCTTCCCTCACTTTGCTACTAAAATTCCAGTTGCCTCTCTCAAACATCTTCAAATGGATGTTCCAGAGACATCTCAAACTCGCCATGTACAAAGCAAAACTCCTCATCTGCCCCCCCACAAAAATCTCCCCACCACTGAAATTCCCTATTACTGTCTTGATTATTGTCCTTCATGCTCAAAGAAGACCAAATGACACCACTATGTTAAGGTCAATATACAATGTGTTTGATTATGACTGATCAGACTAATATGAGCTTGGGCACAAATAGTCCATATGAATATTTGGAGCAGAGAAGTCTAAATGTACACATCTTACATTTCTTTTGAGCTGTTGCAATTCTTCTTTGCTCATAGAGAACACCTTTGATTTGGGCACACCACGCTGAGAAGTCCTATACCAATGTCTCCCATGTCTGGCTATTTATTCCAAAGTTCTTCAGAGAGACTTGAGAGTGTCTTTGCATTAGTTCTTCTGACCTCTCTGTGGCATTTGACTTGAACAAATTCTTTGTAAAATGTTTGGCATTTGAACAATGTAGTCATTTCATTGGAACTGTGCTCTCTGAAGTGGGGCTTGAATGTTTTTCAGTTCAGTTTGAGAGAGGACCTTAGTGTCAGGTACCTTATCTTGGCAGGTACCTTCAGAATGTTCCTAAGACAATTCAAATGGAAGTGATCCTGTCTCCTGGTATGACCCTAGGTTTCACAGACATACAGCAATTATGTCAGCAGTTTGATAAGCAGCCCAATACCTCTTCTCTCCTACACTTTCCTTTGGAAACTCCCAAGCACAGAGCTAGCTCTGGCAGTGAGTGCAGCAATTTCATTATCTATGTGGACAACCATGGAAATATAATACTAAGGTAAATGAATTATCCACAACATTCAGAATCTCTCCATTTTTCTATAACCAATGGTTCCATTTATAGATAGTGTGATGCCAACTGATGGAGAACCTCTGTTTTCTTGGTGTTCATTCTCAGGCTAAAATTTGAACCTATAGCAGAGAAGCATTCCATACTCTCTTGTATCTCAGACTCAGAGGTGGAATTGAGAGCATGATTATCTATGAACAAAAAATTTTGAACCAACTATCCCTCAACTTTAACCTTGACTTGTAACCTTTTCAAGTTAAATAATTAGTTGTCAGTATGGTAGTCTACCTTGATACCATTTTTATTTTTGTTGAAGTTCTCTGACAATATCATGGTAAAAATCATGGGAGCAAGCATATAGTTCTACTTTACGCCATTAATGACTGGGAAAAATGGCAAAATACCATTCATTATCCAGAACCCTTGCAAGCATACTATCATGAAACTGGTATCCAATACTGGAGCTTCTTTGGGAAACCAAATTTTTCCATGCTCTTCCACAAACCCTCATGACTGACAGTCAAATGTCTTGGTCAGATCAACAAATGTTGTGTAAAAATTTTATGTTCTGCTTCTAGCATTTCTCCTAGAGTTGTTGGGCAATAAATACAATATTAACTCTTTCTCAGGTTTTCTGAAACCACACTGGTTCTCAGGTTGATGACCATGTTCCAGGTGAAGGATCAGCCTATTAAGGAGAGCTTTGGTAAGAATCTTGCTGTCAATGACTAAAAAAGAACTCTACCCCACTCCCACCCCACTGTGATTAGAAATGGACAATGTATTCTCTATCGGACTTCCAATCTCTTGCTTATCTAGACTTAACTACCTTGGTGTCAACCTAGACATCTCTCTTATTCTCACCTCAAATATCCAATCAGTTGCTGAGACTTACCATTTCTACATTCACAACATCTTCCTTACATACTTTATTTCACTCACACAACTTCTACTCAGGTTTAAACTGTTTAGGCAGTCAGCTGCCAAAATGATTTTTCCTCAAGTGCAGATCTGATCATGTCACACACCACTCCTCCCTCACTCTATAAGTTCAGTGGAACCTTAATAGTACTAGGATCAAATAGTTTTTAAAGTCCTTTCCAACCTGGCTTCTTACTATCTTTTTAGTCTCTGTCCTCTCCACACATTTTATGATTCAGAGATACTGGACTTCCTCCTATTCCCACATACATATCCCCATCTCTTGATTCTGTAATTTTCTTTGGATATCTTCAATACCTAGAATGCTCTCACTTTTTATCTCTACTTCCTTAGCTTCCTTCAAGGCTCATCTATCTTTAATCAGAGAGGCCTTTTCTTTTCCTATGCAAGGCTAGTGCTTTGCTTTTGCCGTATTTTTGTGGTCCTATTACCTTAGTCACAATCATAGTTCCATAAATTGATTAGCAATTTGCCAGTCAATGCAGCTGCTATTCCACAAAGTCAGTAATACCTCTCAATAAAATGAGAATTAACTGAGTAGTGTATTTTAATATATTTGTGCAATATAATGTAAGTTGATAACTTATAGGTTGCCAAAGTGTTAAGGACAGGAAATCTCAGAAAAAGTGTGTCATTTTCACATAAAGATGAGCATAATATGGTGAATATCTCAGAATTCAACAAAGGTTGAACACATTAGAACTGGAAGGGAATGTAGAGCTCCAGGCTCACATTCTAATTTATAGTGAGAAAAGATTTAGTGAGGTTAAGTGACTTGCCCAAGAGTTACATGTCCTGATTTGAATTGGAGTCCTCTGCCTTTTTTAATACTTGAAAATGGTCTTCCAAAGTTTCAGAGAAATGTTAGCTTTGTATGAACCCATGACCTGTGGCTCTAGATGAGGAAATAGATCAAGACCATATTTCCAAGACCAAATTCTGATATTGCAAAAATAAAAGTAATGAAGAAGAAAAATGAAAACTAACATTCAAAGATGTAGAATTGGAATGCCAATACTTAGACCTTTGGAGAGAACTTAAGAGCCATGTTGTTTAACTCTCTCATATTATAGATAATGAAAATGAGATCCAGGGAGTTCCAAATATTGCTGAAAGAAGTTACTAGACCGTGCTATCTGGTTCTACTATGAATGTGTGCTCTAATTTCACCTGGACAAATAGGCTTTGATAAGAAGTTTGCCAATGTGCTAAGATTGCAAAAGTATATGCAGAAAAGGTGGAAGTAGGGGTATGTAAACAACAAAGTACACAGAAGAATGGCATGAATGGATTTGGTGTCAGTAGGCGAAAGTCAGAATGAGTTGAGGCTTGGAGAAAAAAATGCAAAGAAGAAAGAATAAGCCTACTATTGGGTAGACATGACAAAGGAAGACAGAGAAAAAGCAGGAAAACTCAATTCTAATTTTCCATTCTTTTAGTCTGACAAGAAAGGTTGGAATAAATTTGGTGAAGTAAATGACTTGGAGGGGTGAGGAGACAGTGAGTGGGGAAAGCACCTAATTGCTCTAAATAAGCTCATGTTTCTTGACTTGAATGCACAGAGACATATTAGTAAATATTTAACAACCAACTTTTCAGAAGAAAACAAACTATGCCATACATAGTTTTATGTTTAAACTGTATTATTAAGATTTTCTCCATCATTTTTAAAAGTCTAGAAATCAACAAAACAACAAATCAAGCCCTGATTTATCTCTAAAGCATAACTGTTTACATTAAAAATTTTACAATACACTCTTATGAGTCAGTTCAAGGTGGCTCCAGAACACTTCTGATTCCACTCCAGGGTAAATAATTGTTAGTATTTATATTGTGCTTTAAGGTTTGCAAAGTACCTTGCAAATATTATCCCATTTGATCCTCACAGCAACCCTGGGAAATGGTACTTTTATTATTTCCATAATAATGAATGAGGAAATTGTCCTGGATACTAAAAAAAAACTTGCAAATATGATAACTGTACCTCTGAGAGATATTTTAAAAATTGTTGCAAACAAGAAATGTACCAGGAGGAGATAGCCTGATTTTTTTTTTTAAAAGAGGATAAAAATGACTTCTATAACTTTATTCAAATGAGTTTAATTTTACTTCTCTTTAAAAAATCACAAAATGAATTACAAAAGCAGTGGTTTGTGAAGACTGAAAAAGGAAAACAATTATTCCTATAATGTCATTTGATCATCACAACAATCCTATGAAGTAAATAGTACAAGTATAACTATCTTTAGGAGGAAAAGTAGTTTTAGTTTTATTGACTTTACTTAAAACAGAAAGCTAGTAAATCATCAATCTCAGGTTTGAATCCCCTGTTTTGTCTCCAAATTTAGTGTTCATTCCATTTTTTTGTTTTAGTCTTCCTCCATGGAGCTCAAGGACCTCCAAAACTAGCATTTTCAGATTATCAGTTCCTCTTTTTCTATAGTGAAGTTGCCAGAAGTATGAGAGTGCTTCATTCAAGAGGGTCTTCTA
The DNA here is from genome assembly GCF_037893015.1 of Macrotis lagotis. Lineage (NCBI taxonomy): Eukaryota > Metazoa > Chordata > Mammalia > Peramelemorphia > Peramelidae > Macrotis > Macrotis lagotis. The sequence goes on along the minus strand of NC_133663.1, from coordinate 130,983,425 downwards.
AAAGTATTTTCAGCTGTAAAGAAAAGAGAAAAATAAGTTGTTGAGTTTGCTTTGTTCGTGTGTTTTTCAAGAAATCCTCTGGACACAAAAACAATATATGCTTTCTGTTGTTCAGTTGTGTCTGATCCTTCATGATCCCATTTGGGTTTTCTTGGCAGCAATATTGTGGTGCTTTGCCATTTCCTTCTACAGCTCATTTTATAGATATGTAAACTGAGGCAAACAGGATTAAGAGACTAGTCTAGGTTTACACAGTATCTGAGAATGAATTTGAACTCAGGAAGATGAGTCTTCCTGATTCTAGACCCACAACCCTATCCACTGTGCTGCCTATCTGTCTCCTTCCATGCTGCTTATTCTATCTTAAATATAGGAAATGCCTTAAATACATTTTCATCATAACTTTACCTTCACGTTGTTAACAATTGATGTTTGTGGTATTTCTCATCACTGTGTAAAGTCCCTATACCACTAAGCATTCTTTTTTAAAATTTTTTTTTTAAGCCAATGAGATTAAATGATTTGTCCAAGGTCACACAGCTAGGCAATTATGAAGTGTCTGAGGCTAGTTTTGAACTCAAGTCCTCCTGACTTCAGGGTCAGTGCTCTTTCCACTGCACCTAGCTGCCCCTCTTGATGCATTCTTATCAAGCTAGAATCTAGACTTAAAAGGAGAGGGGCTCCTGGCATTTTGAGGGCCATAGCATTGTCTAGCTGGGAGTCATCACCATCAGGACAATCCTCAAGAATTTGCACTAGGTTCCAGATTGTGCCCCATCACCACCAGGCAGAACCCAATAATTCTTACTGGTCTTCTAACTCTATTAGGCTTGAACAGCGTCATGAAAAGAAAAAAGAACAAGACAATGGGATCTGTCTTCACCAAGCTATGGGACTAAAAGCTAACCACCATGAAATCATTTCTCTTGGACTCATTTAAGGTTTGCTCATTGGAAATTCATGGAAATCAAGTAAAATGCATTTATTTTTACTTTGAAGGACACAAAGCAATACCATTTTTGCTTGTCAACATTTTTCATCTTTTTAGATGGCAACTTAATTATAATGTACTTGGGTGTGTGTGTGTGTGTATGTGTGTGTGTGTGTATTGAAATATTCACAGCCTCTGTCATTCTGCAGAAGGGTTTTTCTGGCTTTGCAACCTGCTATTTTTCTTTGGGGAGTGGTAGAAACAGGAAATGGGTAAACCCAGAGAGGATGATTTTAAAAACACACTCTTAATGTTATCCCAAAATGTAAAATCAGAAAATTTTAGAGTTAGAAGGAAGTTTAGCGATAATCTAATCTGATTTCCAAATAGAGAAATGCTTTCAACAACAATCCTAACAGTGACTTCAAGACATTTCTTGATATTTTAGCAAGAGAACCCAATTCATTTTGAACCCCTTTTTATTGTTAGAAAATTCTTCCCTATTAATAATGAAAATCTGTCTATCATTTCAGCTTATAGTTATTAATTTTGTCCTCTGAATCCATTCAGAATAAATGTGTTCTTTCTTTGACATGCCAACCCATCAACTAACAAAAGACAGGGAATTGTCCCTCATAACCCAAGTTTAAAATCAGTTATTGAGGGCAGCTAGGTGGCACAGTGGATAGAGTACCAGCCCTGGAGTCAGGAGGACCTGAGTTCAAATGTGGTCTTAGACACTTAATAATTGCCTAGCTGTGTGACCTTGGGCAAGTCACTTAATCTTAAATAAATAAAAAAAATTTAAAAATCAATGATGTGTGGACTATATCATGGGCATGAGATAGGGGAAGTAGTGTTGTGTTTGCAATGAAATAACCTAGGCTTAATGAGCAGCTAGTGGTTAGAGCATTGGCTTGGAATCAGGAAAACTCATCTTCATGAGTTCAAAGTCAGTCTCAGATACTAACCCTGTGACCATGGGCAAGTTTTGCTTTAGTTCTTCATATATAAAATAAGCTAGAGAAAGACTACTCCAGTATCTTGGCCAAGAAAATCCCAAACTTTATTTCTTCTTATTATTACTTAGATGATCCTGGGAAGATTACATAACCTCCCTGGATATCAGTTACCTTCTGTTAAAGAGGCAACTAAGATCCCTTCTAGTTCTAAAATCCCATAATCCCTAAATATTCTTGATTGACTTTTTAAAAAGGAGAGAATTAGATTATTTTTCCCTCAACTTCATTTAACTTTGATTGCCTTAAAAAAAACACTCAGCAAAAATTATTTAAAAAAAACCTTCTCAACAATTCAACTTTTCTCTCTTTTAATTATGTTTTTTTTTATTTTTGGGAGGCAATCAGTGTTAATTGACTTTAACCAGGGTCACATAAATAGTAAGTTACCAGAGGCTGGATATGAAGCTCAGGTTCTTCTGACTCCAGGACCAGTACATATTCATCATAGTTTTTGACCTTTTATTAATAAGGAAGTATGCAAAGTAGTATTTGAGAAGTGATCTATTCATTGGCAAGTAGTCCAATAGGACAGAGCATTTGAAGTCTTAAGTCCTATTTAATTTTTTTTAAGTCACAATTTCTCAATGACCCTCAGGGAAGAATAAAGGCTCAGTCTCTTATTATGTTATTACTGGATTCCAAGATTATCCTTATGTGGTAAGTAAAGTACCTTTAATTATAGGTGACTAAAATCTTGATAAAGGAAACGATAAGCCCATTAGAGCTATTGATTTGATATATATTCATATATACTTTACTTCAACAATGAACTATGAGTAGGCTCCAATAGTATAAACAAAGAGCCTTGAAACTGGGAATTAAATACTCTGAAATACTGCCATCTTAAATTTGAGGCAGTCAATTTTACTTCATTTATCTATTCATTCCTTCAATTATTTTTAAAGAATCTATCATAGCAAAGGCACTGTATTGGCACTGAAAATTCAAAACTAATAATGAATTAGTCCTTGTTCTTCAGGTGTATGTTCTTGTTCTTATACATTCTTTGTTCTGGAAGAGAATAAATGACATCATGAGGGCAATGTCTTGACTTGCAGGTGAATTGTATATGAGCAGGTCAGAGCTGGACTAAGTCAGCAGTCTTAGTCTCTCCTCCAGAGACATAGAAGTACAGTGACAAGATAAAAGTCAAGATGACTGGTGATGACCAAGGATGCAGTGGGTGACCCTGGTCTACCTAAATTAAGGTCTTTCCCAGGTCTCTGTTTGCCTGAGGCCACAACCCTTCTATGACTAAAGGCTTACATTCATTCTATAAGAAGAATATCCCAAAGTAATGCCCTTTCTGCTTGCTATACCATGCCAAAATAAAGTATGTGGCAGAGTATGTGATAAGTGATTGAAGAATAAAAGTATTTGAGACTCAGTAAAACATTTACTGACTGATGATTTTGATCTTATTTTTGCCAAATATATATATATATGTATATATACATATATATATATATATATATATATATATATTCCAAATCTCTTTCAAAATGAGTCACCAAAAGCTCTAGATCTTTCAGATTGAATCATGAAATTTCAGAACTAGAAGGGATTTTAAGGATGATATATATGCATGTAGGATTTAGAGCTGGAAGGTCAGCCTAGGTATCATCTTCATTTTCTCAACTCCATTTCTTTTTTTTTTTTTAGTTGTTTTTTTTTTTTTGCAAGGCAAATGGGGTTAAGTGGCTTGCCCAAGGCCACACAGCTAGGTAATTATTAAGTGTCTGAGACCAGATTTGAACCCAGGTACTCCTGACTCCAGGGCCGGTGCTTTATCCACTGTGCCACCTAGCTGCCCCTCAACTCCATTTCTAAGTTATTGTTTTTTTACTTTTGTAGTGCTCCCTTATATGTCTCCTCCTCTCCTCTTACACTGCTCCTGTCCTGGTACATGACCTCATCTCCGTATACCTGGACCATCACAGTAACTGGTTTGTTTCTATCACTGCTTCAAGTCCCTCCCCACTCCAGACCATCCTCAATTCATCTATTAATATGATCTTCCCTTAAAATAAAGTGAGATTATATCTACAGTACTTTGAAAATTTTAAAGAGCTATAAAACATTATCTATTATTTAACCATAGGACTGACCATGAGTTCCAGTGGCTTCCTATCATTTCTAGGATCAAATTTAAAATCCTCAGATTGATGTTCAAAACCCATTATAACCTAACCTACTCCTACTTTTCCCACTCTCCTTATATCTTATTCCTTCTACAACATATTACAAGACACTTTATCTCTGAACATTTTTTCTAGTTATCGCCCAGGCCCAGAATTCTCTCCCTTCTCATCTCTTTCTGTTGGTACCCCTTCCTTCCTTCAAAAACTAGCTAAAATCTCATCTTCTATAAAAATCTTTTCTCAGGCAGCTAAGTAGCTCACTGGATAGAACAAGTCCAGCCTCAGATACTTAATTACCTAGCTGTGTGACCTTGGACAAGTCACTTAACTCAATTGCCTTACCAAAAAAAAAAGAGAATCTTTTCTCTATCCTGATTAATGCTAATTCCTTCCCTCTTTTACTTATCTCTAATCTATCCAGCATATATCTTTTTTTCCTATGCACTAGCTTGTATATTTAGACTGGGGTGGGGGGGTTTCTTGAGAACAGGGACAGTTTTTTGCCTTTCATTGTATATCTAGAACTTCACATATGGCACAGCACATATTAGGATCTTCATAAGTACTTGTTGATTGTCTCATCTAAAGACAGAAAGGCTATCCTTAAAATCCCTTCTAGTTCTGAAATTTCAGAGAAGCAGCAAAACTATTTGAATCCAGGATGTATGATTCTTTTTTAAATTTTTATTTTTTAGGATATATGATTCTAAATTCATTGCTCAATAGCAAGAAGCTATCTCTACATTCTAATTTTTGAAAGTTGAAATAATCACTTCGATGTTATTTCTGCTTGATACCCTAAATACAAATTGACTAAATAAAAAGAAAAACTTAACTATTTATGGACACCTATCCAGAGAATCTGGTGGAGGAAATATTGTTTAAATGTAAAAAACAAAACTAAAGAGTAAAACAAGAACAATGCTCAAAAGTAGATACACTCACATCTTCTTTTGAAGGTTATTGCCAAATAGTTTTGAAAAAAAAGATGCCAAGAAAACCTTCTCACTAAATGTGCCCATTCTCAGCTTGACAAATTCCACTTTCAAGTGTTCAAGAGACTTCCTGTAGTTGCTGAAATTTTAATTTGAATTCCCCATATGTTATGGGGACCAGATTTCCCTGGACAGTTGACATAAGTCAAAAATTATTCCAGAAAATATCACTAGTTATCTGACAATGGTCTAGCTGTATCATTTATTACTAGATATAGGCCTAGGGCTTTTATAGGTTATTTTTCTAATTCTTATATGGGCTGAAAATGAGGAATCAGAAGACAGAGTTTTTGTTTTAAAAAAATCCTGAGTTTGGACTAGACTGGAGGAAAATAGGGCATTTGCCTTCTACTCTGCCTGGTAAACTGTGACTTGGAGGAAGGATAAAGAATAATAATTGATCTGTCAAATTAGATATTCTGACAAGTAACTTGCCATGATGGGAAATTGTCCATTGTACTCTGTGGAAGTAAGAGAATATGCAAAAGACCTTGTTTTGCAGAAAATTGAAGGAATGTAACCACCAAAGATGGATTAGAGTCAGCTCTAGTTGTCTTGTCATCACTGATTGTTAATTTTTTAGGTCTAGATAATTAGGGTTATACTTCAGACATCGGCAAATGATACATCAGAGTGCGATTTATTGTTTATTATCTAGACTTAAGAAAATAATTTAGGAAATGTTAATAATGCAGAATATATGAAAGAACAGATGAAGATACTGCCTACATCCAGAGAAAGAGCTGATAAATAGAAGCATGTTTAGAATGATTTTTACATACATATAAACATACATACATATATTTACATATTTATGTCTAAAGGTAGCCATCTCTAGGGTGGGGGAGAGGAAGGAAAGGAGAAAAAAATTTATGTGATAAATATTATATATTTAAAAAGAATAGCAAGTTGTATTTGCAGTTTTATGTGCACATCTTTTTAAAAATATGCTATATTTTGGAAATGCCCAATAACATCAAGAGGGTAATGCCTTGACTTGCAAGTGAATTGGTTTAAGTGAGGCAGGGCTGTGCTGTCATCTACTTCACTCTTTCTTCCAGGGTTATATGAGTCTGATTGTAAGGCAGCTAGGTGGCTCAGTGGATAGAATGATGGTCTAGGGTCAGGAAGTCTTGGGTTCAAACCAGACTCAGATATTTATTAGCTGTTGTGACCCTTGATAAGTCACATAACCTCTGTTTACCTTAATCTACTGGAGAAGGAAATGAGAAATTACTCCTCTGTCTTTGCCAAGAAAATCCCATAACCAGTATAGGCACGCTATTGTCCATCGTGTCACAAAGAGTCAGATAGAACCTAACAATACTTTGTTTAGCATAATATTGGAGTGAAAGTATGAATTAGGGGCAGCTAGGTGGCACAGTGGATAGAGCACCAGCCCTGGAGTCAGGAGTACCTGAGTTCAAATCCGGCCTCAAACACTTAATAATTACCTAGCTGTGTGGCACTGGGCAAGCCACTTAAGCCCATTTGCCTTGCAAAAAAAAAAAAAAAAAACCTAAAAAAAAGTATGAATTAAAATTCACTTTAAATTAGAAATAATGTGTGATGCTTAGAATTGACTCTGGTTATCAAAAAAGGGAAATATATCTCTTAATTTCCTCAAATCCCTACTCTACCACATATGTTTTATTCTCAAAAAATATTTCAGGTCCTTCTTTCCCAAGATGACTGAATATATTTCCAAGTGCCTTCTGTCTTACACACCTTCAAACTTTGAGTATCTGTTCACCCCTATCTTCTTCTTCTTCTTTCCTCCTATCTCAAATGAAAAGGTGTCCTTATTTCTTGTTAAGGGTAGGATCTCCATTTATGTGGTTAATATCACTTCCCCATCACTCACCCCTAAATCCCACAAAATCTGGTTCCTATTCCCTCCCAAACTTCTACTGAAATTTCTGTCTCAAAGAACACCAGTGAACTCAGTTTTAGTTAATGTGCACATAATTCTGATTTTCCTTGCTTATCCTTCTTGATATGTTCTCTTCCTTTGGATTGCTTGAATCTATATCTTACTTTCCTCCTACCTCTCTTTTCTATTTTTTCTGTTGACTCCTCATACTCCTCCAGACACCTTAAAGTCCACATTTCTCAAACCTCTGTCTATTTTACTCCATTGCTATAGAGGATTTCCCATATCCCTACCCAGTCTAGTATTCAGTCATTCACCTACCATATTTATATCCATAGCATATCATGTATATATATTAAATATATATATATACTATCATATATATCATATATATACTACCATATTTATATCCATAGCATATCATACTCCTACTATAAGCTATATATTATAGCATACCTACTCCTACATCCATATTTTTCTTCTTGACTTCATTCCTAAAATAAAGTTTTAAGTGAGTTATAATTGGATGATTGTCATATAATAAAGAGATTACTGGATAGTATGAATTGAAAATAGGACAAGTAATGAATTTCTAAAGAGAAAGTAATGATAACCATAAAAGAATCACAAAGTACAGAAATATAATAATTTAAACAGGATTGGAAAACTCATAACTACTAGTAGAATTGTTTGGGATGTTAATGCTAGCTTCTTTGGGACATAACAGTTTGTAGGGGCTTCTAAATAAGCCTTATTTACATTTATCTTTTCCTTTCATGGACTGAATGCTGTAATGGTGGAAGTTTACTGAAGTAGAATAATTACAGATGCTTCCCCTATTCACAATCATTACCACACTAGTGGACAGCTCTGTTAACACCATGCTGAAAATATGGAGACTATCATTGCAACCTCAGATTTCAAGACAGTTTTGAAACACAATGTCATTTGCTTTAAAAAAAAGGAAATATAAAAGACAGATAGGATATGTGCTCACTGAATGAGAAACTCTCAAGAATAGTGTACAAACTTTGAAAATGAAAAAGATGGATGAAAGTTGAAGATCAACCCCCTTTTGAATTTCCACTGAGATTTGGTTGAGTAGTCATTTAGGGGATTCCTTATCATTATATTTGACAATCCTATAAGTGAGGAGTCATATATGACTGGAATTAGGTCCTGTCCAAGCATTTTCAGAGTGACCAGAAAAAAATGAATGGTGATAATTAGGCATGTTCCATTGTGTATGGGGAGAAGGGAGTCAGATCTGCACTATTCCTCTTAATGGACATGGACTGTTCCCCACTTGTTGACCATTAAAATCCTTTCCATCAGTCACCATTCGCCAGCTCAAATGCCATTTATTCCATAATGGTACTGTGTTGATTCATCCTCTGACCTCTTTGACCTCTTATAGCACTTTGTATTCGTCTCCAGTACTTTCTTGCTTAGTGAACATCTCTATCTTTTTACCTGCTCCCGTATGCATATCTCTGCATTTAGTAGTAGCCAGTGGTAGAATTCAAATAAATTAACAACCGGTTCTCTGCCCTAAGGACCATTTTAAATATACAAAAAAATATAGCAAGGTAGTTTACTATTTCATGCATTTAATACTCAAATAAAAACAAAATGGGTATACAAAAACTAGATTATATTATATTACTCACAGTAAGCAAATGTATCCTTATGGAGTGAAGGCAGTCACATGACCACAGCAGCCAGTGTTGGAACATATGCAGAACTAAAACTCATTCTACCTAGTCTAACTCTTTTTTTTCTTTTACTTCCATGGTTTTTGAAATGGGTAATAGGATAACTCTGGAAATCTATATTTCAATTGATTCATTGTGTCCCAACTTCCTATCGGTCTCACCATTCAGGGAACACCATCGCACTCATATCTCAGGGCAATTTTGGGTATAACACAAAGCAGAAACAAATGACAGTTTATTACCCTCTGGTTGTTTGGCACTTTTTCTCTTTATAGGTTTACTGAAATAACAAAAAATGAGGAACTAAAATGCAATATTTCATCAAAGGTAGAATTAGTTTTAAGAAATAGATAAATAAATATTATAAGCATAGTTCTGTAATTTTTTATCCTGTGGATAGAATGAACATTATTATAGGTGCTTAGAAAGCAGATGAATGTGAACAAAAGAGTAAGGAATGTAAATTTGTGATTTCCACATTGGGCAGCTGCCCAGGCACCCACCTTAGAGAGAACCCTTATTACAACAGTTTTTCACACTCAATATAAAATTAGATATTGACTCTCCCAAACTTGTGGGAAGCAGCTGAATTCACTACCAGTAGTAGCTCAGCAAATGTTTGTTGATTAAAGTGTTGACATTCATCTAGGCTACCTAGAGGTGGCAAAAATTACCAAAAAGAACATCTGTCTTGCTCAGTTGGTCAGAAATGAAACAAGTAACTCCTTAAGCCATGAGAGAATTTCCCCCTCTTTTTCTTTTATTCATTTATTTGTCAAATATTTATGAAAAATCAAGTCAGTTTCTAGAATAGTTACAAATTTTAATAAAATATGGTTTTTGGCCTCAAGAAAATCTATAATATTGGTTACCTACCACCTCTAGGTAGAGAAGTTAAGATATTATGACATAAATATAATACAAATTAGAACACAAAAAAGCATCAGAGGAACTTAAGATTCTATATAATACATAAATAGTGTTAGAATTTATAAAAGCATTTGGCTTCCAATACCTTCTGAGAAAGGAATCTGGAGGAAACTTTTATAGCGAAAGGGAACAAGGCTAGATAATTTCCTCAAATTTACATGATTTATTGCATAATAAAGGCTCAGTTGCAAGGCAAATATGTTTAGAATGTTGAATCTTTAAATGAAAATTTTACCTCTAACTTCAGCACAATCGCCATTCTAGAGCACTTAAAGTACATGGGGAAAATATATAATGTCATATCTTTTGTCTCCATGCCATGGCTTTAGTATAAGTAGTCTGCATTGTGGGATAGAACCTCAAGATGACAAAACTAAGAAATTTGGCCAGTACATAGACTTAAATTCTGCAAAATTCCAGTTATTTGATAAAAATATCCAAAATATCTATAGGACCCGGGTCTAAATTGAGACTCTGCTAGAAAAAAAAAAATAAAAGATCAAATTATCAAGGAAATTAATTTTAAAAAATACAAAGAAAGGTGGCCTCTAGACATATCAGATCTAAAACTATAGTATAAAGTGATGCTTATCCAAACCATTTAGTCCAGTCTAAGAAACAGAGTGGTGGATCACTGGAATGTTAGGCTTACAAGACAGTAGTAAATAGCTATAATAATCCATTGTTTTATAAACTCAAAGACTCCAGTTTCTAGGATAAGAACTCACTAACTGACAAAAGTTGCTAGGAAAATTGACAGAAAATAGGCATAAACCAGTATCTCATACCCTATACCCAAATAAGGTTGAAATGCATACATGACTTAAAAAGTGATACCATAAGCCACTTAGAAGATCAAGGAATTTTTTATCTGTCAGATCTATAGCAAGAAGAAGAATTTATAAACAAATAAAAAAAAGGAGAACATTGTGGAATGAAAATGAATAATTTTGATTACATTAAATTAAAAAGTTCTTACATAAACAAAGCCAATGCAACCAAGATTAGAAGGAAGCAAAAAGTTAAATTCATAAAGACACAAGTCATTCCCTAATTGATAAATGGTTAAGGCTCATGAACAGGAAGTTTTCAGATGAAGAAATTATAGCTATCTATAGTCGTATGAAAAATCACTATTAATTAAAAATGTACAAATTGAAAACAACTCTGAGTTACCACCTCACACTTATCAGATTGGCTAATACAAGAGATAAGAAAAATTTTTTTTCTAGCAGAGTCTCGATTTAGACCTAGAGCCTATAGCTCTAAATCCTTCACATCTTCCATTTGGCCTTTGTGGAAATAACCAGAGTTTTCAGAATTTGAATGTTGGATGGGGAAAACTGGGACATTGTTCCACTGTTGGTGGAATTGTGAATTATTCAACCATTCTGAAAAAGCAATTTGGAACTATGCCCAAAGGACCTTGAAACTGTGTATACCCTAGGAGCAGTTAAAGTAGAGCAGGGTATACAGAAGCAGCCCTGGAGTCAGGATGACCTGAGTTTGAATGTGACTTTAGACACTTAATAATTGCCTAGTTATATGACTGTGGGCAAGTCACTTAACCCCATTGCCTTGCACAAATAAAAAAAAATGTGCATATTCTTTGATCCAACAATACCACTGCTAAGTCTGTATCCCAAAGAGATCATTTAAAAGGAAAAAAAGACCTATTTGTACAAAAAATATTCTTAGTAGCTCTTTTTGTGGTGACAAGAATTGGAAATTGAGGGGATATCCATAAATTAGGAAATGTCTGAACAAATTGTGCTTTATGAATGTGACAAAGTACTATTGTTCTTCAATAGTAGTGATGAACAAGTAAATTTCAAAAATCTCTGGCAAGATTTAAATGAACTGATACTCAGTGAAGCTAATAGAACCAATAATAGCAACATTGTGTGATGATAAGCTATGATAGACTTAGCTCTTCTCATCAGTGATCAGACAATTCTAAGATGCCATCCACATGAGAAAAAAGAACTATGGTGTCTGAATGCAGAACAAAGCATACCATTTTCACTTTTTAAAAAATTTACTTTAGTGTTTTTTCTTTCTCATTCCTTTTTTGTTATCTTTCTTCTTTCAAAGGATAACTAATATGGAAATTTGTGTATCATAACTGTGCATATTTTAACCTATATCAGATTACTAGCTATCCAAGATCGGGGGGAAATGGTAGAGGGAGAACACTTTTATGAAATATAGAGGGGCAGTTAGGTGGCACAGTGAACAGGGTACTGGCCCTGGAGTCAGGAGGTCCTGAGTTCAAATCAGATACATACTAATTACCTAGCTGTGAGACCTTGTACAAGTCACTTAACCCCATTGCTTTGCAAAAACCTTAAAAAAAAGGATAAATGAATGTAGAAAACTATCTTTACATATAATTGGAAAAATAAATAAGCAAATATTTTTTAAATTAAAAAAATTGAAATTCTACTACTTACAACTTGTGTTTTTGTTGTTAAGTCATGTCCAACTACTTGGGACTCCATTTGGGATTTTCTTTGCAAAAATACTGAAGTGGTTTGTCATTTCCTTTTCCTGCTCATTTTACAGATGAGGAAATTAAGGAAACAGAGTAATTGTCTTGCTTAGGTCACAGAGCCATTATATGTCTGAGACAAGATTTGAACTCATAAACATGAATCTTCCTGACTCCAGACTTGGCATTCTATCCATTGTGCTACCTAGCTACTTTTGTGACCATGGACAAAGGATGTCCCCTCTTTGGGTCTTAGAGATCTTATTTATAACATGCTGGGGTTGGACTGGAAGTCTTCTACTAAAATCAGTTTCATGGTACATAAACTTTAAAAAATAAGTTTCAATTAAATTAAAAGAAACATTTTTTTAAAGAAATGTACTATTTTGAGTTTAAATTATTCCTCTGTATAGTTCATGCAGTTTTCACTTTTGAGCACTAGAGGGAAACAAAGTTAGAAATATAAAAATCAGTGCAAAAAAGCTGTTACTAATTTTTTCCCATACTGCTTATGTAATCATCTCATAAGAAACAGTTTTTAAAAGCTTCTGAATAATAGCATGATTTTGAAATAGAATACTTTAATCCTGCTTTCTCAGTACAAAACTACTTTTAAAATCATTTATTTTGGAAGATAGTCCAACAATTCACACCCATATTTTAATAGTCATTAAGAACAGGAGGCAGCAGCCCATTTCTGATTTGAAGCTCTTTGCTAACTGTTATTGTTCAGTTGTTTCAATTGTGTCTGATTCTTCCTGACCCAATTTGCTTGTTTTTTTTCTTCTTTCCTTCTTTTTTGGCAAAGAAACTGGAGTGGTTTGCCATTTTCTTCTAATCATTTTAGGGATGATTTAATTCACAGATACAATACAGTTCCCATCTTCCTGACTTCCCATCAATTGTCAGAGAAAATAATTAGAATGAATTTAGTTGTTTATTTTAATAAGATTTTTAGAAAATTATATTTATTTAGCATACACTATACATTTAATAATAAATAAGACAGACAGCAATAGTGAGGGCAGGGTATAGTACATAGCAATCTTGGAGTGAAGAAAAGCTGAGGTTCAAGGATTGACTCTAACATATATTGTTAATGTAATAACCCAGGACTGGTCCTTTACCTTAGGGGTCCTGGAAGTTCTCCAGAACTTTATTTTTCTCCTTCATTCTTTATTTATTTTATTTTTTGCAAGGCAACAGGGTTAAGTGGCTTGCCCAAGACCACACAGCTAGGTAATTGTTAAGTGTCTGAAACTGAATTTGAACCCAGGTACTCTTGACTCCAAGGCTGGTGCTTTATCCACTGCACCACCTAGCTGCCCCCAGAACTATATTTTTCAGAAATGATGATCTGCTTTTGGAAAGTAATGGAAGTTCCTTGCTGGGCCCCTATGCTGTTGAAATTATTGAAATTACAAAATCATGGGTTTCTCCCTACTGTTATCAATGACCTATCTCAAGAGACAAAGATGTTAATATTGGTAGGGATAGGAAGATTCACCTTCCAGTTATACTATATGAGGGGACAATTTTTTTGGTAATTTTCATAACTTTAAATCACCTTGCATTTGAGATAAATGTAAATCCTTTTCACACAGGGCAAGTGCTCACAAGTCCTCATCACAGATGAGGAAACTGAGACATATAGGATTAAATGATTTGCACAGGGTCATAAGTGTCTAAGGTCAAATTTGAACTCAGGTCTTCCTGGACCTAGGCCCAAGGGCTCTAGAAATGATACCAAGATACCCTGAAGGTTTCATTGAAGAGCTTTAAAATTGATAATACAGTTTGGGAGACACTGGCACAGGACTGTCCCGCATGGCGTGCCCTCATCAGTGAGGGTGCTACACCCTATGAGGAAGACAAAATTGAAACAGCTCAGAGGAAAGTGATACAGGTAACTTTAGAGAACCCACCCCAGGTATTCACATGGACTATTTGTGCCCAGAATGTGGTAAAGCATTCCAAGCTCACATTGATTTGATCAGCCACAGTTGAACATGCTGTAATTTGCCTCAAGCACAGTGATGTCATGTTGGTCTTCTTCAATTTTAAAGGACAAGAACCAAGGCCTTTTGGTAAAGAAATGGCTGTAGAACTTCTTGGATCAGAGATTAAGAAGTAGAAGAGCCCTTAGAAATCATCTAAAAAGAAATAGAATAGTATCCAGTCTCATTGCACATACTGCAGAGCACTGAGGTTCATTATGTACTTCTAATTCCTATTCTTTCCTATTCATTAGTCCTGCTGAGACAAAGACATATAAATATTCTTAGAGTCTTTAGATGACTTTTCTTCAATCACACAGTGATAACATTCCAGAGAAAGAGAGAATAGTATGCTGGAAAATGTACTGAATCCAAAAGTCAGATGACTTGAGCTTGAATCACAGCTCTTATGTAACTTCTTATGTAAGTCTGAACAAATCACTTAGCTATATTTATATTGATTTTAAAAAGATATTTGTCTATTTTCTTAATTATTTACCAATTAAATGTAAATCTTTAAACATTTATTTTTAAAAAATTTGAATCTAAATTCTCTTCCTCCCTTCTATCTTTTCCCCCCACCTTTTGATCAATTATAAATGTGAAGTCATGTGAAACATTTTCATATTAGCCATCTTGCAAAAGGAAACATACTATGTGCTTCAGTTTTAAAATCTGTATAGGCTTTACTTCACAGACCTCTTCCCATCATGCTTGTTGTAAGGCTAAAGCTAGAACCAAAGAATACTGAATGATTCATAATTAGTGAGAAAGAATTAGGCAAATTGTAAGTGTTCATTTTAGCAGAATGAAGAACACAAGAACAAGAAAAATGAATCATAGTTATTCTAATAATCCAAAATTTAAACAATTAAATATTTGTACTTATACATTTATATCAAAATAAAAATGATAGACATTCATTGTTTGATACGTGTTCAAAATATCCAGTAAGATCAGTTTATCTCATGTCACAAATGAGGTAACACTTTCAGGTTTTACCTGTTTGGAATAGGTGTGACTTTTGGTCAGATTTGAAATCAGGCACAGTAAGCTCAGGGTGGGAATGCAGAACAATTTGGAGTTGCAATGATTATTAGTTCAGTCATTTCATTTGCCACTTCCCTTGGGTGCTATATGCAGAACCTTGACTATTCACACAGATTATCATTATCTACCAACTAGGAAGACTTTGTTCATTCATTTCATTTAGTCTAACTTTTTGTGACCCTTTTTTGGGGTTATAATACTGGGGTGGGTTGACATTTTCTTCTCCAAATCATTTTACAGATGAGGAAACTGAGACATATAGGATTAAGTGATTTGCCCAGGGTCATAAGTAAGTGTCTGAGGTCAAATTTGAACTCAGGTCTTCCTGGACCTAGGCCCAGGGCTCTATTCACTGTGTCACCATGGTAATTATATCATAATCTAATCAGAGATGTGTGTGTGTGTGTGTGTGTGTGTGTGTGTGTGTGTGTGTGTGTGTGTGAGAGAGAGAGAGAGAGAGAGAGAGAGAGAGAGAGAGAGAGAGAGAGAGATTTATATGGTTGTTGGGATTTTGTTATTCCACACTATATTCTACTAGAAAATTGCAGTTTTGTTTTCTAGACTATTTTGTTCAATTCTATAGCAATGTTAGAACCCACTGCTAAAACTTCTATTTTTTTTAGTTGCAGAATCCTAGAACTGAAAGGATTTTATAGGATATCATAGATGAATCCCTACAAAATCCCCTGGATATAAATCCTCCAGGTTCTGATTCGATACCTCCTGGATCAGGGAGCTCTGACTTATGAATTATATTTCATAAGATATTCCATTCTAGAAAATTGTTTCTTTATTTCTTTTTAGTAAATAGTTAATATATTTTCCAATTATATATAATAATAGTTTTAATAATCATTTTTATAAGAATTTGAGTGCCAAATTTTTCTCCTTCCTATTTCCTCTCCCCAAGATGAAAAACAATCTGTTATACATGTGTAATCATGTTAAACATATTTTCACATTAGTCATGTTGTCAAAGCAAAGAACCGAACAAAAGAAAAGTCATAAAAAAAAAGAAAAAATGTGGAAATAGTATGTTTCTATCTGCATTTTGACCCCAAAGTTCTTTTTTTAATGGATGGAATAAGCATTCTATTGGATCATTGTGTTGCTGAGAAGAGCTAAGTCAATCTTAGTAAATCATTTCACAATGTTTCTGTCATTGTGTACAATATTCTCCTTATTCTGCTCACTTTACTCAGTATTAGTTCATGTAAGTCTTTCCAGGTTTTTTTTCTCAATTCTACTTGGTCATTATTTCTTATAGCACAATACTATTCCATTAAATTCATATACCACAATTTTTTCAGTCATTTCTCAATTGACAGGCATTCACTCAATTTCCAATTGTTTGTCACATCAAAAAGAATTGCAATAAATGTTTTTGCACACATAGGTCCTTTCCCCCTTTTATAATCTTTTTGTGATACTGACCTAGAGGAGGTGGAACAAAGAGCATGCAGTTTTAAAATCCTTTGGCATAGTTCCAAATTGCTCTTCGGAATGGTTGAATCAGTTCACAATTCCACCAACAATTCCCAATTTTTCCACATCTTCTCCAGAATTTATTATTTTCCTTTTTTCTCATATTAACCAGTTTGATAGGTGTGAGGTAGTACCTCAGAGTAGTTTTAATAGACAAAAACTTTCTTAAAATATCCCTCCCCTTAACTTCAACACATTTGCTGTCATCTAATCTGTTATACTTGCAAGGGTGGAAGAGGAAAGGGTGTAATCAGAAAAATTGAAACATTTGCTTGGTTTTATGGATGCCTTTTAGATCTAGTTTTGTAATTCCTTGTTGAGTTCTCTTTCTATAGTATTGGAGATAATAATGATAATAATAACTAATATTCATATAGCTTTCTAAGGTTTATCAAACATTTTATAGATGTCATTTGAGCTTCACAATAACCCTCAGGTAGATACTTAGTATCCTCCCCATTTTATGCATGTGCAACTGAGGCAGACAGGAGTTATTTTTTTAATATTTAATATTTATTTATTCTCATTTTGTACAAATAATGTTTTTATACATTAATAAAACATTCTTGTTTAAGAGTAAACAAAATACCCCCTCCCCCAAAAAAATATAGACTCACTTGAGTGATAAAATAAACAGGAGAGAAAAAAATTAAAATAAAAAAAAATAATAGTAATAATTGTAGGTATGGCCAGGTGGCACAATGGATGGAGCACCAGCCCTGGAGTCAGGAGCATCTGAGCCCATTTCCAGCCCCATACACCCAACAATCACCCAGCCATGTGACATGCAAGCCACCCGAACCCCACTGCCCTGCAAAAACCAAAAAAAAAAAAAAAAAAAAAACGAAAAAAAAAAGACCCAAAATAAAATAAAATAGTAATAATAGTAGGGGTGGCTGGGTGGCAGACAGAGCATTGGCCCTTGAGCCAGGAGCACCCGGGTCCAAATCCGGCCTCAGACACCGAATGATCACCCTGCTATGCGGCACCCGGCAGGCCACCCAGTCCCATTTGCCCTGCACCCTCCAAAAAATAATAATAATAAAAAATGTGCTTCAGTCTTTGTTCCAACACCAACAACTCTGTCACTGGTGGGTCACATTCTTTTTGATAAGTCCATCACAAAAGTTACTTCCATATTTTTCCACTGTTGCCATTGCTGATCGCAATGCCCTCCTTTTATATTTCTCCACTACCATGTATTATATTTTCTCTCTCCTTTCACTCTGACTCTGCTGTAGGGTCACTGAGTAGTGCAGCAGACAGATCCCTGGCCCTGGGGCTAAGAGGCCCGAAGCCCCCATACCACCCCTTAGGCCCAGAATCCACCTGGCCCTATGGTCCCAGGCAGGCCACCCAATCCCAGCCCCTTGCAAGAAGTAAAAAAGAAAATGTGTTATATCTGACCACTCTCCCCCCATGGTCCATCCTCTCCTCCTTTATTCACATCCCCACCCCTTCCCCCTGCTCCCCCCTCCTTCTTACTCCAGATGTCTATACCCCATTGAGTACATATGCTGTTTCCTCTCCTAGCCACCTCTGATGACAGCGAAGATTCCCTCATTCCCCCTTGGCTCCCCCCTTCCATATCATTGCAATAGCTCATTGAAATAAAGAAAAATCTTATTATATGAAATATCTTGGCCTATTCCCCCCTCTCCTTTTTCTTTCTCCCTTTCCATTTCCCTTTTTTTCTATTGACTCCATTTTTACACCATATTTTATCTTCAAATTCAGCTTTTTCCTGTGCTTCATCTATAAAAGCTCCTTCTACCTGCTCTATTAACTGAGAAGGTTCATATGAGTATTATCAGTGTCATTTTTCTATGCAGGAATATATGCAGTTCGTCATCATTAAGTCCCTCATATTTCCCCCTTCTCCTCCAATCTCTATGCTTCACCTGAGTCCTGTATTTGAAGATCAAACCTTCTGTTCAGGTCTGGCCATTCCAACAGGAACATTTGAAATTCCCCTAGTTCATTGAAAGTCCATCTTTTTCCTGGAAAAGGACATTCAGTTTTGCTGGGTAGTTGATTCTTGGTTGCATTCTAAGCTCTTTTGCCTTCCGGTATATTATATTCCAAGCCCTATGACCTTTTAATGTAGTTGCTGCCTGCAGCTCCATGATATTTGAACTGTGTCCTTCTGGCTGCTTGTAATATTTTCTCTTTGACTTGGGAGTTCTGGAACTTGGCTATAATATTCCTAGGGGTTGGTTTTTTGGGATCTCTTTCTTGGGGGGATCTGTGGATTCTCTCCATTTCTATTTTGCCCTATGCTTCTAGGATATCAGGGCAATTTTCCTGTAGTAATTCTTTGAAAATGATGTCAAGGCTCTTTTCCTGATCATGACTTTCAGGTATTCCAATAATTTTTAAATTATCTTTCCTAAATCTGTTTTCAATATCAGTTGTTTTTTCAATGAGATGTTTCACATTTTCTTCTAATTTTTCATTCTTTTGGTTTTGAAGTATTGATTCCTGATTTCTGGTAAATTCATCAATCTCCCTGAGTTCTATTCTTTGTCTGAAGGATTTGTTTTCCTCAAAGAGTTTTCTTATCTCTTTTTCCATCTGGCAAATTTTGCTTTTTGGAGCATTCTTCTCCTCAATAACTTTTTGAACTGTTTTATCTATTTGACTTAAGCTAGTTTTTAGCATGCTATTTTCTTCAGCATTTTTTTGGATTTCCTTGACTAGGCTGCTGGCTTCATTTTCATGTTTTTCCTGCATCTCTCTCATTTATTTTCCCAGTTTTTCTTCTAACATCCTCATTTGATTTTCAAAGTCTTTTTTGAGCTCTGTCATACCCTGAGCCCAATTTCTGTTTTTCTTGGAGTCTTTAGATGCAGGAGCTTGTGTTTCCTCATCTTCAAACTGAGTATATTGATCCTTCTTGGGATCATAGATAATGTATTTCTCAATGGTGTTCCTCTTTTTTTCTCTGATTGCTCATTTTCCCATCCTAAGCCTGTTTTGGGGGTGCTTCCTTAGCTTTTGGGATTCTTCCATAAGGGTCTCTCAGTGTTTGAGGCTCTGTCCTCCCTCCTGGTCTGTGAATGACCATATGTGCCCCCATCTGCTACAGGGCTGAGGTGGAGGGGGATCCCTGCTGTTCTATTGGGGGGGGAGCTAGACTGTGATCAGGATTTGAATATGGTCAGAACCCCAGAGTCCTGTTCCAGGGGTAGAGGACAGAGCTCTGCTTTCTCTCTCTCTTCACTCGCCTCCCTCAGCTCAATGGGCTCATGCCCTGGGGGCTACTGCTTACTGGTTCAGCCCCTCCAACCCCGGGGAGCAGAGCCTTTCTGTTCTTTTCCAGGTTACCTTGAGTAGGAGAACTGCCTCACTAGGTGTCTCTTTGGGTTCTGTCTCTCGAAAATTTAGTTAAAGTCCTTAGCGTCAAAGATTTATGAAAGAGCACCTAAGACACCATCCGCTCTTGTCACCATCTTGGCTCCGCCCCCCAGACAGGAGTTATTTGACCAGAATTATACAGCTAGTAAATGTTTGAGGCCATATTCAAACTCAAAGTCTAGTATCCTCTCCATTACCTAACTGCATTACCTTGCACATCCTATTATCTCTTTATTTATCTGGCTCTTCCAATTCCTTAACCCCTACAAATAATAGCATATATTTATATATAGTGTTCTGTAAATTAGAATTTGGTTATAAGGAAAGTACACAAGTATTGTGGGTATCCTTAGAAAATCCTTAATTTATGAACAACATTAATTGTCAATTATTAGGTTTATAAAATGTTTTATATTCCTTTATCTTATTTGATCCACATAACCCTCTGAAGTAAGAGTTACAGATATTCACTGTATCAGATGTTTTTACTTAATTTTTTTTTGTCTTAGGGCGTTGTTCTATCTGGAATGATGTAATGACAAAAGACATGAATAAAATATATTGGGCTATTAAAAAAGAGTTATAGATATTATCAGGTATGAAATATTTTACAATTTTCCATACCAGAAAGTGAGGTAGGTTGAACAATTTTCCTAGTAAGTATAGGAGGGAGGATTCAAATCTAGGTCTTCTTAATACTATGTCCACTCCCACTATGTGGCTGATAATTCCCTCTATACTATGTCCATGGTAAGATTCTTATCCTTTGAGGGGGTCAATATGATGCTGTAACATAATTGCTGTTTGTAGAGACAAAAGATGTGGGTTTAAATGTCAACTTTGAAATTTATGATTTGGGTGACTTTGGATGAGTCATTTAATTTCTACAGGTCTTATTTCCTTAATTGTAAGATGAAAAGATTAAACTAGATAATCTCTATAGTCTCTTCTAACTTTAATTCTACCATCCTATGACTTACAGTCACAGTTATTATCCAGCACCCTGTTGTTATTTGCAATTCTTTCCTGTGACATACATCTAAAATGTGACCAACAAGTCACATTTTAGAATCTTCATGAAACTGAATCATGCATATATGAACCTAGATTTAAGTAAGTAACTATATATTCTTACAGAAGTCCTGCTGTAACTTCTGATCATTTTTTTTTTGCGGGAGGCAAAGGAACAGAAGCTATGGTATATCCTACTAATCTAGAAAAACTTTACACACTGGTCTAATGATAGACTCTGTCTCTTATCTTGTAATAAGCTTAGGTCACTCTAGAGAAGTTCATCACCAGCAGGTTGCCCATCAGGTGATGAATTTTGTCCACAGAATTGCCTGGAAGGGTTGTAATCTGCCTTGTGATGGGTTTGCCCAAACTATTTAAATATCATATGCCCAACGTCTGAGCTTAATTAGGCATGACAAAGACAAAGCCATGTGATGTCACTGAAGATTCAGCTACATCATTTGACCTATACTGTCTCACTGTCTCACTGAAAGTACCTTATTGATTAAGCAATACATTTCTCCAAACTTTGAGGTGTTAGTGAGCAATATAAAAGTTACATTAAACTAAATATCAGTTTAAGAGCACATTTCAGATTTAATTCAATTTTTAAAGAGCCCATGCCTATGACTATAAAATATATATATATATACATATATATACACACACACACACACACACACACACACACACACACACATATATATATATATATACACAAACACTATAAAAGAGTATATTTTACTCTGTGTGTGTGTGTGTGTGTGTGTGTGTGTGTGTTTGTATGTGATACTCCAGTTCCAAAGACCAAAGTATGGGATTTCTCCACATTGGTGGAGATGAAAGCTCTGACCTATTTGAGGAACAGGATGGAGTGGATGAGAGGTGAGGGAGCTCCAGTATTCACCAGTAACTCTTTTCCATGCTTCAGGGTCAGTTTCACTTTAGGACTAGTCCAACATCAAGTCGTTTTTGAACATTAAGTCACTTCTGGCTTCTAGCTTCCATCTTCAAGAGGGAAGATGGAAGCAGTCATTTTCAGGCTGTTGAAGGAAAAGTCTGAGATAACATGAGAAAAGTAGATAGTCTTCATCACCATAAAACATACAAATATATTTACATATATACACAATTCACACATGTATGTATGAGTATATACATGTATACACACATATACCAAAATTGTAAATGACAAACAATACATTTAGTAGCCAAGGTCCAGTTTATATGTTTTGCATCTCTGCCTTTACACAATATAATACAGTAAATATTTATAAAGTGTAAAGAGTGCCAGACTCCAAGTAAAACACTGGAATACAAATAAGAAAAGATACAGACAGTCCCTGTCCTTAATCTAATGGGAGAAGACAACACACAAAAGGAAACTGAAAAGCAAGAGGTGAGGAAGGTTCCCAAGAGGTGGGGAGATGATGATGATGATGATAGAGTTAAGACCAAGCAGGGTAACTGCTGGTAAAGGAATCAAGCAATAAGCATTTATTGAACATCTACTATTTGCTAGAAACTGATAATACAAGGACAAAATGAAAATCACAGTCCTCAAGGAGTTTATATTTTATGACTACTTTTCTTTGTCAGTTCTGTGGAAAATGAATTTTGGTAACCTGAATCCTAATTTTCTACTATCTCACCTTTTAGCTCCAAAGACATATTTTATGGAACTCTTTCATTAGCTTCTTCTGAGCTATTTGAATCTGGGAGGCAAATCCCAAGCATTTTGTAAGGAATCTATTCCCTGGAAAGACCTTTTAACTGCAGAAGTTGATGTATACTCTGTATTAGATCTCCTGAGAGCTTGCATTCCTACAGCATAGTTTCAGTACCTGCTTAGTAGATTTAAAAAGGTAAAAGTGTAGAGAACAGATATAAAGTAAAAAAGTATTAGTGGGCCAATAACAGGAGACTCTCTTTTTAAAGAATTTTTGCAAGGTGATGAGATTAAGTGACTTGTCCAAAGCCACACAACTAGGTAAATATTAAGTGTCTGAGGTCAAATTTGAATGCAGATCTTCCACAGTCCAGGGCCCATGCTCTACCCACTGCACCACCTAGCTACCCCTGGAATATGTCTTAAAGGGAGGTAGATTAGCAACAAATAAAATGTGGTGCAATGACCATTTTACTAGTCTTGACTTCATAAAGAACTGATTTTGAATTCTATTCTTGTATTAATAGGCTATGAGATTTTTTGGAAAGCCAGATAATCTCTCTGGGTTTCAATTTCTTCATCTGCAAATAGGAATAATAATAGAACCAACCCCACAGAATTGTTGTAAGGAGGAAATGTAATATTGCATGTAAAATAAAGAGACTACCTGTGATTTCATTGCCATAGGTTTCCTGATGAGGAAATTCCTTACCCCAAGCTGAGTAACATATACATTGAGAACCATGAACATTAAGTATCATGTACATTAAGTACCATGTATATCAAGTACAATGTTCCTCAAGTACCATGTACATCAAATACGATGTATATCAAGTACCATGTTCACCAAGTACCATGAATATCAGGTATCATGTATAACAAGTACTTACCATAATTATTTTATATCTGTAGTTGGTGGTAATTAGTTAGTAAGTTCTCTTTGAGAGATTATATGATCTAGTGGTGTAGTGGAAAGAGCACCAGCCCTGGAGTCTGGAGGGCATGAGTTCAAATATGACCTCAGAGACATAATAATTGCCTTGCTGTGTGACCTTGGGCAAGTCATTTAATCTCATTAACATAAATAAAAATAAATAAATATAAAAGATTATGTGAGCTGAAAACAAAGGTGATAAGATAGACATATATCAAACAGAAATATGTGCAGAAAAATAATTTCAAGAATACTCCAAAAGGAAGACAGTTGGAGCCAACAATGGTGAATTTGAAAATGTCTGATGCTAATTCTTGAAAGCTTAATAGGAGAGGTGAGACGAAGCAATATTATGTAATTGATAAAACCTTTATTTAAGGTTATGTTATTATCTGATATGTTGTTTTGGAATAGATGGACAAGGAAATGAAGGACACTTCTTCATTTGAAGGACAAGGAATGGACAATATGAGATAATATAACTATATAGCTAAATGTTAAAAATAGATGAAGAAAGCAAAGTTAGGTGTTATAAAGTTAGGCTGAAATCATAGTGTTAGAAGTTGGTAACACAAATAATCGTGTGTGTATAAAACTGACCTCCAAATGTAAGATACACATAAAAAACACTAACAGATTGCTTCTCAAAAATCTAATATTGATATACTCAATCATCTTAGAATAGTGACTCTAGTCTTATTGATCTCACATCCATCACCACCCATCCCAAGAGGAAATCATATTCATATAACTAATCTTTTCCTAATCTAAGACATTTATAATAGCTTGAATCCAAGGGTTCAGCAATCTAAAAGTCATTATTATGCAGCAAAATCAATGAAAACAGTAATAGAGTCAAGACCTCTAGTTTCATTGATAAGGGAAAGATTTATTTCCATGAGGAAATTCCCTCTTCCAAGGTGGCACCTTCTATACCTTTTGTGAAATTTACAGTTTTAGAGAGTTGTGTGAGGCATCAAGAGCTTAAGTGATTTTCCAGGAATTACAGAATCCATTTCTGTCAGAGATAAAACTGGAACCCAGGTTTTCGTATCCAGTGTGTCATGGTGCAAGGTTGAAAATGACCACTTTTGAAACATCAGGAGAAAAAAATCTTGATAGATTAATAGATTGCCCCCTCCTTCATAGAATAAAAAACAACAGAGTATAATCCAATTGTATGGACAGGAGATTTATAAGATTACAATTGCAAATTTTAATTTATACTGGATTGACATAAGCTAAAATGAAGAAGCAAAAAGGTAGAAATGGGGTAATGAAGAAAGTTGATCTGGGTAATTTTGGTCAACTCAACTCCATTTTCTCCACTTTTCTTCCCAGTGCTTAATATAAGTACTTAATCTTTATTGGTTCTTTATTTAATTTAACTGACATGAAATCTAAATATTGATAATTTTGAAATAAACTCTTGATATCTTGCCAGATATAGATTTAAGTTAATTAGAATAATTCTTGTATATGTGACAGCAAATCTATGAAATAAATGATACAAGAGCAGAATTTTCATCTCTATTTTATGGATAAGGAATGGTAGTCTTTTTATTTTTGGCTTGATTTATTTTATTCTTAGACTTTTTTCTTTGTTTTTTTTAAAAAAATTTCCTTAATTTATTTACACATTGCTAAAACATTCTTATTTAAGAGTAAACATAATGCCCCCACCCCCACAAAAATATAAAACCTCATGGGAAATAAAGTAAGAGAAGGAGGGGGGGGAAAGGTATTTCAGTCTGTTTTCCGATACCATCAGCTCTGTCTTGAGTGGATCACATTCTTTATCATAAGTCTGTCATAAAAGTTACATATTTTTCCATAGTGGCTGTTGTTGATTATAATTCCCTCCATCCATTCCTCCCCACTACCATCTATTTTATTTTCTCTCTCCTTTCACTCTGTCCCTCTTCAAAAATGTGCTGTAAGGCAGCCTGAGTGGTGCAGCAGACAGAGCACCAGCCCTGGGTCCAAGAGGCCCCCACAACTACATCCCATGCCAGAGACCCAGCAACCACCCAGCCCCATGACCTGGACAGACCACTCAATCCCAGCACCTTGTAAAAAGTAAAAAAGAATATGTGCTATATCTGATTATCCTCACCTATGATCTACCCTCTCCTCTATCACCCACATTGCCCTCTCCCCTCCCCCGCCCCTTCTTTCCTTTTTCTTCTAGATGTCTATACCCTATTGAATGTGTATGCTGTTTCCTCTATGAGCCATTTCCGATGAGAATGAAGGCTCCTCCATTCTTCCTTGCCTTCCCCCTTCCATACCATTACAAAAGCTATATGAAATATCTTTTACATGAAATATCTTAGCCTATTCTAGCTAGCTCTCTTTTTTTTTTAAGGTTTTTGCAAGGCAAATGGGGTTAAGTGGCTTGCCCAAGGCCACACAGCTAGGCAATTATTGTTTTTTTTAGATTTTTCAAGGCAATGGCGTTAAGTGGCTTGCCCAAGGCCACATGGCTAGGTAATTATTAAGTGTCTGAGGTCACATTTGAACTCCTGACTCCAAGGCCGGTGCTCTATTCACTGTGCCACCTAGTCGCCCCTCAGCTAGGTAATTATTAAGTGTCTGAGACCAGATTTGAACCCAGATACTCCTGACTCCAGGGCCGGTGCTTTATCCACTGTGCCATCTAACCACCCCTTTTCTTTTTTTTTTTTTTTATAAAAGAAACATTTTATTTAATTTGAATTTTATAATTTTTCCTCTAATCTCGCTTCCCTCCCTCCACCCCCCCCCCACAGAAGGCAGTCTGTTAGTGTTTACATTGTTTCCATGGTATACATTGATCTAAGTTGAATGTGATGAGAGAGAAATCATATCCTTAAGGAAAAAAAGATAAAGTATAAGAGATAGCAAAATTACATAATAAGGTAATGGTGTTTTTTTTTAATTAAAGGTAATAGTCTTTGGTCTTTGTTCAAACTCCACACTTCTTTCTCTGGACACAGATGTATTCTCCATCGTAGATAGCCCCAAATTGTGTCTGTTGCACATTCCATCAGGAATAAGCAAGTCCATTAGGGTCAACCATCATCCCCATGTTACTGTCAGGGTGTACAATGTTCTTCTGGTTCTGCTCATCTCACTCAGGATCAGTTTATACAAATCCTTCCAGGTTTCCCTGAATTCCCATCCCTCCTGGTTTCTAATAGAATAATAGTGTTCCATGACATACATATACCACAGTTTGTTAAGCCATTCCCTAATTGAAGGACATTTACTTAATTTCCAATTTTTTGCCACCACAAACAGGGTTGCTATGAATATTTTTGTACAAGTGATGTTTTTGTTCTTTTTTTCATAATCTCTTCAGTTGTAGTATTGTTGGATCAAAGGGTATGCACATTTTTGTTGCCCTTTGGGTGTAATTTCAAAATGCTCTCCAGAAAGGTTGGATGAGTTTACAGCTCCATCAACAAAGTATTAGTGTCCCAGATTTCCCACATCCCCTCCAACATTGATTATAGTCCTTTCTGGTCATATTGGCCAGTCTGAGAGGTGAGGTGGTACCTCAGAGATACTTTAATTTGCATTTCTCTAATAAGTAGTAATTTAGAACAATTTTTAATATGACTATGGATCGCTTTTATTTCCTCATCTGTAAATTGCTTTTGCATATCCTTTGAGTCTTTGTCAATTAGGAGATGGCTTGGTTTTTTTTTTAAATTGACTCAATTATCTGTATATTTTAGAAATGAGTCTTTTGTCAGAAAAAGTAGTTGTAAAAATTGTTTCCCAATTTACTACATTTGTTTTGATCTTGGTTACAATGTTTTTGTCTGTGCAAAAGGTTTTTAATTTAATGGAATTCAGGTTTTTTTTCAATGAAATTTTTCACATTTTCTTCTAATTTTTTCAATCTTTTGGTGTTGAATTATTTTATCTGGAGTTATCACAAAATCATCAACTTTCTTTAGCTCCCTTCTACATCTGAAGGATGTGTTTTCCTCAGAAAGCTTTCTTATCTCCTTTTCCATCTGGTCAGTTCTGCTTTTTAGAGCATTCTTCTCTTCAATAACTTTTTATACTGTTTTATCCATTTGACCTAAGCTGGTTTTTGACATGTTATTTTCTTCAGCATTTTTTTGGATCTTCTTGACTAAGCTGCTGACTTCATTTTCATGTTTTTCCTCCATCTCTCTCTTTTCTTTTTTCCGACTTCTCTTCTATCTCCTTTACTTGATTTTCAAAATCTTTTTTGAGCTCTATCATAGCCTGAGCCCAACTTTTATATTTCTAAGCTTGGACTTTCTCATCTTCAGATTGAGTATTTTGATCCTCCATGGGACCAAAGTAATTGTCTATCATCAGGTTCCTTTATTTTTTTTTTCTGTTCACATTTTCCCCCAGCCTATGTCTGGTTTTGATGTGCTTCCTGAGCTTTTGAGTGTTATTGGAACACCCCTGCAAGGACCTCAGTGTTTGAGGCTCTGACTGTTCTCCTGGTCTGTTGAATGACCATTGTCTCACCCCTCCCCCCCCCTCCCCTGGGACTGTGAGGGGAAGTCCCTCCTCTATGAGGGGCCCAAACTGTGACTCCATAGGCCTGCTTCCATCTCCTGGGATCTGGGCTGCACTGAGGCGAGTCAGACTGGCCTGGGCTTCGTGCTTGCTCTGGCAGAGGTCTCCCTTCTGATCTTCTAAGTTATGCTTGGTAGTCCCTGGGATTCAGGTCAGGAAACTGCTTCTGTTGCTGGGAGTAGGCACTCCCGGGTGCCTTGGGCTGTTTCCAGAACGTTGAAGTTCCTTCTCTCTGGTGTGCTGCTGCCACCTCCAACCCCATGGAACATAACCTTCCCATTATTTTCCAGGTTACCTTGGGCTGAAGAATTGCTTTACTGGATCTTTCTGTGGGTTCTGTCCCTCAAAAATTTAGTTAGAGTCATAACTTTAAGGTTTTTGAAATATTTTGGAGAGAGCACCTAAGAGAGGCTGTACTCCAGCTGCCATCTTGGCTCCTGTCCCCAGAATGTGAGTCTTTTCTTTTTAGGGTTTTTTTTTTGCAAGGCAAATGGAGTTAAGTGGTTTGCCCAAGGCCACACAGCTAGGTAATTATTAAGTGTCTGAGGCTGGATTTGAACTCAGATACTCCTGATTCCAGGGCCAGTGCTTTATCCACTATGCCACCTAGCTGCTCCTAGAATGTGAGTCTTAAAGAATCATAGCTAGGGTTACAGAGTTAATAAGTATCAGAAAAGGAATGACAAACCCATATTTTCAGACTGTCAAAATCCAGTGACCTTTTCACTATACCTGTCTCCCCTCCCATTTAGGAGAAAACACTTCATAATTCAGTATGTCACAGTTTTAAACCCAAGGTTATCCTAGAGTCAAAAAAAAATCACATAAATAAAATTTTCATTTTCTAAGAACAAAAATGCTAATGAAGTCTTCTATAAGTTATTACTGTTCCAAGATTCAAAACTACCATCCTGAGCCAATGAACATTTTAATTTCCCTTTAAGTCACTAACTCAGTACTTCAGGATTACAAGGGATAGAAATAGCTCAAGTATTTTTCCTGAGAAACAAAAATGTAAGAACCACACCTCCAAAAACAATACAAATAACTATTATTAACTAGGCCAAGACTTTAAATGTAGTACCTGACTCTCTAGCACCACTCCATGGAGTCAAGCTGAAATATATTTTCTGAGGCTGCTAAAAATAGAAAATTAACATCTTTTCCAAGCAACACAGTGACAAACTGAAAATCTAACACTGGTTTTCCTGGAGACCAATAATATCCCAGGAGTTGTATAGGATATATTTGTACATAACTTCTACTACTATTCAATCAAAAGCACAAACCTACTGAGTACCCAGGCTACATACATTTCCTAGCAGAGAGAAAGTAGTCAGCTATACTCTAGCGAATGCTCTCATGAGACTGTAAGTACCCCATCAGTAGAATGGCCCCAGAAGTCTTTCTCTAGTGTAAGATTTTACTGGGGAGGTTCTTCATTCAGGAATCCGCAAGGTTATATTGGAAAAAAATTAGTATTTCTCTTTTGTTTTAGATTATAATTATATAGCTTATTTCTGATTATTATCTTTGTGATAATCTTTGTTGTAATAACTAATTACTAATCTGTAGCTTTACTGAATCGTTAAGCATCTAGAAACTCTGAAGAGTATGAATTTTTTATTCCTAAAATACTGATGCCTAACAGATTG
The DNA here is from genome assembly GCF_037893015.1 of Macrotis lagotis. Taxonomy (NCBI): domain Eukaryota; kingdom Metazoa; phylum Chordata; class Mammalia; order Peramelemorphia; family Peramelidae; genus Macrotis; species Macrotis lagotis. Next base: position 130,953,615 of record NC_133663.1, on the reverse strand, counting down.
TTAAGAGCATACTGTTTAAAAATATTTTACAAAATTTTATAAGTTTACAAATATTCAGGGTTTTTTCCCTTATGTTTTAAAATACCCAAGTAAATCTAAACTCTTGCTTGATTATGACTTAAGTCTAGACAACTTATCTGAGATCATTACAGACTGAAGGTCCATTCAATAAAATTCGTTTTTCAGGCTAGAAATCCCAAGCAAGCAACTTCAAGTTCTTAATTCCATTTTGGGAATTGCAACTCTGGGATTTTTGTAGAAAATTTGGGTGCCATATTGAACAGGGACCTCAAGAAAATTTTTATCTTGACCTCTAGTTGAGTCACTTTATGTGTTAAAGGGATTCCTGAAAACACTTCTTCTGTAATATACGTGAAAAGAATACTTGAAAATGTTTTGTCCAGATCTCCATCTAGATTGCTTTATATGCTAAAAAGAATCACTTGAAGTGTTTTAACCCAGGACAGTTTTTCATCTAAGGACGAAAGATTGAATTCCAATTGTCCCTAATTCCTGTGGGAGAGAGCCCTATAGATGCTTTAGGAATTCTGTAGAAAGTAGATTTTCCTTCTGAAAAAGGAGGCTTAATTTTATTTTCCTTTTCTAGTTCTTCATGACCTCTGGCTTGGGGAAGGTCTTTTACATACACCCAGTCTAATAGTAACCTATGAGAATTGTGTAAAAGGGCACTTCTTTGCTAAAGTTTATCATCATGTATTTATAGATTTGGAAGAATATCAATTTTTATACTGTCTGTGAATTATGCCACATGAGACTCTTGAATACAAAGTACTAAACAAGAGAGCACCTAAATAAGGACAATTTTTGAACATCCTCAAGTCACTAAAGAGCTATCTAGAATTTATAGACTTTGCCAGAAGCATTCCAGTAAATGTGCTAGAGACAGTAAATATTTGAAGGGAGTAGTCTCAGAATATTTTAGAAATCCAACCCAGATATCTGGACTGAATAAATCAATTAATCAACAATGGAAAGTAGGTAGGAATAACCCCTAAATCAATTTGTTGAGATTAAAACGTTTTGGCACCAAGTAGGAAATATTTTGTGATTAGTTGAAACAATCAGATATGCCTCTGAACCTATGAATAAAATAAAAAGGCTGCTTGAATCATGTAGTCCAATACAGGGCAATGTAGTGTGACAGGCTCTAGCCATCTCTCTCTCTCTCTCTCTCTCTCTCTCTCTCTCTCTCTCTCTCTCTCTCTCACACACACACACACACACACACCCCACATTTACCTCTAAGACATCAAGCAAGTTGAGAAATCAGAGGTTTCATCAGAAATCCTACAAGAAACCAAAGGTAGCAACCAGGGCTGACAGAGCAGTAGTTGCCAATTTCTTGAAGAAAGTAACAACTCCTTGTGACTAAAAGGAATACTGTGGAGTGGGTTAAACAGAAGCTCCAATCCTTAGAGCCCTTCAGAGAATCACATCTAAAGAGAATGTCATGAAGACTCAACAAAAGGAGAAAGGACTCCTGTCATATGTATCCTCTGCACCTATTACCTATACATTAAATTTGAGTACACTTTTTAGGAATCAAATGTCTACTCCTAATTTGGAGGAGTATTTGTAATTAGTATTCTTGTATGCCTTCATAAATACTTTTGATGAAAATTAATTGAGAATGACCATCAATGGAAAGCACAGTAGTTGGAGAGCAAGATCAATGGTAAAGCCCCAACTCTTCATGGTCCCAAATAAGAAGGCTATTTAGTTGCCCTCTGGGAACCCACAACTTTTGATAATAATTGCCTTCTTGGTGGACAATATACACAGATAATCTTCAATTATAAGGTTGTTGTTGTTCAGCTATTTCATTTGTGTTCAATTCTTTGAGTTCTTATTTGTTGTTTTATTGGCAAAGATACTAGAGTAGGTTTTCATTTACTTGTCCAGCTCATCTTACAGATGAGGAAACTGAGACAAACAAGGTTAAGTGATTTGCCCAGGGTCATGCCAGCTAGTAAATGTCTGAAGTTAGATTTGAACCCAAGAAGATGAGTTTTTCTGATTTCAGGCCTAGAACTCTATTCACCGTACCATTTAGCTGCTACTAAATCAGTTATGAGATTTGGTAGACAAAAATATCATTTAGAATATAATTTTAATATTATATCTCTCTCATCCCTTATATTTCATAATTTGCCAAGTTTTCCACAACATCTGTAGCATTCTCTTTACTCACACAACTACTGTCTTAACTCAGACTCTCAGCAACTCTTGCCTAGGTTATTAGAATAGTCTTCTAGTTGTTTCCTGCTGCCTTAAAACTTTCCCTATATCATACAAAAATGAAGTACAAAGTGTAATCCCACTATTGGGGAAAGTAACAACTCCAGGAGATTAATATTCCTTATATCTAAGAGGAATTCTGGTTGTGGAGAAGATTCAACAGAAGTTCCAGTCCTTAGAACCCACCTAAAGAGAGTGTCTTAAGGACTCAACAAAGAGAGAAAAGTCTCGTGTTATATACATTCCCAGCACCTTTATCTTCTTACATATATAGTTTGGAGATATATTTGTGACTATTACCAAAGTAATTTTTCTTAAGCAGAAATTTGATCATATCCCTACTTAACTCTATTAGCTTCCTTTTGCTTCAAAAATAAAATATAAATTCTTCTTAGGGACTTTTAAAGTCTTTCAAAACCTAACAAGTTATTTTTTCAGTCTCATTTTATATTATTTTTATTATGTTATATTATAACTTTGTAATCAATTGAAATGGATCTCTCTGTTCCCAACCCAGGTCATAAAGCTCCTATATTTCTTGCTTTGCACTAGTTATTCCCCATATACAGAAAATACTTGCTCTTCATATGGACATCATAGCATCTCATTTTGTCAAGCTTTAAGCTTATAACTCAAGCACTACTTTCTATCTGGTTTTCATAATCATCTTAACTTCTAGTGTTTCTGCCTATATAGTGTTTTCTATATAACAGATACTACCTTGTATCTATTATAAATGCAAATGCATTTATTTTCTCTCTATTTTTTCTGAATATGCACAGATATACCTGAATTATCTCCCCTGATATGATATAAGCTCTCTGCTTTTAGAGCTTGTTTTAATCATAATTTCACATTCAGGAATGAAAAATGCTGGACCTACAGTAGGTGCTTAAAAACTGCTAGTTGATTGAGGAGAGACAAGAACAAATATTTGCACTAATATTTGTTCCTTTGTAACATATGTTCCCTAAACTTGTGACTCATTGCCTCATTAACTTTACACATTAAATTAAATCCATAAGGACAAAATGTGTACAGAGATAGGATAGGTAATAATTCTGTTGCTCTTTGCTTTGACTGAATAACATAAGGGGTATTAAGTTTAATTCTTGGACTTTGACAAGCTGGTGTGAGTCAAGAAAAGAATCATAAGAATGATGAGTAGGCTGGAGAGTTGAAAAATTTGAGACTATCTTGGAGAAGAAGATTGGGTGCTGGGGCAGAGCATGATATTTGTCTTCAAATATTTTGAGAATTGTCACAAAAAGTAATGATAAGATTTATTTTTCTTGACCTCAGGAAACAGAACTAATTAGTATAAATTGAAAAGAGCAAGATTTAGGCTTAAGATAAAGGAAACAATCTTTATAACCATTTGGGGTGTTCCAAAGTGGAGTGGAATGGAGTACATCAGAAGGTAGTTTTTCTTGATTAAAGATCTTTTCAAGGAATAGTAAGAGGACTAGTTGTGATGATGTAAGAGAATTCTTGATTGGTCTACGTTAAACTTGTTGATCTTTCCTTCTAATTATTAGATTCTGTGATTCATAAATTTGTGAGCAGAAAGAAAGTGGAAGTGGGAAGTATACAAGTATTTTTAAGTGACTTCTGTGTCAGGCATTATGCTGTGCTTTACAGATATTACCTCATTTGATCTTCACAATAACCCTGAATGATAGATATTATTATTATTGTTCCTATTTTTAAATTGTGGAAACTGAGGAAGATAGGTTAGATGATTTACCCAAGGTAGCATAGCTAGCAAATGCTTATTTCAGCTTTGAGCTCAGGTTATCCTGACTCCAGGACATAGCTACTATGTCACCTACCTAGCTTTTGACTGAAATTATCTCATGTGAATATTATGTGAGGCTTTAGGAAATAGGGAAATGGAACTCTCCACTCTAATTCCATCCCTCTGGCTCTAATAATGCAGAAGTAGGAGCTGGCTATATTTAAGTATTCACATCATAGCAATCATTCTATAGCAGATGGTCATTGACAGCAGCAACCGATCTCTGGCCATGGTGCTGAAGCAGTTGACCAAGTGACTAAACATAAAGCTGGACAGAGTTCCAAAGCAGCTGAGATTCATGCATTTGATACATATACACTACAGATAAATTCAGTTCAGTTAAAGCTAGCAAACCTTTATTTAGCCTCATAAAGCACCTGGTACTTTAGTGCTAGGAGGAAACCTACAATGATCTCTCCATTTTGTAGAAAAACAGTAGTAACATTTGTACTTTTAATAACCATATAATACATTACAACTGTGAGAAAATTCTATAATTGTTACAAAACTATTTTTGTGATTAAGTATTCTTTAAGGAATCTTGAAATTTTTAAACATTTTATTTGAAATAATTTATCTGGAAATGGATATTCAGTTGACACAAATTAGAGTAAACTAGAAACAGGCTGATTCCATAATTAAGAGAAACAAAACTTTATTAAATACCTACTTTGTGCAGAATTATAACTTTTTCAGTTACCAGGGAACATACAAAGTTCAGATAAGGCAGTTTCTGACTTTATGGAGCTTATAATCCAGTAAGGGGATAAAAATATACACCAATATCTACATACTACTTTAATAATTCAATGAATTATACAAAGTATGTATAGAGAAAGAGGCATCTTGGAGGCATCACAATTTTTCAGAGTATTATGAAATTGATAAGGATACATGAAGGAGGACACAAAACTAAAGTATTTGAAAAGAACACAAATATTGCTACCAAAAATTGATTAAGTAAATGTTATTAACTATCAACCCACACACCTACTTTCCCATCTCTACAAAATTTTTATAAGAGCAATTCACACATACATTGAGGATATCCTTTGTGAATGTAAGAAAAGGTAATAAGAAGTTTTTTTCAAGCAATAAGCTATAGGAAATCATTCCTTAAAGTTATACAGTGGACCAAAGGAAATGGATAATATTAAGTCCCTCTGTGCTTACTCTTTGCTCATTTTTTTTGTCACTAATAATCTACCCATGAACTTTTATTGAGTCCCTGCTATGTTTTAAATTCTGGAGATTAAAAAACAGGGGAAAAGATGTTCTTTACCTCAGGGAATTCACTATCTAATGAATAATGTTATGAAAATTTGGAAGACAATTTTAACAAACTACAACAGCATATCCAAATTTTATTCTTTTGGAGAAATTGGGATAATAATACTAATATAAAGATGAATACATGTTTGAAATTGGAATAATTAATATCATTACCATAATTATGTTATGCTAATATAGTATGCATAATTAATAATAAACATTTTAAAGTCAAAGGGTCATAATTATATTCATAGCATAGAAAAATTTTACATAGGATTGATTTATGTTCAAAAACTCTAAAAACATATAATAATGGAAAGGTTTTTATAAGATAAAAAACACATCTAAAATCAAAAACTGGCATCATGTTTAATGGGGAGACCCAACATATTCACTGGTAGAGTAAGAAATTCCCTTACCTCAAATATTATTAGCTGTTATTATTATTTTTATGTATTTCATTATTTTTTGAATTATATTAAAGATAGATTTCAAAATTCATTTCTGTAAGATTTTTAAATTTTTTATTTATTTAAAGCAATTGGGTTAAGAGTGACTTGCTCAAGATTACACATTATTAAATGTCTGAGCCAGGATTTGAACTCAGGTCCTCCTGACTCTAGGGCCGGTGCTCTATCCACTATACCCCTTAGCTGTTCCATTTTTGTGAGATTTTGAGTTTCAAATTTTTCTACCTTCCTGTTTCCTTCCTTCTTCCCATGACAGTGAGTAAACTGATAAATTTTACATGTACAATCACTAATCATGATTTCTTATGGAACAATATACTCATCACATTCATATACCACTTGTTAAGCCATTCCCCAATTTATGTGTATTCCTTCAACTTCCAGTTCTTTGCCACTACAAAAAAAAGGAGCTATAAATATTTTAGTACATGTGGATCCTTTCCCCATTTTTAATGATCTCTTTGGGATACAGACATAGTAGTGTTTGCTGGATCAAAGGATATATGCAGTCTTATAGTCCATTGAGCAGAGTTCCAGATTACTCTCTAGCACATAAATAAAGCCTCTGCACTGACATTAAAGCTACAGATTCCATTAAGTAAAAGAGAAGAGGGGTGGCTAGGTGGCACAGTAGATAGAGCACTGGCCCTGGAGTCAGGAGTACCTGAGTTCAAATCCAGTCTCAGACACTTAATAATTGCCTAGTTGTGTGACCTTGGGTAAATCACTTAACCCCATTACCTTGCAAAAACCAAAAAAAAAAAAAAAAAGGAAGAACAGAAAAGAAAAAAAGAGGAGATCCAAAGCAGTTTTCAATAGTAGACATCATGGAGAATCTTCAGTGAACTTCTGTCTCTTTGGGGGGAAGGGGGGAGTATAGCCTGGTGAGACAGGAGACCAAGGAAAGCCAATGGGAGACATTTAGCCACAGTGCAATCCAGGTCCTGACATCTTGACAATGGCAGAGGTCCTGGCAGTTAGATAGCAAGCCAGCAAGGATAGTCTCAACTCCAAACAAAATCTGAACCCTGGGAACACAGGGGCAAAAGACAAGAATGGGTTGTCAAGCAATCAATTAATCAAGCTGTTATTGATGATACTTGATTAATAGAACTTGAATGATAAATAACACCAGGTGAAGAGGCACAAAGATTAATAATTTTAGAGGGAAAGAAGGGAGGATATGAAAACTTAATAAATTGCATTCAATAGTTTTGACCCAGAGAGGGAATAAGATGCATTTCTCATTATCCTGGTATAGGGTATGAGTGGAGGTCTAATTTTAATTTCTGCCATGCTATCTTCCAATTTTCCAAGTAATTTTTATTGAAGAGTGAGTTTTTATCCTAGAAGCTGGGCAATTTGGGTTTATCATCCCTAAAGAACATTGATACAAAAATCTTAAATAAAATCTTAGCAATGAGATTACAGCAAGCTATTACCAGGATAATACACCATGATCAGATAGGATTTATACCAGGTAGGCAGGGATGGTTCAATATTAGGAAAATTCTCAACAAAACTGAACATATCAATAGCAAAACCAACAGAAATCATATGATTATCTCAATAGATACTAAAAATTCTGATAAAATACAACATCCACTCCTATTAAAAACACTATAAAGTTTAGGAATAAATGAAGTTTTCATCAAAATAATAAGCAGTATCTTTCTAAAAATTAACAAATATTATATGTCATGGGGATATTAGAAATGTTAGTTTAGCAATAAGAGAAGAAAAAGAAATTGAAGGAATTAGAATTGGCAATGAGGAAGCAAAGCTTTCACTCTTTGAAGATGCTTTGATGGCATACTTAGAGAAGCCAAGAAAAGCATCTAAAAAATTCCTTGAAACAATTAACAAATTCAGCAAAGCAGCAGGAAATAAAATTAACCCACACAAATCATCAGCATTTCTATAGATAAACAACAGATGAACAACAAAGCCCAAGAGCAAAATCTAGAAAGAGAAATTCCATTTAAAGTAACTTAGACATTAAATACTTGAGAATCTACCTCCCAAGACAAACTCAGAAACCATATGAACACAATTATAAAGCACGTCTCACCCAAATAAGGTCAGATCTAAATAACTGGAAAATGTCAATTGTTCATGGATAGGTTGAGCTAATATAATAAAAATGACAATTCTACCCAAATTAAATTACTTATTCAGTGCCATACCAATGAAACTACCAAATAATTATTTCACCAAGCTAGAAAAAAGTGTAAAAAAAATTATCTGGAGCAACAAAAGGTCAAGAATAGCAAGGGAACTGAAGAAAAAAAATGTCAAGGAAGATGACCTAGCTCTACCAAATCTAAATCTATACTATAAAGTGACAGTCATCAAAAAACTACCTGGTACTGTTTAAGAAACAGAACAATTTATCAGTGGTTTAGAATAGGTTCAAAAGAAACAGTAATAAATAACTACAATAATCTACTGTTTGACAAACCCCAAAACATTAGCTTCTGGGAAAAGAACTCAATGTTTGACAAAAATTGTTGGAAAAACTGGAAAATAGTATGCAAAAACTAGGCATAGAGCCATATCTCACACCTATACCAAGATTAGGTCAAAAATGGGTACAGGATTTAGACATAAAAAGGCGACATCATAGATGAATTAGTAGATCAAGAAATACTCTATCTATTAGACCTATGGAAAGGAGATAAATTTATGACCAAACAAGAAACAGAGTATATTATATACTGCAAAATGAATGATTTTGACTATATTAAATTTAAAAAGTTTTTGCATCAATAAAATCAATGCTACTAAGATTAGAAGAAAAGCAGACAGGTGAGAAACAATTTTCACAATTAGGAGTTCTGATAAAGGTCTCATTTTTAAAATATATAGAGATTTACATCAAATTTATAAGGTTACAAGTCATTCCCCAATTGATAAATGGTCAAAGGATATGAATAGACTGCTTTAAAATGAAGAAATTAAAGCTATATATAATCATATGAAAAAATGCTCCAAACCATTATTAATGAGAGAAATGCAAATTAAAACAACTATGAGTCATCACTTATCATCTATCAGATTGGTAAAGATGACAAAAAGGGAAAATTATAAATGTTGGAAGTCTATGGAAAGATTAAGACTTTGATGCACTGCTGGTGGAGTTGTGAATTGATTTAACCATTCTGGAGTGCAATATGGAACTATGCCTAAACAGCAATAAAACTGCCCTTTGATCCAGCAATTCTAATTCTAGGTCTGTATCCAGAAGAAATCATTAAAAATGGAACAAATCCCACATATTCCAAAATATTCATTGCAGCTCCTTTTGTAGTGGCAATGAATTGGAAATTGAGGGGATTCCCATCAATTGGGGAATGATTAAACAAGTTATAATATATGAACATTATGGAATACTATTGTTCTATAAGAAAATAAACATGGTTGAACGCTAGAGAAGATTGGAATAAATTACAGGATCTGATGCTGAACAAAGGGAGCAGAACTAAGAGAACAATGTACACAGTAACAACATTGTGAGATGATCTACCTTGATGGATGTAGCTCCTCTCAGCAGTTCAGAGAGCTAGGACAACCCTATTAGACTGGCTAAGGACAAAGCTTTCCCCATCCAGAGGAAGAAAAACAAAACAAAACAACAAAAAACTTTCAAAATCTGATGAACACTACATTCAGTTTTGTAAAAAAACATTTCTTATGCATTTCTTTCCCTTAATGCTAATTCCTCATACCAAAAATGAGTGATATTTAATACAAATGTGTATATACAATATTAACTTAACAGTTTGCCACTAAGGGGAGGAGGTGGAAGAAAATTTTGTAATTTAATATATATATGTATATATATATATATATATATATATACATATATATACGAATGAATGTTGAAAAACTTTCAAAATATGTATCTGAAAAAATAAAATATCAATTTAAAAACAAAAAATAAAAACCAAATTGCTCTCCAGAATGGCTGGATTAACTCACAGCTCCACCAACTGTGTATTAGTATCCCAGTTCTCCCACACCCTTCCAACGTTTATAATTTTCCTTTTCTGTTGTTATACAATTTGATAGGTGTGGGGTTGTACCTCAGAGTTGTTTTAATTTGCATTTCTCTAATCAATAGTAATTTAGAGCATTTTTCATTATGCTATAGAAAACTTTAATTTCTTATCTGAAAACTATCTGTTCATATTCTTTGACCACTTATCAATTGGATAATGACTTGTATTCTCATAAATTTGACTCAGTTCCATAAATATTTATATATTAGAAATGAGTCCTTTTTCAGAAACTCTGACTGTAAAAATTGCTTTCCATCTTTTTTGCTTTCCTTCTAATCTTGATTGCATTGGGGTTTTTTTTGTGCAAAGCCATTTTTAATTTAATGAAATCAAACCTATCCATTTTGCAATTTATAATGGTTTCTCTCTCTGGTTTGTCATAAATTCTTCTCCCTCCATAAATCTGATAAATTATTCAGTGTCCTACTATTTCCTAATGGTATCATCCTTTATGTCTAAATCACATATTCATTTTGGTCTTATCTTTGTATAAGATGAGAAAGATCTATGCCTAGTTTCTGCCATACTGTTTTCCAGTTTCTCCAGCAGTTTTTGTCAAATAGTGAGTTCTTATTACAGAAGCTGAAGTCTTTGGATTTATCAAATGGTAGGTTATTATAGTTATTTATTACTTTTTATTTTATATCTAATTGATTTCACTGATATACCACTTTATTTCTTAACCAGTTCCAAATAATTTTGATGACTACTGTCATCAAATGTAGTTTTTAAATGTACTTTTAAATCTCATATGCTAGTTCACCTTCCTTTGCACTTTTTTTCATTAATTCTCTTGATATTCTTGACCTTTTGTTCCTCCATATGACTTTTATTAGCATTTTTCCTAGCTCTATCAAATGATTTTGAGTAGTTTTTTTGTATGACACTGAATGAGAACTTTAATTTGGGTAGAATTGCCATTTTTATTATATAAGTTCAGCTTATCCTTGAGCAATTGATATTTTTCCAATTGCTTAGATAAGGCTTTATTTATGTGAAAAGTTTATAATTATTTTCATATAATTCCTGGGTCTCGGCAGGTAGATTGTCAAATATTTTATATCACCTACAGTGATTTTAAACAGAATTTTTCTATCTATTGCTATTGAGCTTTGTTGGCAATATATGAAAATGTTAATGATTTGTGTCCATTTTCTTTATATCCTGCAACATTTAAAAAATTTTAACTGCTTACAGGAATTTTTTTTACAATTGATATTGTATTTTATTTTTCCAATCATATGTTATGAAAGTTTTTCAATATTCATCCACATGCATATCTATCCAATAGTTTTTTTAGTTTATTTTATAGGATACTCTCAGTTCACTATCATATCATCTACAAAGGGTGAGCATTTTTTCATCATTGTTTATTCTAATTCCTTAAATTTAGTTCTCCTTTCTTGTTTCTAAAGCTAACATTTCTAGTAAATATTAAATAATAGTGGTGATAATTTGCATCCTAATCTTATTGGGAATGCTTCTAGTTTATAACCATTATATATAATGCTTTCTGATGGTTTTTAGAAAGATACTGTTTAGCATTTTTGGGAAATTCCCTTTATTCCTGTGCTCTCTAGTATTTTTAATAGGAAAAGGAAGCCTTTTCAGAATCTATTGAGAAAAATCATATGCATTCTGTTAGTTTTCTTATTGATATGGTCAATTATAACAATTTTTTTTAAGCCTGCACCAGCCCAACATTCCTGTTATAAATTCCACCTGGTTATAATGTATTATCCTGGTGACAAATTGCTGTAATCTCTTTGTTAATATTTTATTTAAATATTCATTAGGGAAATAGGTCTATGATTTTCTCTCTCAGTTTTTGACTCTTCCTGATTGTGTCATAAAAGGAATTTGTCAAGATTCTTTTGCCTATTTTTTTCAAATATTTCTATAGAATTGGAATTAATTGTTCTTTAGATGTTTGGTAAAATTCACTTGTAAATCCGTTTGACCCTGGAGATTTTTTTCTTAGGGAATTCACTGGTGACTTGATCAATTTCTTTTTAACTATTTTATTTTCTCCTCTGTTAATTTGGGCAATTAATATTTTAAAAATATTATCTATTTCCCCTAGATTGTCAGATTTATTAGCATACAATTGGGCAAGTTCTGAATTATTACTTTAGTTTCCTCTTCATTGGTGTTTTTGATACTGGTGTTTTTCTTCTTTTTAAAACAGGATTATAAAAAGACATCTTTTTTTTGTCATTTCTCCCCCCCCCCCCAATAAAACCAACTCAGTTTTATTGATTGGTTCAATAGTTTTCTGATTTTCAGTTATATTAATCTCTCTTTTGATTTTCATTATTTCTAACTTAGTATTTAATTGGAAGTTTTAAAATTTGTTCATTTTCTAGTTTTTTTTTTAGTTTATGCCCAATTGAATGAACTCCTATTTTTTCTATTTTATTTATATAAGAATTTGAGATATGAAGTTTCCTCTAAGAACTGCTTTGGTTATATTCCATAAGTTTTGGGATATTGTCTCATTACATCTTGGATAAAATTATTGATTGGTTCCAAAATTTGTTGTTTGACTCATACATTCTCTAAAATTAGACTAGTTTCCAATTAATTTTTCTTCTAACTTTCCATGGCCCTTTCTTACATGTAATTTTTATTGTATCTAAAAAGAAGGCATTTAATATTTGTGCCTTTCTGCATTTGATTATGAGGTTTTTATGTTTGAATAAATGGTTAATTTTGTGTATGTGCTATGTATCACTGAAAAAAGTTTTATTCTTTTCCATCTCCATTCAATTTTATTCAGAGGTCTAGTATATCTAACTTCTTACTTGTTTATTTTGTGGTTAGATTTATCTAATTCTGAGAGACAAAGGTTGAGGTTTCCCTCTGGTATATTTTTTTCCTGTCTATGTCTTCCTGTAACTCATTTAACTTCTTTTCTAAAAATTTGGATGCTATATCACTTGGTGCAAATATGTTTAGTATTGATATTACTTCATTGTCTAGGGTATGTTTTAGCAAGAAGAGTTTCCTTTTATATAATTTTTAATTGAATCTACTTTTCTTTTGCTTTGTCTGAGATCAGAATTGCTGTCCTGGCTTTTTTTACTTTAGCTGAGACATAATATATTCTACTCTACTTTTATTTTTATTCTCTGTATATCGCTCTGCTTCAAATGTGTTTCTTGTAAACAACATATTGCAGGATTCTGTTTTTTAATCTACTCTGCTATTCACTTTTGTTTTCTGGAAGAGTATATCCCATTCATAATCACAGTTATAATTACTCTTTTTCCCTCTATCCTATTTTCTCCCATTTGTACTTTTCTCTCTCTTTTCACTTAATCTTGGTTCACTACTGTTTTGCTTCTGACCACCACCTCTCTCAATCTTAACTCTTTTCTATCAGCCCCCAACCTTTCTTTCCCCTTTCCTCTCCTAATTCTTCCTCCCTTCTCCCTTGCCTACTCTTCTAGCAGGCCCTCCTTCCCTTTTCTTTTTCCCATTTCTCTCTTAATTCCCTGTAGGATAAGATAAATTTCTAACTCCAACTGTGTATGCATTTTATTCCATCTTTGAAGGAATCTGGTGAGAATAAGATTCAAGCAATTTTCATCCCCTCCTTTATTCCCCTCTACAGTAATGAATCCTTTGGGCTTATTCTTGTGATGTAATTTACCACATTCTGCCTCCCCCTTTCCTCTTTTTCCCAGTACAATCCTTTTTTATGCCTTAATTTTTTTTATATCATCACATCAAAATCAATCTATGCCCGCACACTCTAAGTATAGTACTTCTCTGAAGAACTGTGATAGTTTTTGGTTTAGCTTTGTCTTTTCATCAGGAAAGTTTAACATCTCTTATTTCATTGAATGATCATCTTTCCCCTGAAAAAGTATGTTCAGTTTTTCTAGTGATTTTTGGTTGTAATTCAGGCTCCTTTGCCCTTCAGAATATCATATCTCAGATCCTTTTGATTCTTTATTATTGAAGCTGCTAAATCCTGTATAATCTTAATTCTTTTTTTCTTTTTTGCAAGGCAATGGGGTTAAGTGGCTTACCCAAGGCCACAGAGCTAGGTAATTATTAAGTGTCTGAGGCCCAATTTGAACTCAGATACTCCTGACTCAAGGGCTGGTGCCCTATCCACTGTGCCACCTAGCGACCCTTATCATGTGTAATCTTGACTGTGGTTCCTTAACATTTGAATTGTTTCTTTCTGGTTGCCTGCAGTATTTTCTCCTTGACCTGATAATTCTGGAATTTAGCTAGAGTATTACTTGGAGTTTTCATTTTGCAATCTCTTTCAGGAGGTGAGCAGGGAATTCTTTCAAGGACTATTTTAACCTCTACTTCTAGGATATTAGGGCAGTTTTTCTTTTCTTTTAAAAATATTTTTTTTATTTTATTTATTCCAAATACATGCAAGAATTTTCAACATTCATTGTTTTGCAAGCTTTTGAGCTCCACATTTTTCCACCTCTCTCCCTTCCTAGCCCCCTCCCCATGGCAGCAAACAATTTGATATGGGTTGTCCATGTACAATTGTGTTTAACATATGCCCATATTAGTTATGTTTTGAAAGAAGAATTAGAACTAAGGGTGGGGGGGGGAATCATCATAAAGAAGGAAAAGACATAAAGACATTCTTAAAAGTGAGCATGTATGCTTTGTTCTGCATTCAGACTTCGAAGTTTTATCTCTGAATCTGAATGTCATTTACATAACAGGTCTCTCAGTATTGTCCTTGATTACTGAAGGAGGAGAGGAGCTGTAACCATCATAATTGATTATTCTACCATATTGCTGTTAATGGGTACAATGTTTTCCCTGTTCTGCTTACTTTATTCAGTATCAGTTCATGCAAGTCTTTCCAAGATTTTCTAAAATTTAGCCACTCATGATTTCTTTTTTCTATTTTTTAAGAATCTCTGCTTTTTACCTATTTATTATGCCTTACCATTTGGAAATAGTACTGTAAGATCCCTAAAACCAATTGCTAATGTTACATTGTTGATTTAATCTTTATTCCTTTGAACTCTGACTATGCTTAGAAAGTGATAGGTTATTTTTTTTAAATATGCATTAACCAAATAAACTTTGAAGCAAATCATACTCACAAGATATTAAAATATCTAGAGGAAAGCCATCAGTAAATTGGGTGGATTGCTTTGGAAAATTTATTAGAGAGTATGGACAAGAGTCACATAGAATGTAAAGAATGATAATATGTATAATTGAAGGATATCCCCATATTAGGGAGATCACAGATCTACCAAAGTATTTAAGAATTCCTGTTGGTCTTTAGCTCTCCTGAGACTCAAGTTGTGCCATTCTTTTTTATTCATAGTGTTACCTCATCTTGTCTGGTGACTTTTCTTTCACTCTACTTAATAATCCCTATTACATATTTATAAAAAAAATGTAAACCTATGAGTTTTATTGCTATCTCTTTTGGATAATGCCTCCTATTAAGTAGAGGATTTCTTCACTGATATTCAATTTAAGACTTGCAAACAACTGGAAATAGGGGGTGGTGAAATAGAGCAATGAGTCAAGGATGAGTCTGAGTTTGCAAACTTTTATGACTGAATGAATGCTAGCATCCTTGATGGCAAGTTAAGAAGAGAAGTCAGTTTAGGGGAGAGGGAGATGATAATGATTTTTATTTTAAATTTGTTAAGTTTGAGATGATTATAAGATATCCAAGTAGATATATCCTACAAGTAAGTGATGAAGTAACAACACTGAAGCTCAAAAGGGAGATGAATGCAGAATACACAGATTTAGGAATCACATGCAAAGGTATGGTCATTGAATCTTTGGAAGCTGATATTTTTCTCCATTTGAGGACTGACCAATGAGGTCCCAGTCCTTAGAGCATTCACAATATTATTGGTGGGTAGCAGAAATAAAAATCTTGCTCCCAAGGCTTGATATTATCTCTTTTTCCTTTTGCCCACCCATTCATCTATAAGAGAAGGCTTAGGGTTTGAAAAATGAAACAGAGTTGTATGATGTCTTGATGTTTATAGACTACCACAAATACTGAAAATTATGAAATTTATGGAATGTTCACCATAAATTTATTTGGGACTTAATAGAAGCATGACTCTGGAACTAGAAAAATGACTCCAGAGGGAGGAAAAAAAAGAAAACTAAGTCTAAAGATTTTAGCTAGTTGAGGACTCTCCACTTTGTCCTCAAGAGCCTAATGTTGCAAATATACCAAGAAGAGATAAGAAGGAATAAGGAGCAAAGTTTAGGAGGAAACCCTATTGTAGGAAAGATATTGACAAGTAGAAGCATTTCCAGAGTGGAGTATTTAATCCACAGGGTTGTTGTATGGATCCAAAGAGATAATATAGGTGAAGTGCTTTGGAAATAGGAAGGCTACTATGGAAATCTTAACTTATTGTGGGTTTTTTGGCAAGGCAATGGGGTTAAGTGACTTGCCCAAGGTCACACAGCTAGGTAATTATTAAGTGTCTGATGCTGGATTTGAACTCGGGTCCTCTTGACTCCAGGGTCAGTGGTCTTTCCACTGTGCCACCTAGCTGCCCTGATCTTAACTATTTTTGATCTCTTTCAGGATGTCCAGTAATAGTGTCACTGAATCAAAGAATTTAAGCAGGTCAGTGAATTTTTCTTCTTTCAAACTTTTGCAGAATGATTGAACTAATGGCATGACTCCACCAACAATGCATTATTGTGTCTATTTTCTCAGAGCCCCCTCAACATTATCTGTTTTCATCTTTTACAATTTTATTTTCTTAGTGGTACTGATGAAGCCACCTGAATAGAAAATCCTTCACTTATTCTTTTACCTGGTCCTCAAAATGACAACCTTTTTTTACTAGTCAATATTACCAATTTTTTTGACATAAACTGGAAGCAAAATAGAAGTAAAGTTTTGCTCAATGTTTATGTTAATTTCAAAATTACATGATGAGGCATTAAAATAAGACTTCGTGGTGAATGAGAGACAAAACTCAGGGAGACAAAGTGATAGAATAGGAAGTACCTATATGGTGAAAAATAAATATTTATTTAGTATCTATCAAGTAAAATATCTAAATAAATTGGCATAAAACCTAGGGAAATAATATTAAGAACCTTGACAGGAAAGTATCTTCCTATTTGGTTGTAGAGAATTAGAACAATGACCTCAGGAATCCAGAGACTACTACAAGAAACCAAGACAGAGATTTTATAACCTGAGCTCCCTCTACCATATATAGGATAAGGAGGCATACTCCACCAGAAGCATTTAAAGTCTGAACCCAAGTTGAGCAAGAAATTATGGACAATATAGGACAGAGTAGACTAGAAAGATGAACATTCTTGCCCATTTAGAACCTTGCATTCTTTATATTTTTTCTTTATTCTACTTTTATTGTGGGTTTTTTTGGTTATCTTGCTTTTTGTTGTTTATCTTGCATGGTCATAACTTTAATCTAGGAGGCCTTGTTAATTTGACAGTGGAAAAAGGATAAATTAAATCAAATCTTAGGTCATTATAGAAAAGGGATTATAATTATCCCTTCTGCATGGGGTCACATGTTAGGGCACAGCGATTCCTCTTGTTTTTAATTTGGAAAATCCATATACAATTTTTTTTTGGTCCAGAGAAGTCTGAATTATTATTATAGTATTAAAAGATAAAATATGCTGTTATTATACAATTATATAGATATAATTTATGCATTTCTGAGTTTTCTACTTTTTTTCTGTATCATCTACTGACTACAATAAAACTACCCCAAAATTCTGACTTAATTCCTTATGCTGACCCCAAATTTATCGAAACAACAATAGAGAAAGTTGCAATGTGGAAGGGATAACTATATTGTGCTCCTACTGGCCATGCACAATAATGGCATGAACTATTCCAGCTCTGGAATCTAGAGTGAGCCAATAAAGTCCTAGAAGTTCCATTAAGCCAAGAAATCAATGAATGCTGAGTTTTCTTACTAGATGGATATTCCATTAAAATAAATAAATAAATAAAGCTACTGTGTTTGTATGTCAGATTCATGTCACATGTTTTATTGGTAACAACACTAAAGTAAGGGTGCATATGCTTGTGGGCACACACTTGTGTGTTTGATTAACCATCACAATTGTTATTAAAAATAGTATAGTAAAAAAATTAATAAAAGAAATATTAGTCCAAAAAGTTTTGAAAATAGTCTGATCTATTTGGTGAATTTAGATAATTCATTTCATTTCTGTCTTAATTTCTCTGGTTTATGACCTCAGAAAGATAGTTTATTGATTAATTATTGAGAGTTGTTTTGAAAACACAAAGTATTAAAGAAATGCTGATTAGTCATTTATTTTTAAATGTGACTCAGAATTGGAGGATTTCCAATGTGTTTCATTCTTCTTGGCTGATTAATCTTCACCAGTCAGGTCAAGTGAAAAAACAGGAGTAGACATAGGCTTTTAGAGCTGGAAGGGACCCAATTCAACTCTTATTTTTCCAGATGAAGAAAATGACAACCAAAGACTTCTCAAAGTCAATATCTAGCTAAAAGCAGAAATTCAGTTAGTATCCAGATTTCCTGGCTCTTAGTTTGGAGTAGAATAATTCACACCAATAAGAACCAGTAAAGCAAATTCTTATTTTATTGAACTCTAACAGTGAATATATGTATAGATATAGATATAGATATAGATATAGATATAGATATAGATATAGATATAGATATAGATATATAGATATATAGATATATTTTCCATTTGGCAGAATGATGTACAGAAATGTGAACCTGAAGTCAGAAAACTAGGGCTTGAATCCAAACTCTGCCAATTACTTGCTGTGTGAACTTGGGCAAGTAACTTAAGCTGTCTAATACTTTTACTACTTACTTCACAGGCTTCTCAAAGTAGTCTTTTGTAGACATTAAGAAATGCTATTTGAATATGCCCATATTATTACCATTTTAAAAATTCTTTCTAATTAGCTTCTTTTATTTTCTCGAGAAAAATCATTATTTGTTTATTCCTTCCAAATATTTTTAATTTAAATTTTAAGCTTCTAATTAGATTGACAAATCTAGTCCTTTTATTTCTCAAAATAAAATCAGTGAATTATATACTTCTATCCATATATTTTTAAAATATGTCTTAGTCTTCCTTTCATTTGAATTGGGTAGCATCATTCAACCTCACAATGGGGAATTTTAGTGCTCCACAAAATTAATGTAATAGAAACCTATTTAATTTCCTGATTGTTCTTTCCTCTTTCAAATATTTAGCCTTGCCCTTCTTTATATCACCTTACTTTGTGACATAGTCCCAATTGTATAGGCACAGAAATAATGGCAATAACTTGTATTTATATGGCATTTGAAGATTTCCAAGACATTTCCTGTGGAATCTGGGACCCAGAACTGTAGCTCTAAATTTATTTGGATTAGGTTCAATCCTGAGGGACTGACACAAAGGCATTTGTTTGCAGAAACTGGCATGTCTAAATCTCTACATTAAAGTCAGAGAACCCATAGCAACCTTACAAGCACCTAGGCTCACATTACATTAAATATAGGACAAGATTTATTTCACCTAAGGGAACACATAAAATAAAGAAGACTTTTCATCCAAGTTCAAAAATATTGAAAACTTTCCTTCCCTCTATTGTTTTCTGCTTTCAAAGAGTATTGTAGGGTTGATGCTACCTTACCACAATCCTTCACCCAAATATAATGCAAGAATTCCTAATACCTAATTCCCTCACACTAAACATATCTCTTTCAACTAAAAATCAAGTTCTGCTCAGGTAATAGAAGTAAAATTTAGTTTTGGAAGAAACTGTCAGTTGAATAATCATTTATTGGACAATATTTTTCCTATGCTGTATTGATGATGAATATAATATTTTGTTAATAATAGTTTCACAGATTCATTGTCTCCTTCAGGTTTTTCTCACATACACATATGCTATATAAAAGATGCAACATTTCAAGAAGACACTAACTTTCAACTATATGCATTAGTGACTAGTACATTCACAATGGGAATATATATATTTTTACTATTTTCCTGTGACTCTCTCAAATAATTTGTCTCCTTACTTTCTGATGACTGCTAGTCCTTTAATAAATCTGTGGTACAGACAGCCTGGACCTTTATAGAGTCTTCCACAGAATAACAAGTGTCTATTCATAAAGAAATTCCCATGTTGAACTTCTTACATTGTCTATAACATGGCACCTTGTCCTGGACTGTTCATAGTTGATGTTTCTCTTTGCATCTCAAGGATTTAACTTTTCCAATCATCTTATATACAGATGCATCACTTCTGAGAATCAAGCTCTCATCTGACTTAGGGGACCTAGGTCACAGTCAAGTCACAGATAGAGCTCTCATATTTGACATAGAGACTATGGAATCAACCTGAACCATGTATGATGTATCTTATCCTGGTCACAAGGATCTTTCCTTAATTTCCCATTTGGGGAGAATTCAGGTATTATTTCAAACTCCCATCTCAACTCCTACATACTATAAAATTACATTATTTCTGAGGGGGCAGAGCCAAGATGGGGCAGTAGTGGAAGCAACCCAATTCTACTCTCACAACTTTCCCCTTCAAACAGCTTTAAAATATGTCAAATTGAATTCTGGTGTGGCATGATCAACAAAAGGTCAGCCCAAGACAACTTAGAAGTTTGACATGAGAGCTCTGCAACATGGGGGAGTTGGGGTTAAGGGCAAGTCAGGAATGCATGTGATGGTAACATCAGCTATGGACATTGGAGGCAGTTATGTATGACAACAGCAACAACTTCAGAAACTCTCAACCCACAGAAAGCAAAAAGGTTGGTGAGAAAAGGATTATAAGGGACTGTGAGCTAATACTGGGCTCAGGGCCTGGGGCTATTTGGCAGCCTCTCTCCCCTTACATAGCTCTGGGTAACACTTCCAGGGGAAAAGAGATTTTTGTGATCAAGTCACAAGGGAGCAAGGACCTTGGTCACAGTTCCAGCTACAGGGAAGTAGGGCCTTCCTGGGTAAAGACCAGAACATAGACTACAAGAACATTTTTCAAACCTATCTCAAGATCACCCTACCTCAGGAGCACCAAAATCTTACAGATCCCTAGAACTTGCTCTGAAATCAATACCATGAAAAAACCTAAAGCTTGAGACAATACCTCCCAACCTTAGGTAAGCAGAGCTCAGTTTTAACATAAAGCCCAAAGTCAAGAAATAGGTTGGGAAAATAAAACAATAACAGAAAAAAATCCTGACAATAAAAAGCAGGGAAAACAAAGACAGAAACTCAAAAAAATCCAAGAACAAAATAGTTACAAGCAAAAACTCAAAGAAAAATGGACATGTCTGATAAGTCTGATTGGAATTCTTGGAATAGTTTTTTTTTTTAAAAGAGAAAAAATTAGGAAAATAAATGGGAGTAATGCTTGAAAAATATGAAAAGAAAATAAACATTTTGGTAGAAGAGGTGCACAAAAGTAGCAAAGAAGATAATACCTTAAATAATAGAATTGACCAAATGGTAAAAGAGGTAAAAAAAATTCATTAAATTCATTAAAAAGCAGAATTACCCAAATGGAAAGCAGAGTACAAATTTTCAGTGAAGGAAATAATTCTTTAAAAATTACAATTGGGAAAGTAGAAGCATGAAACATCTGGGAAAAGAAAAGTAGTTTTAAAAAATATCTCATGAATGAGCTTTACGAATATAATCAATGGGCTATGCTGTCTGGTAAAGTTGACTATCAGTGCTAGACTAGCTCTTCTTTGGGATGATCCACTTCGGAATATAGGCATGTTTATTTTTTCCAATTTTATGTTAAGATGGTTTTCAACATTCACTTTTGTAAAACTTTCTCCATCCATCCCTTCTTTCCCTTCTCTCTCCTTAAGCAATCTGATATAGGTTATTTATACACAGAATCACGCTAAACATATTTCCATATTAGTCAAGGCTTGTTTATTCTTTACCAATGTCTCCCTATATTATTAGAGGATCAAGACTCTTCCTTAATCAATGAGTAAGGGCTATGTTCAAAATTCTACTTGCCTCTGAGAAAAATTCCTACTTGTACTGTTTCTGTACATCAACCTAAGTTTATTTATTCATGACAGCCTAAAGGAATGACTTGATTCTCTGCTACTGAGGAAATTATACCATTAATAAAAATCAAAACCAGCTATCTCCATTGGGGCAGAAGGACTCTCCACTGTCTACTGCTTTAGTAATTCAGATAGTATAACTACTTTCTGCTTCTCTCTTTCTATATCAATACCATATTCATTGACTCTTTTTCCTACTTTCCCCAGTTTGCAATCAAGAGCGTTAACAAACCACAAAGCAGTAAAGTCCAGTTATAGCTTTACATCAAGGATAAAACAGCTTAGGGGCAGGTAGATAGAGCACTGTCCCAGAGTCAGTCAGAAGAATCTGGATTCAAATTCAGCCTCAGCGACTTAATAATTACCTAGCTTTGTGACCTTGGGCAATTCACTTAACTCCATTGCCTTGCTACCCCCAAAAGAATAAACCAGATTTTAAGTTATTATAAAAAATGTATATTGCTAACAAAAAAATAGAGAACTCAGAGTAAATACTTGCCAACTGCAATCATTAGGAGCTAGTTGAATGTTGAACCCTTGCAACAATTTGGAAATATTTTGATGACAAACTAAGAAATTATAAGGATTCATTCACTGTGCCAGAAGCATTCAGTGTTTATTATAATCACTACATGAACAGTAAAATTGTCACATGTATGTTCGAGATGGTTTTAATTATTACAGAAACAGGTATATGATGTTTCAAGTCTTCAAGTGCTTGTTGTCACTGAGGAAAATATATTTGTAACACAATTGGGCTATTATTCATAACAAAGTGTTAAATTATTTTAACATGAATCCTTTGAATCATTGTTTCAAATCCTTTTACACTATACATTTGCATAATCTGTTACCTCAGATTCAGTCTACATAGGAAAATATGAAAAGCAAATGGAGGCTTTTCCTATTCACATGCAGTACTCCTTTACAATGATGCTCAAAGACTAAATGAACCTCTGAAAAATGGAATACATGCAAAGCTTAACTTTTGTTTTCATGTCCCAATATTAAAAGAAATTCCAAATAAAAATCAAATAAGCATTGAAATATTTATTCCTATTGTCAGGTCTTAATGCACTTCTTGGATATAGTCTGGGTGGTGAAAAATTAGGTAGAATTCAGGCCTAAAATGCCCTGCCTTCTGATTCTGGTAAACACAGTGAGCTGCTCCCTAAATCATATGCTTGATCTCAATTGCCAGTTAGATTCATGAAGTAAAGAAAGTGACAGGCTTTAAGAAAACTATCAAGTACTCTGCATCAGCTGGCAAGACTTGAAAGAGGGCAGCATCTGGGGAAAATTCAACATGCAATTGTAACCGTCTTGGAGTTTGGAATAAAACCATTGGCTGAGCAACTAGCTATTTAAATTACTGAAGGCTGGCAATTAAAAATAATCCTCTGGGTTGATAATTAAAGGGCCATTTGAAATAGTACAATGGCCAGGAGGCGATTGGAAGAGATTCCAGGGGTGTTTTGCTTTAAATGGGCTCGTCTACTCCCATGAGGTTGGGGGAAGGAGCAATTAAGACCATAGAACATAGAATACACTATTAGATTGTATTATTGGTTGCTTTTGATAAATGTTTTTTCTTTTAAAAATAATATTGTAAGAAATAGGTGGAGTTATAGAAGTGAAAATTTGGACAATATAAAAAATAATAAAAATCCATTTTTATAAATAATTGATTAATGTAGAAAAGGGGCTCATCATTCATAGGAAGAATATATTTAACTCTGATGCCATTCATTTGTAGGGAAATAAAACCTAAGAGATAAAGATAAAGAATCTAGAAAGCAAAATAGAGTGGAAAGAGGCAGGGCTTGGGAATCAAAGTACTGATGTTCAAACCCTGACTTTGCCATTAAATACCTGATTGATCTTGGGCCATTCATTTAACTTTTCTGCGACTTGGTTTCCTTATCTACAAAGTGAGAGAGCTATATTAGAATACCTTTGAGTTTCTTTCCACCTCTAAATCAATTAGCCTGGGATCCTACGAGTTTGAAGAAGTTTCAGAGGTCGACAGCTTATTCCTTGACCTCCTTCATCTGAAACAAGAAACCATTCTACAATATCCACAATTGCTCATCTAACCTCTGCTTAGGAAAAGGTATCTAAAAGTGGAAAGCGTGCCACTGGATGCGGAGGTAGAAAGCACAAGTTTTCATCCCGGCTCTGCTGCTTTCTAGCAGTATGGCCTTGGACAAATTGTTTAAACTATTTCCTACTCCCTCCAATAAGGAGATTTTTGTGGACTAAGTAATCCCTGAGGTTTCTTCCACTTATGGATTCCTGACTTCTCAGGATAGCCTGTTCCCATTTGGCTCTAATCGTCAGGAATCTTTTCCTTCTATCTATCTATAGATCTAACTATCTAACCGTCAATAACTTGCACTCGGTTCTGATCTCTGGGGAAAAGCAGGACAAAGGGAATCTATCCTTTGTGAGTCTGAGCACTACAGAATCTTTGCAAGAAGAGCCGCAGATTGGAAGCTACTGTCCCTTATTTGATCCTTCCAAAAACAGACTCTACAGATTCATAAAAGACGCATCTCAGGCCTTCAGTGTTTCCCTGACTACAAAGACAAACAAAAAAAGAAACAGATGAGAGTGAGGAGACGCCTCCTCTTTTGCAACAGTCATAATATTCATAGCCACAAGAGAGCAGTAAGAACACCTTGTAAGTCAATGCGGCGAGACTAGTACTCCGCCTCCTCCAAAAGAAAACCATGGGGCAGGGTTCTGGAGGCATTTTTCTAGTTCGCAATAACAAAAGCGTCGCCTTCCTTCTACAAGTAAGATTTTTTTTAAAAGGTCTTACTTGCTCTTTCTTTCTTTCTTTCTTTCTTTCTTTCTTTCTTTCTTTCTTTCTTTCTTTCTTTCTTTCATTTAAAGGTCTTTTGGTTCTGGAGGCATTCTCCTAGATAGCAATAACAAAAACGTCATCTTCCTTCCAAAAGCAAATTTTTTTGTAAACTCTGTTTTTTTTTTTTAATTTAAAGGTCTTTTGGCCAGGTGGCAGCAAAATGATTCTGCCAGAGTTATTCACTGACCCTGTTTATCTGGGTAGCTTCCCAACCTAGCTCCATCCACTCTTCTTCAGGAAGGCGCTGGTAGCAAGCACAGTGATTCAGCACTTGTGATGTAATGATGTCAGTCCCCCAATACACTCCATGATTCAATGACCCTTCAAAACAACAGGTCAAGAAAGCTAAGCAATCATAACAGACCCAAACATACAAATAATAAACTAACAGACATTCAGAGGACAATCTCTCTCTCTCTCTCTCTCTCTCTCTCTCTCTCTCTCTGTCTCTCTCTCTCTCTCCTCTCTCCTCTCTCCTCTCTCTCTCTTCTCTCTCTTTCTCTCCCCCTCCCTCCCTCCCTTCCTCCCCATTTCTGTCTCTCTCGTGTATGTATGTGTGTGTGTGTGTGTGTGTGTGTGCACGTGTGTGTATGTATCTGTCTCTCTCTGCCTCTATCTTGTCTCTGTCTCTGTCTCTTTGTCTCTGTCTCTCTCTTTCTGTCTCTCCCCTTCTCCCTCTCCCCCTCCCCGCCCCTTCTCTGCCTCTATCTCTCGGACTCTGCCTTAAAATGATGTGAGCTGTGCTTGCTATTTTAAACCCTGAGGTCAGAATGATTATTCCTTTATTTTAAATCACAGCTCCATTTAACCCACACTATTTGTAGAAGGTGAGGAAGAGACGAGTCACATGATTGCCAAGATGTAATCATCCTTGTGAAAATGCAGATGAATCTGGGAAAGAATTCTAAAACATTCAGATCATATTAGTTGAGATCTTCCACAAATTGAAGAGGGGGCAGGGTATAGGTAATGTCTGGAATTACAAGACGGTAAAACTTAATATTTGAAAGGAGATTTAGAGGCTATTTCGTTCTCGATAGCTGCTTTCTTTGGCAATTTATCATTTCAATAGATCTAGGAAGGGACCTTGAAGATGACTAGTCCAATTTCTTCATTTTATTTTATTTTTGATGATCTAACTTTTGTTTTTTTAAGTCAGACACTATGCTAGATTTGGAGGAATACTAACACAAAATGGTTCACAGACCTTATATTTTAATGGGAGAAACAATGTGTACACAGATAAACACAAAATATCTAAAAAGTGAATTTAAAGTAATGGAAAAATTTGGGATACTTGTCCACCGTAGAGAACAGGAAGTCTTGATTAGGAGGAGGTGGTACCTGAGCAAAGTTTTAAAGGGGACTAGTTATGGTAAAAGATCAGACATAGACAACCTCCTTTTACAAAGGAGGAAACTAAGGCTCCCGGGGTTTAAGGGACTTGCCTTAGGCCACACAAGTGGTAAACTATAGAGAAATGATTTGAAGTAAAATTCCCTTACTCCTGGGCCAAGACTTCTTCCACTTTTCTTCTTTGCCACAATATAATAATAGACGGTGCTATTAGAAATATGGGTTTGCTGTTTTTTTTTTTCTGATGACCTGGTCATAAAATGTGGCTTTAAATGGGTTGTGGCCTCATCCTGTGAAGAAGATTTATTTTAAATGTTCAGAATGACTGAAGAATGTTAAAGAACTGTTATAAATAATAGCTACTCTTCTGAGGATAAATATAATGAGTAATGAGAGAAGTCAGGGGCCAATACATTTTGGTTTCCAAAAGAGAGCTCAACCAACATGGTGATTTCAGTCCTGGCACTTCATGGAAATCATCCTAGAGTTCAATAGATAATATAAATTGACTACAACTCTCTTTCTCAGAGGTAAACTGACAAATGCTGACTCACTAATAGCTAAAGATAATAAATGTGACACATGAGGGATGACAAATTTTGCCATCAGTCTTAAGAAATACCTCAGATCAATTTATCATTCACATAATTCATATAATCTACCCACACACTTATTTGCAAACCTCTATTCTATTCCATTCATCTCCAAATCTGTGAAATGATGTACCCATATCTTCTAACTGTAAGTTCACTGCTCATTTGTGTAACTTTTACACGAAGTCTTTGGGTATAGAACATTAATTATCTATCTAACGGTGATTCATCTATCTATTTCCATGTAGCATAAGTAAGTAGGTAATGTGGGACAATACTGGAAGTATTCATCTAACATGGTTTTTAGTCCAAGTGACCATTTAGAATCTTGGAAAGTTTTCAGTTATAATGCCTCAGGGTTGAAACTGTGTGATGATGGTTGTTCTTCTAATTGAATTCACAGCTGGAATGGTTGATGACTCAAGGGTTGCTGACCAGGATTAAATAACTATGCAAAAGTCAACCCATCCTCTGTCCCCTTTCTTTTTCAGCTTTATTCTTATCCTTTATCACCTTATCCTTAGAGGCCTTAAGCGGATGTTAGATCATAGGTGGTGAACCTTTTTTCCTGCCAAGGACCATTTCTATATTTATAACATTGTTCATAGGTCATACAAAATTATCAACTTGAAAAATTAGCCTGCTGTATTTGGTCAAATATTTAATTTATTAACCCCCCAAAAGTTCCTAGATTTATTGAATTTTGAGTCCTGCCTGTAGTTGTCTTAGCAGTGCCAGACCAAATCATTTCATGGGCAGCTTGTAGGCCAGATGTTGTCTGTTCCTATGTCAGATGATCACTTATGGATACTATAGCGTGACCTATGAAGCTCCTTCAAATTCATGAGGTCACAGATTTTTATGTTTAAAGCTAGAAGGGAACTCAGAGGTATGGTTACTAGTATTTAAGCTAATCTTGAGACATTGGTGTGAAAGAGATATGGTCTTTATCTTTCATCTATACAAGGTCACTATGAACATATTGTCATTTCTTTCTCTTTGTTCTTATTATTTCCTGGTCTTATGTAAGCCAGTATTTAGAGATAGGAGTGCTTAGGTGATCTTATGAGTTTGGGCCAGTCCAGACAACTTATGAAAGATCAGACTGAATGTCGGTTAAGAATCCCACCAGAATGTTAGTAGATAATGACATCTTCTGTGGAAATGGAGACATGTTAAGAGTATATGATAACCACAAAGGATCATCAAGTGTCAGGGACTGTAACCCCCAAAACTCCTTCCAAAGTACAGGCTATAGACTCAACAAAGATATTAATGCTTTCAGACTAGCTGAGCTATTTCCCTAACAGAATTCTATCTAAAGGGAGTTTGGTGAAAACTCCATTAGGAAAGAAAACTTCTTCCAGTGCCAGAAATTATGAGGAATTCCTTAACTGCAAGGAATCTTTACAAGAGTACCTGCACTATTTTTGGAACCAAGGTACCTTGTGTGGATAAAGAGTGTATTGATTTAAGGGGGAATAACTTGTTTCAATTATTTTTGCTTTACCTTCTCAGTAAATCCCCCCTGGTTGATTATTAATAGGGAACACATAGTTGGGAGGGGTGGGCTCATGAGCAACAATACTATAAATATTAGCTTCTTCAAATTACCCATAGTAAATCGAGGAGAGTAACAGTCAGTCACCTTCTTAGGAACCTAGCCAGGAACCTATGAATGTGTGTCCCATTGAGAGGAGTGTCTACATATATAAAGGAAAATATATGTCTATAAAAGAAAAGATATACTGTCATATAATAACAATGATCATTTTTATAGTGGTATGTCCCTGGTACTGTGCTAAGCACTTTAAGATTATTACCTCATTTGATTTTCACAACCACTCTGGGAGGTAGGCAAGTATAATTATTATATTCATTTTCTAGAGGAGGAAACTGAGGCAAACAGGGTTAAATGACTTGCTCAGGGACAAACTAGGAAGTATCTGAGGTTATCTTTGAACTCAGGAGTCCTGACTCTAGGCCAATACTCAAGTCACTGTGCTACCTAGTCGTTCAAAGCTCAACATTATGAGGGATAATGTTATATTTAGTGAATCATTCTTTGAGTCAGGAGGATGTGGGGTGAAAGTCTAAATCTGACACATATTTGATATGCAAGCATAGTTGAAATCATTTAACCTCTTAGTAGCCTAGGCAACTACAGAAAATTTGTTGACTTGTATTCATAGGGGAGTTTCCACATTGGGAATTCTTTTCTCTGATGAAATCACAGATCTAGACACACACACACACACACACACACACACACACACACACACACACACACACACAGATCTAGCCTACCCTACATTAAAGCTGTGTGTGTCTGTGTGTGTGTGTGTGTGTGTGTGTGTGTGTGCTAGTTCAGTTGTTCAGTTATATGATCCCATAGACCATATCACCAATACTATTCATGAGGTTTTCTTGATAAAGATTCTAAAGTGGCTTGACAGGTCCTTCTTTAGCAGATTAAGGAAATCCAAAATCACACAGATAGTATCTGAAGCTGGATTTGAATTGAGGTTTTCCCTGACTCCAGGTCTAGGTTCTATACATACACATGTATACAAATATAAATATGTGTGTATGCTTATTTTTATGTATTGAGGATAGCTAAGTGGCACAATAGATAGAGTCCTGAGTCTGGAATGAGGAAGTTTCCTGAGTTTAAATGTGTCCTCAGACACTTAATAGCTCTTCAACCATTTGCCTCAGTTTCCTCAACTGGAGAAGGAAATGGCAAAATATTTCAGTATTTTTTGCAATGAAAATCCCAAATGAGATCACAAGGAGTCAAACACAACTGAAACAACTGAAAAACAACAATAAAAATATAATCACCACACACATTATGCATTTAGGTGTATTTGGATATATATATATGTATATATATATACATATATGTATATATATATATACATATATATATACACACACACACACACATATATATACATTTAACCATAGACTCCATAAACTAGAAGCATAAAGTTTCATGGGTTTAGAACTGGAAGGAACTAACATTAATGCATAAATATATTATACAAACACACATACAACACATATACATACATGCACATAAACACACATATGATGAAATTATCCCTTATATAGTAATGACAGGCAGTTGACTCAATGGAAACAGTGTTGGACTTGGGAATAAAAAAGGAAATGAGTCAATCCTTTCTTAGATATTTACCAGCTATATATCCTTGGACTTGTTGCTTTATCTGTCTTCCTTAATTTCCTTCTCTCTAAAATGATAGTCATAATACCTACCTTGCAGGATCAGATGAGATAATTTATAAAGACACTTTGCAAACCTTAAATTATTAAATAAATGCTAGTTGTTATCAACATTTTTTAGCTGACATGAGGAGGGTTATATCATTGATTAGTTCTTTCTCTCATATTGATGAAAGTATTTAGAAATATAAATTTTCTCTTAAGTACTGCTTTGGCATTATCCCAAAATTTTTGGTATGTTGTCTCATTGTTGCATTTCACTTTAATAAAATTATTACAGTTTCTTTGTTCTTTTGAGCCATTTATTCTTTAAGATTAAGTTATTTATTTTGCAATTACTTTTTTATCTTTGCTTCAAAAGCTCTTGATTGAATACAATTTGAATTTCATTGTGGTCAGTAAAAATGCATTTACTATTTCTGCTTTTCTACATTTGTTTATGAGATTTATACCCACATGGACAATTTTTTGTGAAAGTGTCTAACACAGCTGAAAAAATATTCATATTCCTTTCCATTCCATTAAATATTCTCTATGTTGTGAACTGAGCCAACTATTATAGAGGGCAAATCAGAATTGTGTCCAAAGGGCTATAAAACTATGCATACCCTTTGATCCAACAATGCCACTACTAAGTCTGTAGCTCAAGGAAATCCATAAAAAAAAGAAAAAAAGAGTGATTTGTCAAAAACATTCATAGCAGCTCTTTTTGTGGTGGCAAAGAATTGGGAATTAAGGGGATGTCCATCAATTGGGGAATGCTTAAACATGATATGTGAATGTAAAGGAATATTATTGTTCTATAAGAAATGATGAGCAAGCAGGTTTCAGAAAATCCTGGAAGCATTTACTTGAATTGATGCTGAATGAAGAGAGCAGAACCAGAAAAACATTACACATAATTAACAGCAATATTGTATGATGATCAACTATGATAGATTTAGCTCTTCTCTAAATACAAAGATCAAAGACAATTCTAAAAGACTTGTGATCAAAGATGTCATCCACACCTAGAGAAAGAACTATAGAGTCTGAATGCAGATCAAAGTATACTATTATTGCTTTTTAAGATTTGTTTTTTTCTTTCTTGTGTTTTTTGCCTTTTGTTATGCTTTTTCTTTCACAACATGACTAATATAGAAATAATGTGAAACATGATTGTGCATGTATAAGCTTTGTGTATTGCTTGTTATTTTAGGGTGGACCAGGAGAAAACTTTACAGAAATGAATGTAGAATACTATTTTTACATCTAATTGGAAAAATTAATTAATAAAAAGAGTATTCTCTAGAAATCTATCATATCTAATATTTCTAAAATTTTATTCAAGTTCTTATTTCCTTTTTGTTTGTTTTTGGTTATATTCATCTGAATTTGAGAACAGTAAATTTAGGTACCCTAATATAATAGTTTTGCTCTCCGTTTCTTAGTATTATCCAATTAATTTTTAGAATTTACATCCTATAGCATTTGATATGCATATATTTAGCATTGATATTAATTCATTGTCTATAGTACATGCGCAGCAAAATGTAGTTTCCCTGTTTAGAACTAGGGATTTAGAACTAGAAGAAACCTCAAGATTATCCAGTCCAACTCTCTTATTTTACAGATAGGTAAATTGAGGTCAGGGAGGTTAGGTGACCTGCCCAGGGTGATTAAGGAATCAAGAGACAGGACTTCAAACCAGGTATTTTGGCTCCAAAGCCAGCAACCTTTCCCATAATCACCATGCTTAAGGCCATTGATTTTACCTTTTTGGAGTTAATCTGAGTTCTTTGGTTACCTCCCAGTGTTGAAGTTAGAAAAGGACTTTATAAATGTCAATTTTAAAGAAATGTATGATGAACATTTGGTTCTGCCTCCATCTCTAAATCTTTAGTTAACTTTCCATTCTATTTTCTGTTAATGATGGTTGTCAATAGGATCTATATCAGTAAGGTAGAAATGGATAAATCTGAAAAATTCTGTCTCATTAATTTGAAATATTAAGACTGTATGGTTCTGTGAATGGCAATAGAAACAAGTTGTCTTCAACACTTATGAGCTCCCACCAGTCACATTGGTTCTTAACAATCAAGTATTTGAGACCTGCTAATTCTATTAGTGATGTAGGTACCAGCCTAGGTTATTTAATTCCATTATGGTTGAAAAGATACATTTATCAGATAGAGAAGTGAATGTTTCAACTTTACATCTCTCCCATCTGCCACTGTATGCCTTTAAATTTACATAGTTGGAGAAAAACAAAGGCTGGTGAAGCTTGGAATGTAGCTACTTTTGCAAAACTCACCAGTGATTATTTGATTATCTACAATCTTCTAGAGACAAACCACAGAATTTTCAGAGCTAAAATCTCCTGTACCCCACCTCTGTCCTAGACTTCCATCCTTTACCATAGACTTTTGCATGCATTCTTACAAGTATGGTTATTAAAAAAAAAAATAAACCAGGTAATGAATACTATGAATAGTACACTAGAATCCTGCTTCAGGCATTTATGAGCTGTGTGAACCTGAGCAAGTCAACTATATCCCCTCTGTCCTGGATTTCCTTATCTCTGAAATGTAAATAATAGTAATATTGCCTTTTATAATATTATAGTACTATTGTTGTTGTTTCTAAATTTATTTATTTAATTAATTATTTTTTGCAAGGCAATGGAGTTAAGTGGCTTGCCCAAGGTCACACAGCTAGGGAATTATTAAGTGTCTGAGGCTGGATTTGAACTCAGGTACTCCTGACTCCACTATGCCACCTAGCCGCACCAGTAAATTTATTTTTTAAAAATAAAAATCAATTTCTCTCCCTCTTATCTTCCCCATTGGGAAAAAGAAGGAAAACAAAAACTTTACAACTAAAACACAAGTCAAGTAAAATGAGAGACAGACAGACAGACAGACAGACAGACACAGAGACATCTGTGGATGGCATGGTTGTTTAGTTATGGTAAAAAACATTCACCTTTTTCTTTTGTTCAGTGCAGCATCTTTTCTTTTTTTCCTTTTTTTTTTGGAACAGAACAGTGAAGCAAAATAGTAAAGCACATTGAAGTCATTCATAGCTCTCAGTCCTTTAGAATTAATTTGCACAGTGCTGTTAGGGTTGATTGAGGGATAGCCACCATTTTACCCACTCCAAGGAAAACTCTTCAAATCTTTCTTTTCCCTAGAGAAAGAAAATAATCAGCAGAAGAGTTTTTGGGCTCTTCACCAGGACATTAATGAATTAGGTCCACAATAATGGAACTATAAAACATACTAATGAATTACTTTCCTACAAATGACAGACCTACTTGAAAAATGTACCATTTCAATAAATTCACCCATTATGTATTTAATTTATTTCCTTTGGTTAACATAATGCAACATCTACAAAAAGAAAATTTATGTGTTCTGGAAGACAAGTGTCCAGCTCAGATATGGTTCGTGTTCCCAAATTTTGTTAGCTGCTTGTTTGAAATTGGGAGCACATTTTACCATAAAAATCAATTTATATAGTGGTGGTTATGTTTTCAGATTGATCCACTGAGACATGGCTTCTCTATAATATGGTCAAACAATTTACTAATAGTAATTTTGATCTGAACTACCATTTAAAACATTTCTTCCAGAAAGTATACTTTTTGTTAAAATTCAAAATACCAGGAACACTCTTGCTCCTTGGACTCCAGTAAAACAGAGGTTATAGATGCAAGTTGGAGATTCCAAAAAAGTATTGCTCCACTGGACATCACTGTCACACATTTAAAGTCATAAGATAATCTTTTCCTCCATAATGGTACCATAAAGTCTTTATGAATTTAGTATTATTTTCAATCTCTTATAAAGGGTTCTTAACCAGATTACTGGAAATTGTTAATTGGTTTTTTCAGTCATATCAACTCTCAAAGATAATGAATCAATGCATCAATTAATGAAAAAAATGTATTGAGTTCTTACAGTGTGCCAGGTATTATGCTAAGTTCTGGAGATTGAAATAAAATCAATCAAGACAGTCCTTGCCCTCAAGGAACTTTCATTTTAGTAAGAGAAGAGGTGGCCAGAGAGGGGTTATTTTTTTGTTGTTGTGTTTGGTTGGGATTTTGGGGGGAGGGGGTAGTCAGAAAGAATGATAACTGGAATAAGAGGAAAATTGAATCAGATATTCTTACCAGGAATGGTAGTGTTGAGAAGTGATGATAGAGACATATTTGTACTATTACTGGTGCTGTTGTTCAGTCATTTCATTTGTGTGAAGCCCTTTGTGACCCCATTTTGGATTTTCTTGGCAAAGATATTGGAGTGATTTTTGCCCTTTCCTTTCCCAACTCATTTTACAGTTGAGGAAACTGAAGCAAACAGGGAGTGAGTGAATTGATCAGGATCACATAGCTGTTGTCTGAGGCTGGATTTGAACTCAGATCTTCCTAATTCCATTCTGGCACTGAGACTACCATAACATCTAGCTGCCATGCTTGTGGACCTACATAACATTGAAATTGATGGGAAGTGCTAATTTCGTTGTCTACTAACGCATGGTGGAGCACTTTTCTTAAGTATTCATCCCAATGGAATCAGGGATCATTGATGAATGGCAGACTGCCTTTCATCAAGAAACAAGGGTATGGAAAAGTGATCTTTTGATTGTATGGTCTGTTCAAAAATTAATTTTCTATATATCTGCAATGGCTAGAAATCAGAGCATACTTCTTCCTTCCAACCACAGTTTTTTTCCTACCATGAAATATGATTCAGAAATATGTCATCACATGGAATTTATCAACTAACATTTAAAGAGGCATCTTTCCATAGTGATAGAGTGTTGGATTTAGAGTCTGGAAGATAGATGTTGATTCTAATCATCTTTGACAAAATATTTTGTGTAGGATATAGGTAATATTCTTAACCTATCAGTCCTCTGAGATAACTCTAATATTGGTAATTATAGAGATTTTGGGGAGATCCTATATTATGGATTGAAAGAAGGAGTTTCCACACAAGTTTCCTACACCGCTGATCATAGGTATGGACCACCCCAAACTCACCCAAACTAGTAGGCAACATACCTGTGAGTGGTACCCTTATAGGTAAAGTGAAATGAAGAATTGAAATTATTAACTAATTAGAAAATAATTAATTAGAAAATGGGGGAGAAAAACTTCAAATTAACTTTGCTATTAGAAAAATGTATCCATCAAATTGAACAGATTGTTCATAACCATTTGACTTATTGTTTCCAACTTGATAATGCCATTTGAACAGATCATTCCAGCTCATGGGAGGATTGGGGTGAAGAGCCTGTATATTTTGAGTTAGAACTAGGGTTCATAGCATTACCCTTACTTTGTAAACTGTTTCCAATTTTTTTTCTTCAAGGATTTGCTGCCTTTGTTTTTGAATTTGTTATTATAAAGAAATTGCAGGAAAGGATTCACTTTGATCATTTTTAATGTTCCCTGCATCAGAAGCCTAATCATGCTACTGATGCCATCTTGAAGGCTTCAATGAATGATACTGGCAGAATAACAGAGGGATGAGTCACTAAAGCACAAAGGGAGGGGAAGCATTATCCTGGTGTTCAGGCCAAAATTGATACAGTATGCTTCTTATTTAGTCTCTTCAGGAGGGGGTGAAGCTATATTTAAAGGAATTCCACAGTGGACACTGAACATAGTCAAGCTTAAATACTAAATAGGAAATAAATAATGCCACCAAAGTAAGTTTTAAGTTTTTAAATGGTTGTTATATGAACATATTATAACATCAAGAACTGTCTTTAGGAAATTTAGTACTATAAAAAAATAAAACTTGTGAAAAGGAGAGAAAGGAAGGAGTCCTATGAATCTAGGAAGAAAGACAGATTATTCTGTTTGTAGGTTCCCCTATGTTTTCAAACTATTTTCGATATATGCAAAAGTGGAAAACAGATTTATTCTTTAATTCTTTTATTGTTAATTTATTCTTGATACCACTGCTTCTATGATTTGTATGCCACATCTCATGTCTTTTCTTTTGTGTGGGTGTATTTCTTAGAATCCCTAGTTTTCTTCAAAGTTTAATTTACATGTCACTTTCCACATGAAGCCTTTCCAGATTCCCCCTGTTGCCAGTGTCACTCTCAACAAATTATCTTGCATTGATTTTTCTTTTCTTTGTTTTGAATATACTTTTTAATATATGCATTGTTTCTTTAAACAAATGTAAACTACATGAGGGGAAAGATTGTTTTATTTCTCTCTTTGTAGCCCTGATGCCTCAATGTAATATTAATAAATGCTTATTGCTTGAGTGATTGCTAATACCATTTAAAATACTGATATATGAGAAATGCTAAAACTAGAAGCATAAATTTAGAGCTAAAAGGCACCTTAATCCAACATCCTCATTTTTACAAGATATTTAATTTCTTACCTAAGATGACCCAACTATTAAGAGTCTGAGTTAAAATTTGAATGTGGGTCTTCTCAGCTAAGACCAGCATTCTACCTAGGTCCCAAAACTATGATGAGAATCATCGTGTCACCACTGGAAAGAACACCAACTTGGCATCAGAAGATTAAGGTTCATAGAGCATCTCTGATGCTTATTCTATCTGTGACATTTGGCAAGTCTTGTAACCTTTCAGTGCCTCAGTGTCCTCATTTATTAAAAATGGAGAGATTAGACTATGTGATTTGTGAGATCTGATCCAATTCTAGATAAAGGATCTTTTGTAGGCTTCTATTTATGTCTTCTTTTTCCTTGGCTGAGCATAATAAAGAATATTAAGTCAAAGATCCATGTTTGGCAAGCTATTCCTATTGGAAGTTATATACTCTTTTTCAAGTCATATGAAGTCATAGAGCAATATAATCCTAATATAATATTGTACAATAGTTTTTCCAAGGTTTACTCTCAGCTCATTTGATAAATTCTCCACATCCACATAGGATTAGTAGAGAATTAGTCTGACAAGTCAGGGGCACTTGACTATCTTTCTGAAATGTTGTTTCCAGGGTCAAAGGAGATAGTACCCACAATGCCAGGATAGACACCTAACAGTGACCAGTTCTATTTCTCTTAGACAGGCAGATTACGATTTAGCATTAAGCAGTACTTTTAGTTTTGTATACACATAATACATAGATATATGCATACATATGTGTAAAATTATTCTATACATCTATTTATCAGTTCTTTTTCTTTTTAATTTATGTATTTATAATGGTCAAAATGACTTAGTCACTCAGAGTCATATTTAAAACAATATTGCTGCTACAGTGTTCTCTTGGTTCTACTCAACTTCACTTTTCACCATTTCATTCAAGTCTTATCATGCTTTTCTAAGATCACTGAACTCATCACTTCTCTCTCTCTCTCTTTTTTTTTAGATTTTTGCAAGGCAAATGGGGTTAAGTGGTTTGCCCAAGGCCACACAGCTATGTAATTATTAAGTGTCTGAGGCTGGATTTGAACTCAAGTACTCCTGACTCCAGGGCAGGTGCTTCATCCACTGTGCCACCTAGCCACCCCTCTTTTTTTTAATTAAAGATTTTATTTATTTTGAGTTTTATAATTTTTCCCCCAATCTTACTTCCTTCCCCCACCCCGCCTACAGAAAGCAATTTGTCAGTCTTTACGTTGTTTCCATGTTGTACATTGATGCAAATTGAGTGTGATGAGAGAGAAATCATATCCTTAAGGAAGAAACACAAAGTATAAGAGATAGCAAGATCAGACAATAAGATATCAGTTTTTTTTTTCTAAATTAAAGGGAATAGTCCTTGAACTTTGTTCAAACTCCATGGCTCTTTATCTGGATACAGCTAGCATTCTCCATTGCAGTCAGCCCAAAATTGTCCAATTGTTGCACTGATGGAATGAGCAAGTCCATCAAGGTTGATCATCACCCCCATGTTGAGTGATTTTCTGGTTCTGCTTCTCTCACTCAGCATCTGAACTCATCACTTCTTATAGCATACCAGTTTTCCTTCATATTCCATTAATATCTTCCAGGTAGTAGAAAAATATTTAAGCAAAACCAAATAACATCACCAATCATTCCCTAATTTGTTTTTTGTACAATTCATCTATTATTAGAAATATATAAGAAAATATATCACCTATAAGATCTTAGGTAAGTTACTTATTTTTCTGGGCCTCAGTTTCCTTAGGAGAAAAAAATAAGAGATTGGGCCAGGTGATGACTAAAACACTTTTTCAACTCTAGATCTGTGTTCCAAAAACTATATTATGTCTGTGATTTTTGTGATACTCTGAGTTGACTGGCACACAGAGAGATTGAGCATTCTGATTTTATGAAGGAAATAGTCATCTTTCTGGGAAGGTTTGACCACATTTCTTCCTAGAAGTATTATTGTTGTTTAATAAATTTCAAGTTGTGTCTGACTTTTTGTGAGTGCATTTAGAATTTTCTTTGCAAAGATACTGTAGTGATTTGTCATTTCCTTCTCTAGCTCATTATATAGAAGAGGAAACTGAGGCAAACAGAGTTAAGTGACTTGCTTAGGGTTATACAGCAATAAGTGTCTGAGGTTGCATTTGAACCTAGGTTTTCCTGACTCTAGACCTAGAGCTCTATCCATTGAGTCACCTAACTGCCTTCTAGAAGTGTGGGACAATGTAAAATCTTTTAATTTTTTTAAATGAGAATTTCACTCTAATGAGCTAAGATCTCAATGATTGCAATATTATCCTATTAAGGCTCTAAAATATCTTTCTTCCAAGAAGTTAGAAGAAATTTCTGAGCCAAGCATTTTTACATTTTAGAGATGAGAAACTGAGGCAAAAATAAAATTATTTTCTCCAAAATTATTTTGAATCAGTGGAAGATCTAGAAGTAGATATTTTGACTCCTGATACTATATTTCTTCTTTCCTTTCCTCCCCATTCACTCCCCTTTTCTTCTTTTCCTCTTCCTCTCTTCTCCATTTCTCTTTCTTTTCTTCTCCTTCCCCCTCTCCTTTCTTTTTTCCTCTTCTCTCTCTTTCTCTATCTATCTATATTTCTCTATCAATTTTTATAAGAGATAATTAGCATGAAAGAGCATTTTGGAGCAATTCTTCTTGCTTTTTTCTATTTGGGGGCAGCTAGGTGGCACAGCAATTAGAGTGTCCCATCTAGAGACAGGAAGATTCCTCTTTATTGTTCAAATTCAGTCTTAGATATTTATTAGTTATATGACCCTGGGTAAGTCATCTAATCTTCTTTGTCTTGGTTTTCTCATCTGTAAAATGAGTTGGAGAAAGTAATGGCAAACGACTCTAGTGTCTTTTCCAAGAAAATCCCAGTGGAATCATGAAGAGACAGACACTAAAAAACAACTGATCAGAGAGAGAAAGAGCATATACCCTTATTTTACTCAAGCTGATTTTAAATAAGCATGAATATTTTAGAGCAACTCTTATGAATAAATAGTTTACTTTCAGGGGGCATTTAGTCATACTTAGCTTTCCAGAAATCATCTACAAAGGCACTCCCCTACAAGGATGTTTTCCAAAAATATCCAGGTGGTGGATAAGATGCTACTCTGAAATCAGGTCAGTTAAGACTCAACTATAGACTCAGACATTCATTAACTCTATGAATCTCTTCAAGTTATATATCTATTTACTTACGTATTTTCCTGGAGATCACCAGTGAGCATAAGAGCCAAAGGAAAAAAGAACCTGACCCTGCTGGAGTTTCAGATGAGAGAGAACTCAGAGTTCTTTATGGGGGTTGGGGAACAATTGGCACAGTCATAGATTTATAGAAATATTTAAATATTTAAATTTACAATGGAATAGATTACACTTAGCCACAAAATGATTATCTCCCTCATCAACTTTATTGAGGACTCCATCATGGTCATGTGAGGGATATAAGGTGTTAGGCTTTCACAGGATGTAAGAGGAGATTGTTAGTTAAAAATATTCAGTGCAAAAAACAGTCTTCCTCCAAAGGCACCACAAAGCTGATGTGTATGAATGTGGGAGTAAGACAAAAAGAGATAAAGAAATTGACCCCCAACAATCACAGAACTGGGAGAGGTCTTCCAACCTAACCCAAAAATGCCAGATCTAAGATAAGAATATAACCAACCCCAACTAGTTTGGGTTGACCTAGAGCTCCTGACCTTACATAACTGCATTTGCACAATTAGGTTCATACCTAATAACCTTGCTCACCCTGTGACAATTGAGGATCATTAGCATAACATTTATTGTATGATCAGGGTGGGGAAAACATATTAGAGAGTGGTATGGGGTGGACATTTTGATAAGATTGGACCCCTGATGATTCAAAACAATGCTTGGCTTAGAGGGGAAGAAGAAAATCTTTCAAATTTTATATAAAACTGGACATTGTCACAATTCAGGGCTTTTTCCCACTAGAGGAGATAACCCTTTTCTGCAGGAAAAATTAATTAATAAAAACTATTTAAGCACTAGATTAAGTTTTTATAATTATGAGCCATTTATAATAGGGACCTCTCTAGGAATTTGCCCCCAGATTACAACATTTCTGATATCATGACACAAATCCAGTGAATATTGTTAGTTTACAGTTTCCTCATCTGTAAAATGGTGATAATAATAGGACCTATCTCCCAGGCTTGTTGTGAGGACCAAATGAGATACTACAGGTAAATATTTTATAAATACTCTTTGAAAATTACTTAGCAAAGTAGATGATAAATAAATGCTTGCTTTTTTCTCTCTGTAGGACATTTTGTTCCCTTTGTTTTGCAACAGATTCTTAGGAAAGCAAGAACAAAAGAATCTTGAGCTCTATTTAAATCTTGAATTTCTGCTTCCCCACCGGAAACATTATTTAGCTCCTGTCTGGGACTTTCTCAATCCATTAAGCATTATTAAGGGCACACTTAGTACCAGCCAATGTGCTAGGTTCTAGGGATAAAAAGATAAAAGGATTGCTGTTCTTGTCCTTAAATATATTCTAATTTGGGGTATACCATGTATCTGAGAATGATAGCCAGGAAAGAGAGTTTTGTCCTAAGCAATAGGACAAAAAACAATTGTCCTAAAGCAATTGCTTTTAGACCATAAGATAATAGATTGCCGTACCTTGTCCACCAGCAAATTATATTTAATTTCAAACCAAGGAATCTGAATTATATTTTGATTATGATTTATACAGCAAAAGGCAAAAGCCAATGGGGTTTGGAAGAAGAGACATGTCTGACTGCAGAACACAAAGTCAAGATTTTGATTAGGGCCTGGTGCTTGGGTGGTTGGTTAGATGAGATGAAGCATAAATACTAGATTATTGTTCATCCTCTCTTCTTGAGGAGAACCAATAACATCATCAGGTTGATGTCTTGACTTGCTCATGAATTAAGTTTAAGTGAGGCAGAGCTGAGCAAAGCTTTACTTTCTTCTTCAGTCATCAGAGTCCAGTGACAAGAAAGATCAAGACAACTGACAATGACCCAGATAAATCCCAAGAAGGGTCCTTAGAAATTAGGCAATTCAACTTCATTTTCTTTCAGAAATACGAGTATGGCCAAGTGTCTTCTCTGTTTAAGACCTTTTAATAGCTCCCTATTAATATATCATAACAATATTAAGGTATCAATATTAATATATTAACAAATGCAGGCTCCATCCTATATTTTGCATCTTATTGTTACATTGATCCCTTTCATGTACTTTCATGCACCTTTCCTTGTCAGAAATATCAACTTTTCAGAAAGACCTCCAAAGATAATCTCCCCCACTAGCCTGAAGTTTCAGGATAGAAAGTGGGGCTCTATTTAATTTGAATTTTACAATTTTCACTGTGGTGAAATTATGATAGCAAAATTATTATAGCCTGACAGCAAATGACTAGAGAAGATACTACAATGGAGTCCTCTATAAAGATGATGTGGGAGACAGTTATTTTGTGAATAATAATAGTTGTAATTGTAGGTCCACATATAATCTGACCATGTCCTTCAATCCCCACCAATAATTCTTGGTTCTCATATACCAGCTCCATAACCCAAGAAGATTCTTTCTTTAACTAATGTTTCCCCCTGGAGTTCTCCAGGAAAAGATATTCATGGTAGAGTTCATTAATGGATTTAAAAATATATAAGCAAAAGTGTATTCAGCTTTCTTACCAGTGTTACATGAATTTTAGACATGGAAGAACTCATACTTATCTCTGAGAAAACACATAAGTACAAAGGACTTGGTAAATCTGGTTTTAGCCACTTACTAGCTATGTGATTCTGGGCAAGTCATTTAACTTCTATCTGCTTCAGTTTCCTTAACTGGGCATCATAATAGCACCTACTTCATTGTTGTGAAGATCAAATGAAATAATTGTAAAATGCTTGGCACAGTGTTTGGAACATAACAAGCATTTAATAGGTAAATGGTACAGGGTATAAAAGGGCCTAGAGTTAGGAAAATTCATTTTCATGAGTTCAAATGTGGCTTCAGATACTTACTACCTATATGACCCCAGCCAAGTCTCAGTTTCCTTATTTGTAAAAATGAACTGGAGAAGGAAATAGCAAATCAATATTTTTTTTTTTTTTGCCAAGGATGTTCCAAAGGGATCACAAAGACTCAGACATGGGTAAAAAAATGACAGGAGTATTTAATAAATGCTTGTTTCCTTCATCCTTTCCTCCTTCCATTCTTTCTTTTTTCTTCTTTC
This sequence comes from Macrotis lagotis, assembly GCF_037893015.1. Taxonomy (NCBI): domain Eukaryota; kingdom Metazoa; phylum Chordata; class Mammalia; order Peramelemorphia; family Peramelidae; genus Macrotis; species Macrotis lagotis. The sequence continues at coordinate 130,910,973 of NC_133663.1, read as the reverse complement.
TTTCCTTTCTTTTCTTTCCTCCTTTCATTAACTCTCCCTGGAAGTTAAATCATTTTGTGGGCTACTGAATAAATGATGATCCTTCTCATTGGACCTACCACCATCTCAGTAATCGATAATAACAGCAAATAGCAAATAGGAAAGATCCAAATGTCCTCCAACACCAACTTCTATGATAAGACACCACTCTTTTAACTATAAGAGCTACTTTGTACACTGACAATCCTTTCTCCTTAAGAAGCATGATGTTGAGAAAATCTTTAGCTTTTAGCAGGCCACTTGCCCAAACTCTAATATCTGAGGTTACTTAAGGGCAAATCATCAAGCAGGGAAAATCTACTTTCAAGTTGTGTGCAAGCGTATGTTTACTTCTTCTATGAGTTTCTCCAGGAACTCTATCAAAATTTAGGCAAGCAAAGTTCATCCTCAACTGTAGTTTTTAAGTTCTGCTTAGAAAAGAAAACTAAAAGGTAAAATTGGTCAAGAGTTTGAAGTTAAGAAGCCTAAAGGCTCCTGAGCAAGTACTACTACTTCAAATACAAATCATCATTAGTTATTTCTAGGGTGGAGAAGAAAAGAAATGTTTCTTTTCCTCCTCCATAGACTATTTTGGAATTTTCATGTAAAGAAAGGAAGACCAGGAAATGAGATCAACTGGCTTTTACAGCCATGGGGAATGGGTAACTCTTCTGACCAAAGTCTTGTTCCACCAATATTTTCAGCTGACAGTCATCACAGTAGTCCCAGTCACTGGGAATAAAGCAGAAGAGGTTTCTGTATCCTCTCAATAAGGTGCTCTTTGTATAAGGCTTTTGCCTTGGAAAAATGTTCTTCAGGTACCTCTGAACATTGGTCCACAAACAATAATCTCATTGGGGAATTCATGATATTGAATGGAGATTCTACTTATCAGACCTCTTGCACTCTTCTTCTAGTTAAATATTGGATGTCTTTGCAAATGCAATTAGAATATTCTAAGGCATCCTGATAGTGACTCTTTAGTGACTTTGGGAAAGTCAAGTTTTCTTTTGGGAATTGCCTCCCCAAGTGCCTTGCAATGAGTTTCAGTAACCTGCAAATAAACATTTGTTAAGACATTCCCCAAATTAAAAGTATTTTATAGAGCTTCAGTCATTCCATAACTGATAGACCTGGAGATTATACTCTCCTTCAAATGCAATCATTTTCCTTAACTCTTTTTTTTTTAGTTTTTTGCAAGGCAAATGGGGTTAAATGGCTTGCCCAAGGCCACACAGCTAGGTAATTATTAAGTGTCTGAGACCGAATTTGAACCCAGGTACTCCTGACTGACTCCAAATCAACCCAATAATAGTAAAAATGAAGCATTTTTAAAAATAAATTTAGATAGCCTGAGAAACAACAAATCTGAGTAAAAGATTAGTAAAGAAATAATTCAAGAATTTATTTACCTACTATGAATGTGTAGCTCTTTCTTGGATTCTTTTCCTGCTTCCAAAACACACATATGCAGATGAATTTTAAAATGCATATAAATTATGCAATGACAACCATAACTATATATGCATATAAATTACATGTATATGTAAGTAAATTTATTTATATACATGCACACACACATATATATATGTATGTGGAGAGAACTATTTCTAGTCACATATATTATGCATATTTTGATTTGACAAGGCTGAATCTTAAATAGCCTGATAAATTATTGCTACTTCATTGATGAAAGGGATGAAGAATTGGACTTGTGTGAGTTTACCAGAATAAGGAATTCCACATGAGGAAATTCCCTCTACCGAGGCAAAAGGACCAGACTTACTTTATAATTTATATTGTAAGAGCATTAAGTTGTGATCAGTATGTATGAGAAGCTGCACTTTAATCTAGGTTTTCCTGATGCAAAGGTCAATACTCTATTCATTATAGCACATTGCCTGTATTTCATTGATGGAACGGACAATCTTTTCTTTTTGTTAATGCGCAGTATGAGACTAGGAGACAGTTGTAAATATTTGCTAAATTAGTATAAAAAAACACTGCTCATTAAGGTATTCATTGTATTTCAACGCAGAATCAATTATTTCATTCATAAAGATACTCCTATCACTGAGAACAAATTGCAACCTCTTCCTGCCTCAGACAACGGATATAATGAGTTGCTTCAGCTGAAACATTTCATCTGCTTAGCTCAGACAAAAAAAGGCCCATAATTTCTGGGGGTAATTAATAATCAATTTATTCATTAGGCAAGGTGATAATAAAGTGGTGGTCAGTGGCTTCTCTAGAAGATGAAAGAGGAAAAAACCATGGGGATTCCAGAAAGTTTAATTACCTTTAGAAAAGGGGATGCTCCAGAAAGGAGAAAATAATCCCTGACTGGTAAACAATTAATGAGGTGGTGAACTTTCAAATAAGGAGGTCGACTAGGAGTCTATAGCTTCTGCCAAGAATTTGACTTGATCACGAGACTTAGCCACATCCAGCAATCTGGACAAAGGAATTCATTTCTACCCAGACCACTCTGGTTAACCTCCTTCATAAGCTAGGTTACTCTAAACTTTAATGGGAGTTGGGGGGAGGAGGGAGTAACAAAGGAATAGACAATACTTTGGGGCTTGAATTCCCTTAAATTAGATTCTATTTACATTCTAAACAGAAATGAGATCTCCTAGTTGGGTGCCCCAGATGGAGCAGGTCTACAGAGGATTTGGGGCAATCTTGTCTATCAACCTTGTCCTTCAGAGACTGGCTGAATGGCTCAAGGGCTATTCCTGGAATGAAGAAGTAAAGTGAGAAGGAGTTAATCTAATTTAATAGATAGTTATTAATATAATTTTAAAAATCTCTTCTCTCATTGTTAAAGAGAGCTTGTTAGAGGAGTTTCTCCAAAACTTTGGTTGGATTACAAATGCACATGCCATTACAGCACCCACTTTGGCAACACCAGCCAGAACTTGTGATGAACCATCATAAAATTTGGGAACCTTACCACCTTGATAAGGAGGCAGAGCAAAACTTTGATTTTCAACACAACTTATCAATAGAGGCAAGATTAAAAAATGGAGCAAAATTTATTAGAACTTAGGTTTTTAGGGGAAGCTAAGTGGCACCCTAAATAGAACATTGACCATCAAGTTATGAAGTCCTTAGTACAAATCTGACCTTAGACACTTGACACTTACTATCTGAATGACACCAGGCAAGTCACTTAACCCTGATTACCTCAACTCCCAAAAAATCATTTAGTTTTTTTTAAAGAAGTAAACTATCAGGGCAGCTAGGTGGTGTAGTGGATAAAGCACTGGCCTTGGACTCAGGAGTACCTGGGTTCAAATCCAGTCTCAGACACTTAATAATTACCTAGCTGTGTGGCCTTGGGCAAGCCACTTAACCCCATTTGCCTTGCAGAAAAAAAAACCTAAAAAAAAGAAGTAAACTATCAATGGATATGTGGTGGTTTTCATTTTAGCAGGTTTAAATATATCTTGCAATATCTTAAAATACACATTAACATTGATTCTCCTATTCCCTTTCTCTTTCTCCTTCATTTTAGGGGAAATTTTTGCTATAGTGGCTTGCCTGATACATTTGCAACACCTCTAATGGACATGCTGCTGAAGGAATTGTCTTTCATTCAGCAAAAAGATGTATCAAGCACTTATTGTCCAAAGAACACTATGCTAGACATGGGGAGAAATAATCTCAAGGCTATGGTCTTAGGGTATAGAGTACACATTCATTTGCAAAACATTCCAGAAAAGAATGTGGAAGATTGCAAATATCACCTCAGAAAGCATCAAAAAAAAGAGGAAAAAAGGAAAATGAGTCTGCAGAAAACTTGGCATGAGAATCATGCCAATTCATATCATCCTAGACACATTTCTAGAAGCAAAATATCAAACGATAGCTGCAAGAACATATTCAGCTGCATTTATAGTGATCTATTACTATGATCAAAGACAGTGGCAATCTCACATCTTGACTTTTAACATCACATTGCTTCATATACTAATATACTATGTAAATCATTAGAAATGACACTAAAGAAGAGAATAACAAACAACTCAGAATTGTATAACACTTGTGTTTATATATATATTTGTATATATATATATATAAAACCCGTTTGATCCTCATAACAACTTGTAATATAGGTGTCTTGTCATGAGAATGATATTAATTATAATGCTACAAATAAGGAAACTGAAGCACATAAATGACTCACCTTGAGTCACAAAGTCAGTGAATATCTGAAGTAGGATTCAAATAAATTCACATCTTCCTGATTTTAAGCCCAGGGCTCTAATCACTGTATCACATTTTGGCAGAGTAACTATCCTTACCAAGCACACATAGAAGTAACCAATGCCCTTACAAAAAGAAAAAAGAAATTAACAAAGAATTTTTATTTTAGGGTACAAAAATATTGATATGCCTACTTTTTCATCTTTATGAGAATGGTCTATGCACTCAAATTGCATCCTTGATGAAACTGTAATAAAGGAGCAGGCAATCTTTTAGAGATAATTTTCTATATTAGAGATTTTCATAGTGATGTAACTGAATGAAAGGTATAAAGAATATACAACATAAAAAGTCCCCTTTCCCCTTATCTATATTATGTGTTTCTTGACTTTTGATGACAACAATTCACTTGATTCATAAGGCTAAGACAGTCTTCATGTCTCTTCTACAACAATTTGTCTTCCATATATATATATATATATATATATATATATATATATATATATATATATATTATATGTTTTAAGATCTTATAAAGTTCTTTGTAAGAAATAATTATGCATCAGTGATACTCTTTATAATTATTGTTTAGAAACATATTAGTCAGGGAGATAGGCACTAACCAAAGAAGTTGGCCACTGTTATTGAGAATGTTTGTGTAGAGTTCAAATGAAAGAAAGATTTCCTATGGAGGTGACAGCTTTGAATAGCTCTCAAGACTGTATTTTGGTTATGGTTTTCTCCATTATCTCCCCTACAGGGTCAGGGATGTAGAATCAGATTTTTCATAGATAAACCTAGGAACCTTTAGTGTGACTTAACTGATGGAAGGACGGGATTTCATATGCTCACAATCCTAAGAATCCATTTGGAACTGCATTTATCTTTTTTTTCCCTGTGATATACTAGTCATCATGCCTCTTCCAAAGGTTGTGCAGGTGCTAGAGTTGGGACTCTGAAGATTTGAGTTCAAATCCTGCCTCAAAGAGTTACTACAAGCTGTATGACCCTAAGCAAGTTACTTAACATCACTCAGACTCAGTTTTCTCAACTGCAAAAATGGGAAAATATGTATAAAGTATGTGGTAAATCTAAAAGCACTATGTTGATTAGATAATTTTATTGTTAATCTTCTATTCTTATGCTGAAGCCCTCTGCTGGCAGAGCCCTCCCACAATGCAGTGACACATTTTCAGTTCACATTTACATTAAAACTTAAGTTGACTTCAATACATTTTGAAGTGAACCTTCTCAATTTTAGCTCCTTTAACTTTAAATAGTAGTTACCACACTCTTTTTCTTTGATTATCTTTCCTTTTACATCCCTCAAGTTTCAATCCTCCCACTCCCTAAATAACCTCTCATCAATTCTTAGGATGTTACCACATTCCATACCAAACAGGGGAACAGAAGAACTGCATTCACAATTTATGGCATATATTTAGATAGACAATCCATTGAGTGAGTCCATCAGCAGTACATCTTAGTTGACAGCTACACTGGGAAATAATCTGAGTTTAGAAGTACATTAAAAAAAAGAAAGGAAAGTAGGCTGGCTAGTGTTTTTGCATATGGGAAATTGCAAAGCATTTTCAATAAGTCTAATTTCTCCTACAATTAAAAACCTACTACTTTACTCCTTTTATTCAACTGGCAATACTTCATGACTCTACATAAAACAATTGAAGCTCTGAAAAAATAAAAATTGCAATTTATGCAAAGGGCTTCAGCTTGTTACTAATAATGACTAGTATGCAAGAAGTGGTATAAATGGGATCATTCACCCAGTTATCAATCAATCAGCATTTATTAAGTGCCTTCTATGTGCCAGGAGATAAAAATAGAGTAAATGGAACAAGACCTACTCAGAAAGAAATTGTTCTTTAATGGGGGAAGACAAGTACACTATTCAGACTAAACATAATGAAAATAAGCACCAAATAGTAAAATATAGGTTAATTTAAAAAGAAGAGCTCCAGAATCTGGTGGAATCAAGAAAGGATTCATGTAGAAGGTAGTACTTGAGCTGTGTCTTGAATAACAAAAGGGACTCCTGAGGCAGAGGTGAAAAGAAGCTAATATAGGCTCTAGGGATATTCAGTACAAAAGTATAGAAATAGAAAATAGAGTATCTTATGTGAGGGACAGAGAAAATTCCAGTTTGGATGGATCACAAAATCACAGGGAAAAGGAAGAGAAGGAGAGAGAATAGTACACAGTGCATCTAGAAAAGTAAGCTAGAGCAAGTATCTGAAAGGACTTTGAAATCTAAACATAAGAGTCTATATAGTTGATTCTAAAAACAATTGAGAGTCATTGGAGTTTATTGGACAGCAAAGTGACAAGATATACATTTAAGGAAAATCACTTTGTCAATACTGTGAAGGATTGTTGGACTAGGGAATCTGATGAGAAGGTTATTGAAATGATTTAGATGAGTACTGATGAGGGCCTGATCTAAGATAGTGTTTATATGAGTTGAGATAAAGGGTCAGAACAATGTGTGAAATGAGGAAAAATAAGAACTTGAAGATAATACCAGCATTATTTATCTGGGAGACTAGAAGAATAGTAGTGTTTTCAATTTTTTTTTTAAAAAAGGAAGTTTGGGAATTGAATAGGTTTAGGGGAAAGAAATTATGAATGTTGATTTGAACATGTTGAATTCTAATGGGAAGTCCAAAATCCATAAACTCTCCAAAATACAGGAGACCCTTCTTTTGTTGAAGAGATTAGCAAGGGAAGGCTAAGGCACTTTCTTTCTTATCCTTGCCATTCCTTTTTTTTTTATGAAAATGCTTTTTTTTTTAAATCACTATTTCTTTATTTCTTTATTTTTATTTTTGTACAAATGATGTTTTTATGTACATTACTAAAATATTCTTGTTCAAGAGTAAACATAATACCCCCCCCAAAAAAAATATAGACTCTTACGAGAAATAAAGTAAAGGACAGAGAAAAAAAAACATGCTTCAGTCTGTGTTCCAACATCACCGGCTCCATCTCAGGTGAAACACCTTGCCATTCCTTTTCAAAGGCTTGACTGGAAAACTTTCACCACCAAGTTGCCAGATGCTTAAAATATTCTATTTATGTAAGCCTCAAAGGGTGATAAAATCTACTTATCCAATCCCAAAAAACTTTCTGTCACAACTTGTTGAAATGCCTTCAATTGATTCCAAGTAGATGTCTAGATATCTTTCACACATAGATAATACCTCTGATTGTTTGATTCAATCAAGATGTGGTTTCACTTGAAAAAAGGATCAGTAAATGATATATGTAGAGTATCTTGTGGTTAGAAAGAAATTAAAAGAAAGTTGTTGCTATTGTTTTTATCTGTGAGCTTAAGGGTCATACTATCATAGATATGACAGAAGCACCTTTAGAGCAATGTTTTCAGTTTTGTCTTTTTATCTATCTCTAGAGCCTCCAGAGTGCTTGGTAGACAGTGAGAAATTATTTAATATTTATTTATTGATTGGTTAGATTGATTGGAAACTCTATTATGCCATAAGTTAATCTGTTGTAAGTATGAAGAGGGCTTAATTATACTACTGTTAGCTGTAACAGGCTAGTATTGAATTAGATAGAGTGCCAGGTCTGGAATCAGGAAGCCCTGGATTCAAATATAGCCTCAGACACTTCCTACCTGTTTGACCTTGAGCAAGTGTGTTCTTTCTTGCCTCAGTTTCCTCATCTGAATAGTGAAATAAAAAAGGAAATGGCAAACAATTGCAGTATCATTTCCAAGGAAAATCAAACAGGGATCATGAAGCATCAGACACAATTGAAAAAGATACAATAATACCTATAACTGAGTCCCATAGTATAGATTCCGTTATTACAGATAAGCTTTGGTAAATTTGGATGACTAGTTTCAAAATGGTACTATAATTTTTCATCTTCTATAAAAGAAAATTGCTCTATATTCTCTGCTTTACATAGAACAGAAAGACAGCTTATCTATGAGTTTTTCTTCTAAAAAAGGGATTCTGATGTAATTTCCTCTCATCAAAAGGCAACTTGGTGCCTAAGCAATTTCTGATGAATATTCTATGGTAATTAGAAAACAAAAGATGAAATTCCCACAGTAATGTAAAACTGAATTTTTAAGCCTAACATTTTTGTTTTGTTTTATTTTACCAAATAGCACAATTACAATATCAATATTGACACACCTTTCAGGAAGTTCTATCTGTCTGGAAAACTAGGATGTTCTCTCTTTCCAATCATAACCAAAAGGGCCACCTCTCTTGATCTAGACAAGTAAAAAAAAAATCAGCAATTGTTTATTATATGTTTAATATATTCCAGGGACTGTAAACACACCACTAACTAGTACCTTTCATTCTTTAGGGAATGAAATGCCTTTAGGGAAAGGCATCACATCCAGGATGTCCCAAAACAATTGTAGTTTTAGACTACTATTAAAGTTTAAATAAAATGAACTTCTCTTATGTGATTCAAGTTATTTTATATTCTCCACACAGCTTCTTCACCTCTTGCTCTCCTTTCCCCCCATATCAATAGTAAAAAGAATGATGGAACTGCAGTTATGAAAGCTTACTATAAGGGACTGTTATTGCATAGGAGTACCAAGTAAACTTTTAACACCTGTTGTCCACAAGCACTGGGGCATTGTCTGACTTGTAATTAGAGAATGCCATGGGATTGGGAGTGAAAAGGGGCACTTAAATACTTGTGAGGAGTTGAATAAATGAAGAATGTTTTGGAGACCTTTTCATCTTTATCTCCTGCCTCTTCAAAGTTAGTCTGAGTAAAGGATAAGCTAGCCAGTAGGAACCTAACAAATGGTGCCTGAACAAGGACACAAAGGCAAGAGAAAAACTGATTTTGGAGCTATATGATTGGAATCTTGGATAAAGACCAGCAGATACAAGCAAGGAAAAAAAATTCCAGGTGACATCCCTGAGCAAAAAAACTTTGGAGAGGTAACAAGTTACCATGGGGCAGATATTAAGGAAGTTGAAACAAGGAGGTGTGGAGGAAATCAAAGGGAAAGGGAAAGTGTATTCACCTCTATGGTCTGAGGCAGAAGAAATAAAGAATTATTATGAAGAAAAGCCTAAGATCAGTCCTACGGTACCTAGGGAAGAAACTTCAGCATTACAAAAGGTCATTGAAAGGGCAAAAGATCAGGGAGAAAGTTCGGAGGATCTAGGAGCTGAGTTTCAGTCTTATCCTGTTATTGAGGAGCCAAATCCTTTTAATTCAGGAAACCTAATGTGAAGACATAAGCCAGTAGATATAAAAGCAGTCAGAGATTTAAAGAAGGTGGTGGAGGAATAGGGCCAATATCACCTTTTATCCAGCTACAATTGGATATTGTTGCATACTCCATATTAGCACCTAATGATTGGAAGCAAATAGTTAGTGCATGCTTATCACCCAAACAATCTGTCTTTTGGATGATGGAGTTTATAGAACAACATAGACAGATGGCTTTGAGGCATGCACAAGGTCCCAATGCCACCACATATTATGAACAATTAAGTGGTACAGGTCAATTTTTCAACTATATTATGGGTTAGAGACATATGAAAGAATTGCTACCTGTATAAAGAATGCTTGGGGATGTATTCCAATTCAAAATGAAAAGAAAGAACCATTTTCACTTATCAGACAAAGAAATGATGAGGCTTTGGTAGATTTCTTTGCCCGGTTATAGGAGGCAGTAGGAAGAACTTTAGGAGATGTAGCAGCAATAGATGTATTAATAAAACAATTAGCATGGGCTAATGCAAATGCTGATTGTCAGAAAGCAATGATTGGTTTAAGAAGGGATGCCACCCTTGAGGAAATAATTCAAAGATGTGACAGGGTAGGGTCTCAGATGTATCAGACAGAATTAATGACAGAGGCATTTGCTAATATGTACATGGAAAATAAAAGAGAAATGGACTAGCTTTATTTGTGGAAAACCTGGATATTTAAAGAAAAATTGTTGGAGTGCCCAAGGAGTTAAACCCAGAAAGTTCAGGGCACATCATCCTAAAACTCCATGTCCAAAGTGTAAAAAGGCAGGACATTGGGCATCAGAATGTAGACAAGGAAAGGGGCCCTCTTGCAGGGGCCCATCAAAAATAATCATGGGGTATGACAGTTCAGGACCAGCAGGAGATGGAATGGAAAAACCAGTATGCAGCTTTGGCAGCAAGCCAACCCATACCAAACTATTAATGGTCAAAAGTGCTGGAAAATTTAAGGTATCTCCATATGCTTCTACTGAAGTACCTATTCACCCTTTACAATTAATGGATAAGGAGTTTGCAATCATTTTGGCTCCACCAAATCCTGAGTATACTCACATTATACCTTTAGTAAAGCATGTGAGTGGGGGAATTTTCTCTATTGCAATAGTGAATGTTAATGATGATGACTACATAAATGAGAACTAATGCATAGCTCAGTTATGTATTTTCTCAAGATGTGGTATAAATAGGAAGGAAAATGAGTTGAAAAGGGGGCCAAAACTGAGAGACCACAATGAAATTATGTTTACAACTATGATTTCTTCAGAAAAACCTCTTTGTGTTATCCAAGTAGAAGGAATTGCTTTCTTAAGCTTGATTGACACTGGGGCAGATCGGACTGTGTTCTCCCATACAGAACTGGCCACAAGCTTGGCCTAATCAAGCTGCCTATGCTAATCTAGTAGGCTTTGGGGGTCAACAGGAAAACAGAAATTTCTTGTCAACCTTTGAAATGAAGAAAAAAAAGATAAAGCAGAGACTGTCATTCCTTTCATAGTTAAAGGACTCCCTATTAATATATATATATATATATGGGGAAGGGATATATTGCATTAATTAGGGGCAAAAATTAGCATGGATTATTTGATTGGGGCTGCTGTTGAGTTGGGAAGTGAAGTCTCTGAGGAGGCATCACAGGGGGATGGAACTTCTTCCTCAGTGGCAGTCTGGCATCCAAGCACCAGAGCCAGGAACGGGATGCGGGGTACCTGCTGGCTGCTCCTTTTGGCCACTATTGCCTGCCTGATTGCACTATGCATGCTAAGCAAGACCCAAACCCCTAAACCTATGGCCAACTTCAGAGACTCCTCAGAGACTCCTCCATGCCACTGATCCTGACGTTCACTCTAGCGCCCATAACAAATTCCACTCCCCAAGCCACAATGAATTCCACTCTCCAGCCCACAACCAAGTATAGTATGACCCTTGCTCCAGCACCAGAAAGCCATGAAGGACACACTAACTGTACTTCGTGTGTTGAGAGCAAAATTGTCACATACTATTGGACAGTTTGTAATGGTGCTGGCTGCTGTTCAGAAAATGCAACAACTCCAAATTGCACTGTTGTTAACAACTCAAGTAATTTCAAATGCTCTCTCTCATTGTCTGCCACCCCCACCCTCTGCAGAGGGAGGGTGGAGGGAGAAGAGAAATCTTCCTTTTTAGAACTTCAAAACTCTAACCTGTGTCTCAGAAGGTATGCATGCTTCACTGCAGGAAAGGCAAGACCCCCAAAAAACTTATCTTAGAAATCAAGGGACCCCCATGCCTCCTTCCTGGTTTGGGGAGGAGGGGGAGGTTGGGCAATCACCATGTTTTTCTTGGGCTATTGATTGAGAAGCTTCACCGCCCATTAGTTAAGAAAGAAAGGGGAAGGAGACTTTTTTCTGGGATTGGGAAATTTAGATTTTATCTTTTGATTGAAGCCTGTGCCTATGGCTAATATTTCTGTAATAGAATAGCTAACTTTGAGTTTTGTGAAGTTGCTCAAAAATGCATTCAATTTCTTTGATTGGCTATTTCAAGATTTTCAAGAAAATATATATGAGGTTCCTCAAGAAATTCTGTTTGATTCCAAAAGCTATTTTTCTTTTCCAGTCTTAATTGGTGTATTATGTGTGTGTATCACCAATAGGACATTTACACATCTCTCTACTGGCCTGGAAAGGTGGGAAAATGTCTATATTCTGAGATCTGGTACTGGTCAAGGTATCAATCTCAGTTTGGTAAATATCTTTCAAGAGAGTTGTTTCTGTTGTTTGTGCCTGTGTCTGTGGTGTGTGTGTGTGTGTGTGTGTGTAATTCAGAAGGAAATTATATTGGCTTGAATTGTATTTCTAGTATTTGGGGAATATTGAACCATAATTTACTGATTTCTTTTGGGAAAGATATTTGTACTATCTGATCTGTTTTGATGTTAAATTGATATAATTGTCAAACAGTTACTTATGTTAAATATTACTCCTTTTGATCTGCATTTTTGAATTAAATTGATTTGGGGGAAAATAGCAAGTGAAATTGATAATGCTTCATTGCAAGATCTCCATCCTGATTCATGCTGAGTCTGAAAATAGTCTGCCCTCTTGTGGATGGCTTACAGGAAATTCACCTAAAAACAAAAAAGGGGGATTTGTAAGGGACTCTTGTGTGGGGGAATTCTAAGTAAACCTTTAACACCTGTTGTTCGAAAGCACAAGGGCATTGTTTGACTTGTAATTATAGAATGCCTTGGGATTGGGAACGAATAGGGTATTTAAACACTTGCTAGGGGTTGAATAAATGGAGAACTTTTTGGAGAACTTTCCATCTTTGTCTCCCATATCTCCAACATTTGTCTGGGTAAAGTATAAGCTAGCTGTTAGAAACCCAACAGCTTAAAACTTCACTAAGACTTCTGAGATGCCCTGCATAAATATAGAAGAAATATATATGTATGCATATACAGATATATATATATATATATATATATATATATATATATATATATATACATACTAAATGCAAAATAAATACAAATTAATTAAAAAACAAGTAGGATACTTATAGTAGCTAGGTGGATCAGGAAAGGCATCATGTAGTGTATGAGTTGCATCATCAAGGAAAGAAGGCATTGTGTGAAGCAGTCATGAAAAGAGAGTCATTTTAGGCATGGAAAGAAGACTGCCAGGAAAAAGGCAAAGATGCAGATGATGTAGTCTTATGTATGAGGAATATAAAGAAGCCTATTTGACTAAACTGCAGAGTTGAGGAAGATGAGTGGTAGTTTCTAATGAGCCTAGAAAGATAGGGTCTGTCCAGAGAAAGAACTGATGGAGTCTGAATGCAGGTCAAAACATATTTTTTAAAATTTTATCTTCCTTAGATTTTTTTTGGGGGGGGCTCTGTATTTTCTTTTACAATATGGTTAACATGAAAATATGCTTTGCATAACTGCATATAAATACTCTATATAAAATTGCTTGTTTTCTTAAGAAAAGGATTGGGAAGAGAGGGAGAATTTGAAATTGGAATTTTTTTAAAAAATGTTAAAATTGTTCATATATGTAACTAGAAAAATTAAATTTATATTTTTTAAAAAATAAAGATAGTTTTGGGAACAGTTTTCAGAGGATTTAAAGCCAAAGAGAGGTATTTGTATTTGATCCTGGAAGCTATAGGGGGGCTAGATGAGGAAATGGATCTGGAGTTATGAAAACTTCACTAAGACTTTTGGGAAACAAATATATACTAAGTGCGAAATACAGGGCATCCATCAGTCAACAATAGTCAATCAACAAGTATTTATTAAGCACTATATCATGTGAAAGACTTTGTTCTAAGTTCTAGGAATACAAATAATTTCCTTGAAGAGCTTATATTTTAATGAGAAGATAATATATAAAAGAAAGTTGAAGATTTGGGAGAAAGTAACTTTACTATGGGGAAATGATGGAAATGTGTACCTATTGAGTATATAATTCATCTTTAAATAAAGATATAATTTATCTTTAAAGATATCATTCATCTTTAAATAAAGGTTCTGGGAGAAGCCATCCAATCAGAGGGAAACAACACAGGGGCTGAAGATGTTCCACAGAGGGGAATTTTAGGGCTGAAGTAATCTTCTAGGATAAAGGATACTTATTGTGGTTATTCAGTGAACCAACTATTATCAGACAAATTATTTCTCATCTCTGAAAATCAATTCCCTTATTTTAAAAATGAGAATCATAATACTTGCAAAAGTATTTACTTCAAAAGATTTCTGTGAGGGAAGCAATTTAACTTTAGGGTTATAGACTAGAAGGCAGAGGTGGAACCAGAGATGGAGGTGAGGTGGAGTAGGATTCTTTGTTATTGGAGCAGGTCTGAGGAGGTGCTCATTAGTTGAATTGAGGATTAGGGTTAAGATTAGGATTAGGATTACAATAAGAATCTGAAGTAGAATTGGAGATGAGGTGCGTCTGAGCATAGGGTGTAGTCAGGGACGAGGTGAAATTAGAATGGGAGGTGAAGATGGAGTAGGAGGCTTAGTCAGAGGTAGATTCGAAGGAAGGGTCAGAGTTGGAGATCTCATTTAGGGTTAGGGTTAATATTAAAATAAGGAAAAATTGTAAAATTCAAAATAAATAAATCAATCTCCTTAGAAAAAAGATTAATATAAGGGTTAGAGTCAGAGTCTAAGGTAGAGTTGGAGGATGAAGTGGAGCCCAAGTTTGAAGTACAGTGGGAAGTAGAGAAGTAGGTGGCAGTGGAGGGGGAGTTGGAAATGGAGTAGGAAGCCTAACTAGAGTCCATGGAAGGGTTGGAGTTGAATGCCCTCATTTAGACTTAGATTTAAGGTTAGGATTAGAGTTAAAATTAATATAAGGATTAGTATGGGAGTCTGAGATGGTCAGAGGTGGATGTGAAAGCAACCTCACTTATTTAGGATAAAGTTTTGGGTTAGGATTAAGATAAGGGTATCCTCAGGTGGATATGCAGAAAAAAATGGACAAGAATAGAAATGAATAAATTGGGAAAGGGTTACATTCTGCACTTCCAGAGGAACTCAACATATATCATTAAAATATTGCTATGAAAGTGATCCCATCTAACATATATCAAATGAAATATTGAACTATTGACTATAAAGTGACCCCATAATGAATACTTGATGATGTTTCTTTTTTAGTCCTGTTTCTATAAAGAAATTGTAACAAAACATTGACATATCTATCTTGGATATCTATCTTGGATACATATATATATATATATATATTTTACTTTGCCCTCCCTCCCCTTTTATAGCATCTGACTTTCTCTCAAATAGAGCTGGTTTACTGACAGGTATGAAAATGAAGATTTAAACATTGTAAAATCAATTAATCACTATTACTTAGAGAAGAATGTCTGTGTCGATCAAGGAGCAGATGGCAAGAAATGTCTAGCATTAGCAAAGGTTGAATGAAGTGAGAGATGGCATGGAATAATGGATGAAGTGCTGAACTTGGAGTGGAAGATATAAGTTCAAATGTTGCCACAGACCCTTAATAGCTATGTTACTGTAAATAAATTCCTGAAGATCTCTGAGCTTCAGGTTCCTTGTTGGTAAAATGAGGGGGCTGACCTAGATGACTACTAAGATTTATTTCATCTCTAAATTTATGATCCTTGTACAATGGGGCAAGCTGTAAGTCACTGTACATAAAAACACTGAGACTTGTAAATTTCAGCAGACATATCTCTTTTTTTAATTTGGTACTGAATTCATGCACCCTCAACTCAGACTCCTCTGGATTCTAATTTTGATCATGGCTTTAACCTTATTTCTAATTGCAAGACAGTTTCTATCTCTATCTATCAATGGTGTTGACCTGAATTCCAGTTACCAACTCCACCTTATATATGCTTCTGGCTCCTAAATACATGAGGATCAACCTATCACAGATTTACTTCATTCCAAAGTCAGGAAGATTCAACTTGCACCATGGAAAGCATTTAGTCATGGGTGGGACCCATGAATAGGACCTGAAGTCTCAATATGATGTGCCTTAAGGACCCTTTCCTAGTTTTGAAACTAGTATAAAATAGTGGTGTCAAAACCACAGGCTTAGAATATCACATTTCAGGGGGCCCTAGGTCAAACAACACTAGGAACATGAGTCTTCAGGGTAGAGTTACTAGATTCAGACTAGCACAATCAAGAGTTTCATTATGAGTAGACCAAACTAGATTTTCTGGTGTCCTGATTGACAGGGAAGGGCCACCTGTGAAGACACACCCTGCCCAACTGAGCAGATACTTCTACTTAACTTTGCAAGTTTCTTATCCTAATAAAAGATCTTTAATTGTCAGAATCCTTGCTCAGTTTGTCAACTAATACAAGAACTAGTTCCAATAGGAAGGTTGACTATACTTCCATTTATCAAGCACCTATGAAGTTCAAAGTACTACCATCAGGTACTTTTCATTCTACTTTCTGATAAAATAGTTCAAAGTAATTTCCAAAGGAAGGGAGTATTAACAGTTGGGGGAATTGGGAAAAGGTCATGTAAAGAAGTGGCATTCAAGTCATGAAAGAAAATAGGGACTTTTTGAAGTATTTATGAGATGTCAAGTTTAGGAAGAGATGAAGAGAGTGCATTCCAGATACAAGAAACCCTCTGTGCAAATGCACAAAAGTAGGATATGGAATTTCATACAAAAATAAGAGTTAGCAGATTAGTTTATGTCAGAGTATCATATAAAACAGAAATGATTGATAACCCTTTAGTCATCATATTGCATTCATCTCTGGGCACCAGATTTTAGTTTCAATTTTTTTTCATATTATCACACCATAATCAATTTATACCCTCACCCTCTAAGTATCCTCCTTTCTACTGTCCTAAGAGATATACAATTCTGAAGAATTACAAGTATCATCACATCAAAATGAATTTATACCCACATCCACTAAGTATTGTCCTTTTGACTGTCGTGAGAGAAATTCAGTTCTTTAGATTTGCAAGTGTTCTCTTCACATATAGGGATGTGGACAGTTAAGTCTTACTAATTTTTTCTTTCTATTTACTCTTTTACACATCTCCCTAGTTTTGTATTTGATGATTGAATTTTCTATTTAGTTCTGGTCTTCTTATCAAGTTCATTGAATGTCTAACTTTTCCCCTGAAAGAATATACTGAATGTTGCAGGTTGTAAATTTATGGTTGTAATCTAAGCTCCTTTACTCTCCATAATTGCCCTCAATTTTCCAGGCTCTCTGATCTTTTAGAATCAAAGTTGCTAAATCCTGCATCATCCTTATTGTGGCTCCTTGGTATTTGAATTGTTTCTTTTTGCTGCTTACAGTATTTTCTCCTTTAGCTGATTATTTTGGGATTTCTTTCAGGAGGTATTAGGTGGATTCATTCAAGGACTATTTAATCTTCTTGTTATAGTATACCAAGGCAGTTTTCCTTGATAATTTCCTAAAAGATGCTGTCCAGGTTCTTTTCTTGATCATGGTTTTCCAGTAGTACAATTATTCTTAAATTGTCACTTCTGGATCTATTTTCCAGGTCAGTCATTTCTATTTTTTTTTACATTTTTTTCTAGGCAATGGGGTTAAGTGGCTTGCCCAAGGCCACACAGCTAAGTAATTATTAAGTGTCTGAGGCCAGATCTGAACTCAGATACTCCTGACTCCAGGACTGGTGCTTTATCTACTGCACCACCTAGCCACCCCAATGCTATTACATTTCTATAGGACTTCTAGAATTATATCTTGGTTGCATTTAATAATATAACTAAGAATATTTTTTCTTTTTATTGAGAAAAGAGTTCTATGGTATTAAAAAAGATATAAGATACTAACAACAATCTTAAGCAAATTTATTTGACTCTAAAAACATCACAATGATCAAAAACAAACACTGGTTGAGAAATTTCTGTCTTTTGATGTTAAAGCTTGTGCAAGTGAGATTGCATTACTTGTCAATTCAAAGGATCTTTCACAACTCTCTCCAAAGTAAAAAGCATTAGAGTTTATTGTGTTCCTTTCATTCAAAAGTTCAACCCCAAAATAAATCAAAAGAAGAATTCATGCCTGCCTATCACTCTAAGGACTTCTACATTTCACTCACAAATTTTAGCAGAGCTCAGGTGGCAAGAGAGAATATTCTATAGCATAGCAAACTAGTTACTGAATTCTTCATCAATAAAAGGGAAAGGCTAAACTAAATGTTCTCTAAGATGAACTTTGCAAAGTCCATCAAACAGATTGCCCAGTCATCAAGTTCCTCAATGCTATAATCTGTGTATATGGAAGAGCTGTTGTCAGGGAGGGCAAATAGGGTCACAATCCCTTGAGATAGACCATGCCTCTCAGACAATAGAGCATAGCATAAATGACTGTCAAAAACTGAGCCAGAAAGGAAGGAGGAGAGTCACGAGAGAAGCATGGTCAAGGGAACAAGAACCAGGGACAGGTGCAGAGCTGAAATGAGCATGAATTATACAATGATTCCTTCCTCACTCCTAAAGTAGCTTATAAAACTTAATCTTGGCTAAGTTTTAGATGCTACTGTGACCTAGCCACTTATATCTTCTTTTGCAGGGTAAATTTTTATCCAGAAACATAGTGGAATCTTAATGGTAATATTCCTTTCTCTTTGGTCAAAGCGTTAGGAATATTTTACTTCTAGGATATTCATGTGAGTCAGCATTGGTCTCTGATCTGAGCAGGAGCATTTGCCAAGATCTCAAGTCAAGTTTCTTGTTTGACTGTAAAATGAAAGTTGAAAAACAGGACTGAGACAATTAAATTAGCAGAGGAAGTACCTCTGATGAAAAAAAAAACATGAAAGAAAAACAAAATAAAACAGACTAAGCTGGTTTGTTTCTTATCCTAGCAGACATGTCTGAGCTGCCTTATCTCTCTACCTTATCAGGAAAGTACTTGAAGGAAGAACAAGTGCCCATATATTGATTTTAAATGAGGTCTTGGCTCAGAGATGTAAATATATTTGAAAAATATAAATTTAATCCAGTAAAAACCTGATTATAGTTGTTCAATATTTATTGAATGTCTAATTTGTACAGAATACTCTGGGCTAGACACGATTCAGCTGTCCTATGCTGCCAGTTTTTAAAGGGAGTTGGTCTGCTAATATATATATATATATATATATAAATAATTTAATTACTATATAATATATTTTAAACATAAATAATTATATATTATGATATATAACATAAGAATATATAAATAGAAATGTAATTTAATTAATTTACATATAAAATTTACAAAGAATTTTACATATGTAATTTCATATGACCTTTATTTATTTTATTTATTTTAATTTTTGCAAGATAATACGGTTAAGTGACTTGGCCAATTGACGCAGCTAAGCATTAACTGTCTGAAATCAAATCTTAACTCCAGGATCTGGTGCTCTATCCACTTCACCACCTAGCTACCCCTCACATGATCTTTATAATAACCCTGGGTAGGTAGGTTTTTAAATTGTTCCTAATTTGTAGATCAGGAAATTGATAAGAGAGGTTAAGTGACTTTCCCATGATCACATAGTCAGTATCTGAATCAAGATTTGAACTCAGGTTTTTCTGACTCCATGTCTATCATTCTTATCTACTGCTGCTACCTCGAAACCTCAATAGTTCTACAAAACCTACCAGATTATAAGTTCAATGAAGTCAGAGAACATGTCACATTCATCTTTATCCTAGTTTCTTGTGGGTAGTTGATTTGCAATTAATAGGAATAGAGTGATTGATGTGAATGATGAATGTAGTTTTACCACATTACACATTTTACCACAATTTACAACATTTACTAAACAGATCATCCATAAAACAGGGGTAATAATAACACCTCTCAGGGTTGCTGTGAGAATCATATAAGATGATATTTATAAATCACTTAATGCTGTGCTTTGTGATTGTTACTTTTATTACTATTATTATTATTATTGTTAGCTTAGAATTATGCTAATTAGAGGCAAAAAGGTAAAAATTAAATAGTTTTTATTTTGTTTTTGTCCTCAAGGGGCTAAAACATCACACACACACAAAAATTAATAAATTAGGAGATAATATTAACAATTGGAAGATTATGAAAGGTTTTATATAGGGATAACATCATACTGAATCTTGAAGGAAACTAAGGATTCAAAGAAACAATTTACAAATGAGGAAACAGAGGTTAAATATTTTGGAGAATTAATTGAAACTATGCCTGATAAGCTATAAAATTTTGTATATTCTTTGACCCAGCTATACCAGAAGTAAGTCTGTACCCCAAAGTGATACAAGAAAAAAGAAAATGACCTATATGTTCAAAAATATTGATTGCAGTTCTTTTTATGGTGACAAAGAATTGCAAATTGAGGGAATGTCCATCTATTGGAAAATGGTTGAACAAACTGTGATATGTGCTTGTGATGGAATACCATCGTGCTAGAAGAAATGATGAGTAGGATGCTTCAGGAAAACAACCTAGGAAGACTTAAATGAAATGATACAAAGTAAAATAAACAAAACATTGTACACAGCAACAGCAATATTGTTATAATATTCAACTGTGAATGACTGCTATTCTCATCAAGAAAATGATCTGAAGTACTTAAAATGCTATCTGCCTCCAGAAAATATATTGATGGAGTTTAAATGAGAATTGAAACATACTTTTTTAAAACTTTATTTAGTATTCTTTGGGTGTTTGTATTTTATTTTGCAAGATGACTAATATGGAAATGTTTTGAATGACTATACATGTATAATCAGTGTCAGATTCCTTTTTTCCAAGGAGGGTGGATGGTAAGGAGGATGTTTGAACAATTTTAAAAAATAAATGCTAAAAAATTTTGTTTAATTAAAAAAATAAATATAAAAAACATATATACTAAAAACAAATGAAAATAAGTTTATTGACTTGTCCAGGGTCACATAGTGTTTGAGGTTGGATTTGAAATCAGGTCTTTCAGATTCCAAGTCAGTCTTTCTATATACTGTGTCACTAGAAGATTTCAAAGAAAGCAACCTTTCCAGAGTAGAGAAAGTGTTGTAACTGGGGCAGATATGTCATAAGATGGGATAGCCTAAGAAAACCAAAAGTATTTTTTGTCCTGTCACAGTTATACATACATACATACATACATACATACATACATACAAAGATGCATATCTATATATTTGTAATACCATGTAATAAATATACTTTTGATGTAAACTATATGATTTAAAAAAATACAAAATTATCTGAAGTCCAAAGGGGAAAAAAATTCTGACTTGGGAGATAAGAGATTGCTTCACAGAGAAAGTGACATTTAAACTAACTTGAAGCAAAGGCAGAATTTCCAAAGAGGGAAATGGGGGGTAGGAAATTTAAGGTATGAGGAATGGTATAGCCAGAACCATAGAAGCAAAAAAGTTCTTCACATTTTCTAGGGGGTGATCAAATGCTCCAGTTTGAAAGAAGACTGTCATAAATACATCAGCTCCCATAGTTTCAGAGGGCAGCTCTCAAATGTTCATAAGTCAAATCTACCCAAGGATTCTGAACAACCAACTGCAGTCTTTCATCCTCTTCATCTATGTTTCATCCTGATCTCCATCTTCTATGGTCTCATGTCATGCTAATACATACACATTGAGCACTATACCCAGGTAATTGAGAATCAGTAGTATCTCTACTTATTTTGTCTGTTTAAATACCTAGTTCTTTCCCAAAACTATGATAAAATTAATCTAAGTTTGGGGTTTATGAAAGAGAAAAGAAATAATGATTTCAGACCCTTATTTTGAAGCCCATCACTATTATCTACTAAAAGAATGTATCACCACTTCAGTTAAATACATTATATACATTAATGAACAATGACTTTTAGTTTACAGTCTGAAACATGTTTTTGCAATTCTTATGTACTCATAGACAATATTTCATAAAAGATATTGACTCCATGCAAAATACATGAGTACAGTTTTCTGGATGGAAGATTGGTGAACCCAATCTATCAGTACACCAGGTTTTGATCATCTACTCAAACTTGCTCACATGAGATTCACATGAGTTGGTCAGTTATTCTAAGGATTATACTTTGGAAAAGATACTAATTCATCCACCTCATTAACAACTGAAGCAGTTAATGATTTGATGTGAGTTGTAGAATACCTTAATAGATAGATTATTGAACCTGCAGGTAGGAAGACCTGGATTCAAATTCTGTCTGCCTCAACCACTTAATATCTATGTGATGCTCCTCATGGCATTTAACCTCTTTCCAACTCAGTTTTATAAACAGTTTTATAAACATTTATAAAAAATGAAGGCATTTCACTCAATAGTCTTCAAGGTCTTTTTCTGTTTAAAGACTATGATTCTGATAGAAAAGTGGGCTAATTAAAAGTTCCAGTTTTATGCAAAGGACATGGGGAGAGGAAAGGTAAAGTGTGTTATGATGTTGTCCAATAGCTTGTAGAACATGTGATACAAATGAATAATAGTAAGATAGTAACTTATTCTCAGACTATTTCTATCTGATTCTCATAAAAATAGGATAGGAAGAATAAGAGAGCAATAACAACAATTTTAAAAAGAAAAACAAGAAGCTTAAATGGGTAAAACATTCACATATCATCTAGCTACATTCTAAACTTGATTTATGAATCCCCTCTAAACTATGATAATCCAAGTGATCATCCAACATTCTTTGGTAATGGAGAGCACACTACTTTTGGAGCTAGCCCACCTAATTTTAGGAAACCACTCATTTATTTGACTTTTAAAAAAACACCAAACTGAAATAGGCCTATCTGCAACAGAAACCTCTCTATTTATACTGGTTTTGCTCTCGGTGAAGACAGGCAGAAAAAATGCATAATCCTTCTTATACTTGACAATTCTTCCAACAGCAAAATTAGATAGCTTTTAAGTATACCCCCTTTTTAAGGAACATCCTCAGTGGTTTTAGTGAATTCTCATACGGTTTAATAGCACTTTGTTTCACAGAATTGTTGTGAGCATCAAATAAGAGAACATATATAAAGTGCTTTGTACTTCAAGGCACTATATAAATCATCAACATCATCATTGTCCTCATTGTCATCACTCCTGTTGTTATATTTTCTCTAGCGCTTTCTGTACTACAGAATGTAGTACAGATGTACTATAATTTGTCAATGTCCTTTTTAAAGTGTGGCAACTAACACTGAATACAGCATCATTTTAGCTTCTTACCACATTGCTTTTCTCCTCCAATTGCCTCTTTTCCTCACATAAATCATGATACCCTACCATTCCTCTAATCTAATTTTTCCTTTTGAATAAGACATAACTTTTTTTTATCCAATTCCAATCATATATCACATTTTCTCTTTGAATTAGAATTACAGAATTTCAGCATTAGAAGGAATCTCAGAAGCCATCTGGTCTAAGTTGTACTTCACCAAGAAGCCTAGAATTGTAACTAGGAATGTGTGCTGTCTTCATGCAGACTAAATATTTATTCTTTTCTTTCTAGGGACACTTCCTTATCCCTGTGAAAGCTTTCATTTTAGTGACATAACTTTTACTTGGTATTAGAAACATAGACATGGTGTTTTTTTTCAGGTCACTATTAATATTCTCTTTGTTTCAAATGTAGAAAATGTCACTACAAGGGACCTAGTTAAATATGGTTAGGTTAATGGGATAGATCAGCAAATGCTCATTCTGTTTTAAAAATATCTCAATATATCCCTTTGCCCATTAGAATTTGGTGACTCTCTTTTTCTGTTTTTGTGCCACTATCCCTACATAATAGGTATTAAATAAGTCTAACTTGATTAATTGTGAATTATACAAAGCCAAAACATCCCTAATGACACCTCATTTGGGACTTTAATGACAATTCATATTCTTGTTGATCTCTTCATACTTCATTCAAAATCTGAGCCACACTCTGAAATTCTGGACCATTAAAGGTAGCATGTAGTTTAGGAAGAGATTCAGAGGGAGTTGGACAAAGACAAGATATTAGACTTAGGTGCCTGTGAATGGAAAGCCTGTTTTTCTATGCAGACCTTTACAGGAATATCCTCAGCCCTCAACTCCCACTTCTTAGCAGAAGAAGTTCCAGATAATGTTTCCTAGAAAGAGGGGGAACAATCTCATGAACACACAGAGGAGTCATATGGAAAAGTTATTGAACTTTTCTTCCTTCTATGATAAGTAATTGGAAGAATGTATGTTTAATAAGACAGTTATGCTCTTCTCATATTCCATTCTGCTGTCTAATACATTTCTGTACATGTTATAACTATATACTAAAGTATATGCCTCATGAGAACAGAGACTGGATCTTATCTTCATATTCTTCTGCACAATATTTTTAGCAGAGGACCTCATATACAGAAATATCAATTGAAATGAAACTACTTGGGCTTCCTAAATCCAGATTTTTTTCATTTCTCAAATGGTAATAAGAATTCTATGTCTGGTATATTTAATATAGAGACCTCTACAAGGAAGAAACACCCTCTCCTTCTCTGGAATTTATTGCATTATATGCCTAGAACATTAAACCAGTAAGCTGTTTGCCATAAGATGTGGTCTTGAACTTATTTTCTTGGTTCCAAGGCTAGCTCATCATCCACTATACCACACTGCTTCTTATAATAATGATGATGATGATAATATAATATTAGGAAAAGATGAAAAGAGTGAGGTAATAATAATTGGAATGGCAATTATTATTATTATTATACTCAGAGTTTTGTGAGAATAAAATATGATGAAGAAAACACTGTTTAAGTTATATTTATTAATGTCAACAAGGAAAATTATGAAGTAAATAAAATTTGACTTTTTCTTCCTTTCATCTCCTCCCTATTCTTTCTTCCCCTACACTGGCTTCTTAGAAACAATGCTTTCCAATGCAGCATCTTTCCACTGGCTTCAACTGCCAGCCTTCTCTTTCCACTTATCAATCTTGCTTTTCATTTCCTCTCAGCTAACTGGGAGATAGTCTAATAAAGGCATGCTCCCTAGCATCCTCATCACATTTTAGAAAGTTACCCCTCAAGGGATATTTGCATTTTTACAAGGAGTTCCTGGGGACAATGTCTTATTACCAGAGGAAATCTGACAAGCTTCAGGCCCTAACATCTGGATTCCTCTCACTGAGAGAACCTTCTAAAACAGCAAGATTCCATCTCTGGTAATGGACAGCCCACATAGAGATCATCCTGGTGTCCATGTAATACTGTAGGACCCTCCTGAGAGGCCTGCTGAGTTTAAACATTGCTGCAGGAATTTTCCTCTTCTGATTTGCAAATTGTCAAGGTGATAGACCTTCATTATGCCACATGCTAGCTTAACATTTTCCTTCTTATCGAGTTCAATTTTGAAAGTCCCAAGAAACATACAAAAGGTAAGCTGTGTGCTTTTACAAAATAAATGCTTGCTTGCTTATGAATATGTTCTTTTCATGCCCTTGAAAAATAGGAGAATAAAGTTTCATTCTATTATGAACAAGTCTAGCAAAGGGGGAAAACATACATACACACACACACACACACACACACACACACACACACACACACACGTCTCCCTTTGGGACTTTAGTATATCTCAACACCATAGTCATCAAGAACCAGAAAAAGATTGTAATATTTTCTAGAAATGAGACTATTTTCAAAAGCATACACCCATCAAAGTACTATCCAAATGCAGTTAAATATTATATTGAGACTCCCCAGTCCATGCAGCAAAATGGAAAATTCATTTTGGAAAATAGCAAAATAGCTCTCATGATACAAGACAAAACCCTTTCTTTGTAGTCACTACAACAATAGGACCATACCATATTAAGATTGCAGGATGAGGCCTATAAATAATATTTATTATGGGAAAATTTTGTTTTGACAGATTGTCTATATTTCTAGGTGCCAAATGAAAGTGTTGTTATTTTTTTTTAAATAAACTGAAGACTTTAGACAGCTTGCTTAAAAAAATTGCAGCTGGGGAAAAATAAATACAAAGACTGCTATTCCTGTGGTTATTGTCTTTCATTTTAGATTAACTTCTTTGGTGGTTGCCACTAGCAACCAGAAAATTAAGATGAATAAATTTTAATAAAAAACACCGATATTTACCCTAATAATCATTTTATATGTCATTGTGGAAATTTTGCAAATCTAGTAAACATCAAAATTCTAAAGCATTTATTCTTTTTTAAAAAATTGTGTTTAAATTTAAAAATAGTGTTTTTTCAGTTATAATTTTCAATCATAAAGTTTAGAATATTGGAACAATGAATAATAGCTGGCATGTTTTACAAGTTTTACAATGTTATTTGCTTTGCCAGTTTTCACAATGAGAAATAGAGATGAAATTAAATACCCAGCCTTAGAAATTGCCAGAGGGCAATCTGAGAACTAGTAAAGCCATTGCTTTCAAAAATATTCCAATGGCAGCCCTTTCACAGTCTATGATAGAATAATAGATATATTTCATTCCCAGAGGAAACTTCTTCAGGGTCAGGAGAAAGAATAGAGAGGCTTGTTATCTCCTTGTGGTAACAGCTCTAGAAGTACTCTTAACAAGTTATTTTGACCAAACTACTCATTTGGAAATAGGTCCAAATACATAAAAGTGACAGTTACATGATCCAATGATTAGAGTATTGACCTGAATTCAAGTCTAGCCTCAAATAACTAGTTGTTTCTCTCTGGGCAAATCATTATCTCAGTCTGCTTCAGTTTTCTTCTTTGTATAATGGGAATAACAAGAGTTCTTATCTCTTAAGTTTGTTTTAATATTTAAAAAAATGAGGATATGTCTATAAAGAAATGTGCAAACCTTAAGATAACATATAAACAATAGTTAATATTGCAATTATTATTCAAGATCATACATATCATAAGCAGTTCAACCTGTGTTCTATCTCCAAATACATTTCATCTACATCTTTCCTTTGAACCATACTTCTTCTGTTGAAGCAAAGCTATATCATGACAAACTGGGACTCTACTATATTTTGGTTTTCCTTTAAGGGCTACAAAATACCTTTCAAGTAGTCCTTACGTTATTTGACAAAACTCACCAGGGACATCATCAAATTCATACACTATGAGAATAAAGATCTATCCCCCTACTGGGTAGATGATCTGGGTACTGAACTTAGAAAGTATGGTTGTACATAGTTCACTCTGAGACGATTTAAAAAAAGGGCTCAGTAGCATCTGCAGTAGACACACCTCCATTTTAAAATTACAAAGAACTGCCAACTGGGATACATAAATGAGCTGCTGATTCTTTTAAAATCAAATTGTACTTTCCATTTTAGAGAAAGCATAATGTTTATTGAGTTCCACAGTGTAAGTAACAAATTACAGGCAGTACCCACTCAGGGCCACAGTAAACTATGATTGACTAGGTATTAAAGCTGATCAGTGCAAGGCAAAATCCCAATGGCTCATATGCTATGCCCTGGCTTCTCACAGTCTGTAGATTTCATTTGCACAAAAACATCAGAGAAAATCATTAAATGAGCAGGTAAAGGCTTTAAGTAGTGAAGCAGACAAGCATATTAGACAGGGATGAATGAATAAATGAGAACAATAAAATGCTAAACATTGAAAAAGCAGGGATGATATCTATTTAAAAACAAACAAGTTTTTGTGAGATTTAAAAAATCTCTAGAACTCAAAGTGCTGTATAAATAAATACCCCTAAATAATTTTTATAAAAGACATTGATTTATAGTCATAAACTTTCTTTGTGTATTAGTCTTTTCAAAAATCAAGGTAAAATTTTTAAAAAGTGTCAGTAGTCAGAATTTAATACTACCTTATATTTAATAGATCTTTTTAACCCTTAAAAAAGCAATGATCTATAGTATGAGAAATACAAATTAAATGAGAATTTATCTGACTTTGACAATTTGCAAAACAATTTTTAAAACTACTCATTCAGCCAACAAGCATTTATTTTATAAGTACTTACAATGTTCTACAGAGATGCTGAATACAAAACAAAACAAAACAAAAATGCTATTCTTTACCCTCAAGGGTTTTACATTCTAATGTTCACTTAAACAAGCATATTCCAGATACCTATAGAGCAAATAGAAGATAATCTTGGAAAGGAGAGCTGAGGGGCTCATAGAATTTAAGATGACTCTTAAAGAAAGCCAGGGAGTCAAAGAAATGAAGGTGAGAAGGAAGAATATTGTAAGCATAAAATTCAAAGACAAGGAAATTGGAGATAAAGTGTGATGGGTGAGAAAGAACAAGTAGGTGGATCTTGCTATCCTGGTTAGAGTATGTGAAAGGAATAGTGGTAAGACATAAGAAGACTGAAAAAATAAGATATAAAAATCATTTGTAACTATGTGGAGGATAGGTTGGAATAGAAAGGGACTTGAGGCAGAAAGACCAATTAAATGGTAATTGCAAGTCTTGACAAGAAGCAGTAAGGGGACAATTAATGTTGGAGGAGCTACGGGAAGACATTTGCATTAATGCATTCATTGTTGGTGTAGTTGTGAAACGACATGATCATTTTGAATCTATATGTGGAATTCCAAAAGAAAAGTAACTAAATTATCCATACCCAATGACTTAACTAATCTACTATTTGACATTCACCTTCAAAAAATTCAAAGAGAAAAGTTTGATCTACAAAAATATTCAGAACACCACTCTTTATGCTCACAAAGAATTGAAACCAAAGTGGAAGCCTATCAATTGTGGAATGGTATAGACATATGTATGTGTGTATATATATATATGTATATATCTTTATGGAATATGATTATGAAGTAGGAAATTGTGAATATGAGGAATTCAGATAAACATAGGAAGATCTGTATAAACCAATGCAGAGTGAAATAAGTAGAACTAAGAGAATAATATACACATACTACAAAAATGCAAATGAAAAAATCATTTAAAGGAAGTTGAACTCTTAGCAATGGAAAAATTAGTAAAAGTCCTGGAGAAGCATCATAAAACTTACCTCCTCCTCATTCATGAGTTGGAATTGGGGCCAGGGCAATTTGGAAGAGTGAATACTAATAGGAAAAATGTGAAAAATTTCTATACTGCTAAATTGCTCATTTTTCTTCATCACAATGTAGGACAAATGAAAAGTGAATGTTGTAAATACTAAAGACAGCAATTAAATGACAAATAAAAGGAAAAATATCATTATTTTTATATATCAGTTCTATTAGTATCATTTACTTGATGTCATGGTCATACTTTTAGAATATATCATCATGGCGAATGAAATGAAATAACCCTTTGGATTATCTGAAATATATTTAAGGGGTAAACATAACTCATATGATGTAGATTGATTCTATTTTAGATTATTGAAACCAAGTAGACAAGTAGAGGAAAAATTAATTGCAATTTCTCCTTCATTGTTATAATAAACAGGACATTTTCAATTATAAGATCAATAAGAAACTAATTCCTAGTAGAAAATATTTCTTGCTATTATAACGAATGGCAATTAAGAGTGTTATCTCTCTAATATAAGGAAGATGAAGTTATTGAGAAATCCATTCTCCTGGAATCATGTGCTAGCATTTGCACTGCAAGTTTTTGTTATTGTTTCAGTAATGGAGTATTGGTAAAGTTCAATTGTTGTCAGGATGTCCAGCATATTTGGCTCATACAATCTTCTTCAGAGTATATACAAGTATTGTTTCTGTTTGCTTCCCATGTTAAGAAAGGAACCTTTCAATTGACTGCTGAACTAGAAAACTAACTAAGTATTAGGTATTTATTTATTTGGCACTTAAAAGTTTGCAAAATGCTTTACAAACATACCATTTTAGCCAAAATTAAGAATGCTTACCTTAAAAGGCTAACTTAATGACTCCAAAGACTTTTGTGCTTGGCTGTGAGGAAAAGCCTTCAGGTGGAAACAGAGAACTAATACAGGAGACCTACTCATTCATCTGAACCAACACATGACTTTGCTTGCTTCTCTTGCTGTTGTTCTTCCAGTTATAAGTGAAGGAAAATTGGAGAGGTAATGAACTAGACTGAGACCTTATAAGTTTCAAAAGTTTGGGAGAGCACTGGAAGTCCAGGTCCAGGAGTCCAAGTCAGAGTTTGTGATCAATAAAGCACGGCTGTGCCTGGCACAACCCTAGGAACACCCACCATTGGACTGACACAGAAGACAAGATGCCAAGTCCTACAAGAGAGAAAGAGATCTACTCGGTCTACCAACCAGTATCACATTCGGAAGCAAACCAGGGCAAATGCTGTGTAGAAATTGCTTTAAGTGTGAACTCACCCTTCCAGAGGGTGAGGTATTGGAAAGGTAGGGGGAAAGAGGAAAAGAATTGCACTTTTGTTCTTGATATTTTTCTCAGTCTTTTTGTAGGTGCTAATTGGTGAAATGATACTGGGGCACTCCTCACTGGAGATAACCAATGACATAAATATTAGTGATAATGTTATTCAGTAGTGTCTGACTCTCTATGACCCCATGGACCTTAATGTTCTTGGGATTATTTGGCAAAGATACTGGAGTGGTTTGCCATTTCCTCCTCCAATGAATTAGGCAAACAGTTTTGCTTAAATCTAATTCATGACCAAATAAAGATTTCATCCCATGATGTCATTGCTCTTCAGTAATGAAGGATGAACAACAATAAACAAGTTAAGTGACTTGCCCAGGGTCATGTAGATAGTACATGTCTGAGGCCAGATTTTAACTTGACTTTTTCTGACTCCAGGTCCAGCACCATCCACGGAGTCACCTAGCTGCCTCCTATATTAACTATGCATGGTTGTTATTACTAGAAAGAAAAGACTGGAATGTGGAATGAACTACCAGTGTGAGGTGTCCTCAACCTCTATCCTTGGAGAGAAGTACAATAATCTTCTAGATGTAGCTAGTCTTATTCTTGAAGATCTGACTCTTCAGGGAGAGCAGGAGCTGGAATGCCTCAGAAATTATATGGGTTATATTTCCATTCAATGAAAAAGGAACTTTTAAAAATGGCTGAGAGAATATTACATACCTAAAAATTAATATGTATATGATTTTCTGAGATTGCAAAATTGGTAACCAGACAAAGCATATATCAGAGGGTACAAAACAACATAATTTTATTGTAATATTATTTTAATGGATCTTTCTCTTTTCTTCTTTTAGCAGATACTCATCAACTTGCCCATGACTCCTTGTCTTCTCTAATTCATGTTGGCCCAACCTAGAGTTAATATGCTAGAAATTCTCCTCTCAGTTTTTTTTACATTTTGTGACAGCCAGTGAAACTCATTTTATATACTATTCCTCACACTCAGGTTTGTGTCACATAGTGAATAAAGATCATTAAAAGCATACTTTAATCTCCTAAATATAATCTCTGCCCTTTTCAATTAATGCTCAAAATGGATTTGCTGCCAAAGTGATTTTCCTACAGTAAAAGTCACCTTGATCTTTCCTATTCCTTAACTACAGTTAACTCTGTTGTCTTTGGGACCAAGCATAAACTCCCTTGGGATCCCGGGGAAACTCCTTGGTTGGGTATTCAAACTGCTTTGCAAACACACCTGAACCTATCTTTCTGGTCTAATTTTACACTTTCTCTTTCTTACATTCTGTGGTCCAATTAAACTGTGCTTCCTGCTGTTCCCCACAGGAACAGAATGTCCATCTCTCATCTCTATGCTTAGGCACTGCCTGTCCCTCTTTTCTGGAATGTTGTACCTCCTTACTTCCATCTGTTCATCTCTAGTTTCTTTCTAGACCCAGCTCAAGTACTACCTTTTACACGAAATTTTTTTCTGATTTATGCCCTATCTCCTAATGCTCTTTGTCTGAGACTCTCAATGCTCTGTTACCTTATATTTATTTTTGCATAGAGAGATGGAAAACTACTTTCACTTTTTTATCTTGGTATTACCATTAACCAAGAACATAGTAGGGTTAGCTAGATGGCATAATGAATAGAGTAGCAAACTTGGAGTCAGAAGGGTTTGTGTTCAAATCCAGTCTCAAACACTTATTATCTGGGTGATCATGGACAAGTTAACCCTGTTTGTCTCAGTTTCCTCATCTGGAAAATGATCTGGAAAAGAAAATGTCAAACTAATGTGGTATCTTTGCAAGAAAGCCCCAAATGGATTATGTGCAAGAGGCAATAAAACTATGCATACCTTTTACTACAGCAATACCACCACTAGGTTTGTATCCCAAAGAGATCACAAAAAAGGATAAAAAACCCAAATAGTTATAGCAGTTCTTTCCATAGAAGCAAAGAACTGGAAACTGAGGGGATGTACATCAGTTGGGGAATGGTTGTGATGAAACACTATTGTTCTAAAGGAAATATTGAGGGATAGAACTTCAGAATAGCCTGGAAAGATTTGTGTGAAGTGATACTGAGTGAAGTGAGGAGAACCAGAAGAACATATACTATACATGTTAACAGGACAACAACAATCAATTCTTAAAGATTTGTGATAGAAAAATAACCATCCAAATCAGAGAAGGAACTGTGGAGTTTAAATGCAAACCAAAGTTTTTTATCTTCAATTTTTAAAAATTGTTATATGTATTGTCTTTTTTCTATCTGATGTTTTTCATTTTGATTTGATTCTTCTTTTATAATATGATTAATATAGATCTATGTTTAGCATGATTATACATTTATAGTCTACATTAGATTGCTTTCTGTCAGGAGGAGGGATAAAAATGTAAAACTCAAAACCTTGCAAAAAAATGATTGTTGAAAAGTAACATTTCATGTAGTTGGAAAAATAAATAAAATATTTAATTAAAAAAAACCCTAAATGGCATCAAGAAATCAAATAAGACTGAAATGACTGAACAACAATAGCAACCACACATACCAGGCATTTAATAAATGCTCATCAATTGAAGAAGAGGTGAGAAGGAAGTACATGCCAGATATGGAGAACCTCCTATGAAAAAAGCACCCAGGTAAGAGATGGAATAAATAGTATAGTTTCACTGGTAGAGATAAAAGGTGAAGAGGTGTAACATGAAATAAGATTGGAGTACCTGATGGGAAACAGACTGGTGGATCTTATCTTATCTCATTGGATCCTCACAACAATCCTACTACATATGAGGAATCTGACATCACCACTTAGTACAAGGCCTGAGGCAGAGTAGACATTTAATAAATGTTTGTTGAATTTACTGGATTGAAATAATCAGATGTAGAACTTGAGATCAATCTTCTTTTTTCTTCTCTCTATTGCCTCTGCTTATAATGAAGAAAAAAAATCATTTGTGAAAAGAGGATCTGAAATGTTAGAAAAACAAAGAAGGCACTGGTATCTACCATGAAGATTAA
Source organism: Macrotis lagotis (assembly GCF_037893015.1). NCBI lineage: Eukaryota > Metazoa > Chordata > Mammalia > Peramelemorphia > Peramelidae > Macrotis > Macrotis lagotis. The sequence goes on along the minus strand of NC_133663.1, from coordinate 130,877,669 downwards.
TTTGGGATGGATTTGAGAAACAAATTCCAAATCTTGGGGGTTTATCTTAACAGTTAATCTGATGACTTCTGAATTAAAGTCTGATTAGCATCTCCCTCTCAAAATGTATGTAACTGCAAATGACAATAGTGCGCTTATTGTAAGTACAAACAAAATCTCACCCTAGGAAGGAGTGCTTCAGCTGAGCTATAATTGAGGCACAAAAGGCAGGAAATATCGCTGCCAAGAACATGCTGATTTTATTCCTAAATTTTGACAGTTAGTTCTTTTGTATGTATGTCACTTGGTCTTCACATAACAAGGGGTCTTAAGTCTGGGTTTTGAGACATTTGCCTTGAGGCGTTAATGAACACTTTTTTTTCAGACTATCATGTTACACTGTGCAATTAATAGAAGCCAATCAGAGTGCCATTAATACTAACAGAAGTCCTCTTGTCAGTTGCTATGATACAGTGTTCCCTTAAACTCCCACTTTGGGGAGAAAAACATTTGTTTTGTGGGTGATGCAAATAAATGCGGGCAGGGAGATTCAATCAATAAGAATTGATGAAAACTTATTTTGACTTTGGGTCAGATACTGAGGCTATAAAGAAAAGTCAAAAATGGTCTTTGACTTCATTGCCTGTTGGAAAAATAAATAAAATATTTAATTTAAAAAACCCTAAATGGGGTCAAGAAATCTTATATGACTGAAATGACTGAACTTATATACTAATAGAGTTTATATACTTCTAAATATATACTTATTTGCTAATAGAGTATTATATACTCTATATATAGTTTATATACTAATAGAGTAGATGATATATACATAAATTTATAGGAGCAAGAGAAATACAGTGGAATAAAACAGAGGAAGACATTAGCAGTTGGGGGCATCACAAAAGACTTCCTGTGGAAACTGAGTTTTAAAGGAAGCCAAGGACTCAAGAGTCAGAGCTTAAGGAAAACATTCCAAGTATGCAAAGGCATGGAGCTGAATAATGGAAACTTGCTATATTATAGGAGTACTAATTACTGAAGCTATAACCCATTCTTCAAAGGGCTAAAACTAATATTCTTTCTAGTTTCCCATCCAACATTAAGAAATTAGGAGGGGGCAGCTAGGTGGCACAGTGGATAGAGCACTGGCCCTGGAGTCAGGAGTACCTGAGTTCAAATCCGACCTCAGACAATAATTACCTAGTTGTGTGGCCTGGGTAAGCCACTTAACCCCATTTGCCTTGCAAAAACCTTAAAAAAATTAAGAAATTAGGAGACTGGAACAAGAAAATCTGGAGGAGGGTGTAGAAAATCCCTACATTTGGATGAATAGATTTAGGATAGTGACAAAAATGAAAAAGAATGGAAGGATCAAAGCATTTTGAAAAAGCCTTTTAAAATATTTATTCCTCAGGGCAGTTAAGTGGTTTAGTGGATAGAGCACCCGCCCTGGACTCAGGAGGACCTGAATTCATATCCAGCCTCAGATACTTAATAATTACCTAGTTGTGTGACCTTGGGCAAGTCACTTAACCCTCTTGTCTTGCAAAAACCAAATAAATAAATTAAATAAAAATATTTATTCCTTGAAATAATCTGGGAGGGAGTTTCTGTTATTATTTCTATTTTATATTTCAGGAAACTGAGGTAGAAAGATGGTTAAGTGACTTGCCCAGGGTCACATCTGTAGCATCTAAGATCAGATTTGAAATTGTCTTCATGTTCTGGGTTCTATCCACTGCCCTGCCTAATTGCCTCTAAGAAAAGAGCTTGAGTTTTTTTTAATTAGCTACAGATTACAAATGATAGAAAAATTTGGTTTCTAAAAGTTAAAAGCAATTAATAATAAAAAATTAATATTTACAATGTAAAGATTATCAGACTGCCTTCTGTGGGGGTTGGAGGGAGGGAAGCTAGATTGGGGAAAAATTATAAAATTCACAAAACAATAGAAAAAAGAATAAAAATAAATATTTATTTTTACAATCCTGAAACAATTGAATTATGATTAATTGAAATGACTAATCTTAGCTCTGGAGTTCAGGTGATGAAAAAGAATTCCTTTAATAAAGGAGTTGGGGATGATGAATGTAAAATGTCACATTAGTTATCAGATGGAGTCACTGTTTTGTTTGCTTTGCATAACTATTTTTTTTCTGATTGATATTTTAGTTTATTTTTAGTTCCAAGTTTTTCAACATTCATACAATTATTTATTTATGCTACACAATTTTCTTCCACCTTCCCTTATCCCTCCCCTCAATGACAATCTAGTGAATGTTGATCAACTATTTTTTTTCCTATGTTAAAAGGGAGAATTCAATGATAGTACAAGATATCAGGACTATAGTGAAACAGCAAATATCAATAAAAAAATTAATATTGAGACCAACTACCATCTGTACAATGTGATGCTTCATATTGCCTTAAAATGAGAAGTAATAAGAACAAAACAAGTCATGATTATGTTATTAATTTAGAATTTCATTATTCCATAAAAATAGTTTACCATTGCAATTCAAAATCTACCCCATCCCCAAATGGATGAAACCTTTAAAAAAATTATGGCCCAAGAACAATTATCATCTGTTAATTAGATTTTTGATAATGGATCACTCTACCCTTAACTAAATGGGGTTAATTGATTGGCTAAAGTACTGCTTCATTTTGGTGGGTATGTTTGCGAGACTACCTTAGTTTGTGATCAAATGACATAATGTATGTAAAACACTTTGCAATACTATTTTTTTAATTTTTTTTTGCAATACTATTTATTATGGTTGAGTATGACTTTACATGCTTAGGTATTTGTATTTATCACATACAAATTTACTATATATGTATATATTCTGTATATACATATATGATTTATATAGTAAAAATGGTAAATGGAAATTTAAAATGAGCAAATAATTATCTGATTATAATGGCCTATGCAAACTTACCTCTCAGGGTTCAGTGGTTCAGTGAATAAAGCACTAGTCTAGGAACCAGGAAGACACATTTTCCTGAGTTCAAATCTGGCCTCAGACACTAGTTGTGTAACCCCAAGCAAGTCACTTGGCCCTGTTTGGCTCAGTAAAATGAGTTGGAAAAGAAAAGGAAAAGTCACTCTAGCATCTTTGCCAAAACAAACTCCAGGTAGAATCATGGAGAGTTGGACACACTTGCACAAAAACAACAACAACAAAATCAGATCTGACATAAATTGCATCAAAACATTTTTCAACTCAAAAAAATAAGTCTGAATAATCACTGGATCGAAAAAGAAACACACATCCAAAAAACATGGTGTGAAAAATGGTATATTTAATGGTTTAAAATAATTGACTTTTTAGGTAGTTGTGTAATGCTGTATGTCTCCCCTATTTGCAAATTTTAATTTTCAGAGGCCCAAAAATGTTATTGTGGGGGAAAATGTTTGGATACATTTTCCCTTTTCATAATGACCAATGTAGGGATGAAAAGAATTATTTAAAAGGACTTTTGTAAAGATAAAGATTTGTATCAACTGCTAAAGGATTTAAGATATTGCTGCTGTTATAGATGAATATTTTGATACCTGGAAAGAGTAGGAATAGAACTTCGATTTAATAAAAAACTTTTATATCTATATCTATATCTATATCTATATCTATTATATATATATATATATATATATGTAACTTTCAGGTGCTATTTGAGCAGTTAATGAACTATGGTATAAATGCAAAAACTCAATAGCTTTGTCATTATATAGACTGAAGTCTCTCTTATATGCGAACTGTCTGAGATTTTATAGAGAAAAATAAATTTTTATTAAAAACTGGAAAATTTGAATGAAAAAATATGGTTTGTTGTGCACCTAAGGAGATATTGGACCATGTTTTGAAAATTTTGAATGGGGATAGGGGAAAGTGAGAAGGCAAGTTTTATAGTACCTCAGCTCATTTGCATATAACTGTTTTATGAGTGCCTCCACTTTCTCTCCTCTCCCCATTTTCTTGATTCCTTGCAATCTAACTTCTGATATCATTTCCCAGAAACTGCTCTCTCAAAAATTGCCAATGATGTCCTAATTGCCAGATTCAATAGTTTTTGCAAAATCAGCATTCTTCTTGATCTCTCTGCAGTTTTTTGAGACTTTCCCTTGAAATTCTTGGCTCTGTAGGCTTTTTCAATACCACTCTCTCTTGCCTGTCCAGGGCATTTTCTTTGACTGTCCCCCATGCCTGAAATGGTCTCCTTTATCATCTCTACCTACTGTCTTTGCTGGCTTCTTTCTAGTATCAACTAAGTCACATCTTATACAGGAAGGGTTTTTTTCCCTCAACTTCTCTTAATTCTATTTCCTTCCCTGGATAAGCTATTTTCTATTTATCCTGTTCATGTTTGTACATATTTGCTTGCTCTCACTCTCTCTCCTTTTAGATTTTGAACTCCTTAAAAGAAAGAATTCTCCTCTACTTTTATTTTATTTTATCTTATGTACCTGGCACATGGTAATACCTTAAAAATGCTTATTGACTCATTGAATGATTTAAGAGTCAACTTATGGTGCTGTGAACTCTGTTCCAGTTGGATAATGAATTATTTGGGGGAGTGAAAGCTGGGTGTGTTGATCCATTCTATCCCCAAACAGTCGATCTGATGAGATTTTTGACTTGAAGAGAAATGCAATTCACATTCAAAGGTAATGTTTTATAAAGGCCCTACTTTGGAATATAGCAGAGCTTTACCTAGATGAAGAATAGTGAAAGTCAATAGACAAGCAGTAGACAGAGAAGCAGTTTCTTGTAATACTGATGTTCCTGAGTGGACTAATGACATCAAAACCTCCAGCAAAGAATCATAAGTTTTCCTAAGCACAAGAATTTTCTTCACTCATGTATTTCTTGACAGTTTCCTCTAAGCATATATTCACACTTCACCACAAAGGGCATGGGTGGATGAGTTGGATCCAATTTTATATGTGGATTGTGAAATATTTTTTAATTTTTGTATTTGTTTAAAATATAAATATCTATGATATTGTTGTTTGCCTCGCTCTTTTGTAAATGACAATATTTGAGATATAGAAGTACCATTGTTATAACTTATAATATAAAATGCATTGTATTATAAATGAATGGTTATATACATGAGAAACACATTGATAGGATTCAAGAACTAGTATGTTAAGTGGAGGGAGGGAGGGAGGGTTTTCCTTCCCAAGAGTTACTTCAAGGACCTAGAGAAAATTGAAATATAGCCAAGTGGTGAAAGGCTCTTTTAGGAATCTAAATTTGTCAGTGGAGAGGAAGGTTGAAATAATAGAACCAACCCATTGTATAGTGGGCATCAACATGACTAGGTGATAGATGTGAGCCCTCTGTATAATGAAGAGAGATTATTTCATATCATCTACCTATTAATCTCCAAATTTACATTACACTGTGGGAATGCTATTCCTCACACATGTAAAAAAAGATAAAATGTTATCTGAGGCACCAGGGGAAGGTTGTTACCAAACCAAGGAAGCAAAGGAGAGAGAGATTAAGTTGGACTTTGAAAGAAGGGAAGGAAATCAATAAGAAAGGAGGAAGACTATTCCAGTCAGACAGAGTAGAATGAACAAAAGCACAGTTGCAGGAAAGCAGAGCATGTGTAGGGTGGCAGAGTGAATAGAGTATTGGAATTGAAGTCAGAAAAACCTGAATTCAAATCCAGATTCAGTTACTTACTAGTTGTGTGACTCTGGACAAGTCACTTACTCTCTCTAAACCTGTTTCCTCATCTGTAAAATCTGAATAATCATATATACATATATATATATATATTATAGAGAGAGATATTCAAAGGAGTAAATAAAATACAAAACACTTTGTCATCTTCAAAGTATAATGCAAATATAGTTGTTATTTCTAGTTGGCTGGAGAATAAATGTCATAATTGGGAATGGTAAGATTGGAAAAGTAGTCTACTATTAGCATAGGAAGGAGAAAGCTAAGCAAAAAGATTTTGGACTTTATTTTGTGAGTAACATAACCCTAGGAGACTTATTTTAAAGTCATATGAGAATTGGTTTAAATTAAAATTAACCAAGTGGGGGAAATTGTTATTAACACCAAGGATTAAGGCCTTAGGAAATGTTCATGACTAGATTAATGTCTCTTTGTTTTCAATTTTAAGACTCAAAAAGTTTTTTGAGTTGGACTCAGCTCAAGATTGCCTTCTATTTGCTCAGTTTATCCCTTCATCTTTGCTTCAACTCTACATTGCCATCTTTTATAAGCATGCTGCAATGGCTATGTCTTTGATAGTTTTTCATGTATCCAGCTCCTTTACATCTGAAAGGCTTGTTTTCTCAGCAGCAGAACAATCTCCAAGAGAGAAATGACTGATGAGCAAGTCAGATCTTGTAATAGGCAAAATTCTATAGAACAAGGAGATTGAGTCCCACAGCACTTGAGACATAAGAGTTTATAAAAATGAGTCACTATATTCTTAATGAGTCATTTATCACAGTGAAACTAACAAAATGTAAAGGAAAGAATTGTATGTGGTCCACTTGGATTTCAAAGACTATTTGACACAGTTCCACTCAAAAGTATAAATGGAAGATTCAAATGAAAATAATTCATCAACTTTCACTAATCAGGGATCCAAAAGATCAAGGTCAAGAAGTATAATAGAGGGAAAAAAGTAATTGACTCAAGAAAAGTAGAAGAACTGATTATCATGGCACATACTATTATCATGGCATATACTAGTATGAAAACCATACAAAGCATCTGAAAATATTTACCAAATAACTTTGATAGAACATTTAAAATAATATTTTTATTCACAGTTACATATAAAATCAATGTTTAACATTTATTTTTTAAAATTTTGAGTTTCAAATTCTTCCCTCTCCTCATCTTCCCTGTGAAGATAAGCAGTTTTATAAAGTTTATATATATATATAGAATCATGCAAAACATATTTCCACATTAGTCATGTTGTGAAAGAAAACACAGATTAAGAAAAAACACAAAAAAAACCAAAGTGAAAAATATGTTTTGATCTGCATTCAGTGTTCATCACTTCTTTCTCTGAAGGGGATAGCATTTTTCACCACGAGTCCTTTGGAAATTGTCTTAGATTGTTGTTTTGATCAGAGTAGCTAAGTTTTTCTTCTTTACAACACTGCTGCTACTATGGACAGTATTCTCTTGGTTCTGCCCATTCACTTTGTGTGTATTCATGTAAGTCTTCCCAGGTTTTTCTGAAATCATCCTGCTCATAATTTTTTATAGCACAATGATATTCTGTCACAGTCACATATCACAACTTGTTCAGCCATTCCCTGATTGATGGGCATCCCCTCAATTTCCAATTTTTTGCCACTACAAAAAAAGCTACAAATATTCTTGTACAAATAAGTCCTTTTCCTTTTTCAAATAAATGCTTTTGGGGCAGAGCCAAGATGGTGACAGGAGAGAAACCTCTCTTAGGTGCTCTCTCTCTGATATTTCCAAACTAATAAAATAAGAACTCTAACTGAATTTTTGAGAGACAGAACCCACAGAGGGATCCAGTGAGGCAGTTCTCCAGCCCAAGGTAAACTGGAAAAGAGCGGAAACGCTCTGCTCCATGGGATTAGAGGGGTGGCCTGCCAGAGTGAAGGAACTTCAGGTTCCTGGAGGCAGCCCCAGGGCACTGGGAGCTGTAGGTCACAGCAGTGGGGGCAGTTTCCCTGGGGACCACTGGGCACAACTTGGTGAATCAGTGGGGGAACCTCTCCCAGAGCAAGCTCGTGAAGCCCAACCCTCAGGGCACTCAGCAAGCAGCCTGGCTATGGCAGCCCAGATCCAGGAACCCGAAGCAGGCAGAGCCAGTAAGCAGGAGCCCCCAGGCATGAGTGCTAAGCCTAGGGAGGGGAGTAGAGAGAGACTGACAAGGACTGTCCTCTGTACCTGGAACAGGACTCTGGGGCTCTGACCACATTCAGATCCTGATCACAGTTTAGGTTCTCCATAGAACAGCAGACCCCGCCTCCACCTTAGCCCCGTGGCAGAGAGGTGCACTTGTGGTCATTCACAGACCAGGAGGGAAGACAGAGCCTCTCACATGGAGATCCTGTTGGTGGGGGGGTCCCAATAACACTCAAAAGTTCAGGAAGCAGCCCAAAACCAGGCACAGGCTAGAGAAATGAATAAGCAGAGAAAAAAGAGGAACACCATTGAGAAATACTTTGTCTATGATCCCAAGAAGGATCAAAATACTCAATCTGAAGATGAGGAGGTACAAGCTCCTGCATCTAAAGACTGCAAGAAAAATGGAAATTGGGCTCAGGGTATGACAGAGCTCAAAAAAGATTTTCAAAATCAAGTGAGGGGAAAAGAAATGAGAGAGATGCAGGAAAAACATGAAAAAGAAGTCAGCAGCTTAGTCAAGTAGATCCAAAAAAAATGGTAAAGAAAATAATATGTTAAAAAACCAGCATAGGTCAAATGGATAAAACAGTTCAAAAAAAGTTATTGAGGAGGGGGTGGCTAGGTGGCGCAGTGGATAAAGCACCAGCCTTCGAGTCAGGAGTACCTGGGTTCAAATCCAGTCTCAGACACTTAATAATTACCTAGCTGTGTGGCCTTGGGCAAGCCACTTAACCCCATTTACCTGGCAAAAACCTAAAAAAATAAAAATAAAAATAAAGTTATTGAGGAGAAGAATGTTTTAAAAAGCAGAATTAGCCAGATGGAAAAAGAGAAGGAAAGCTCTCTGAGGAAAACAAATCCTTCAGCTGTAGAATGGAACTGAGGGAAGCTGCTGAATTTATGAGAAATCAAGATACAATACTTCAAAACCTAAAGAATGAAAAATTAGAAGAAAATGTGAAACATCTCAATGAAAAAACAACTGATATGGAAAACAGATTCAGGAAAGATAATTTAAAAATTATTGGAATACCTGAAAGTCATGATCAGGAAAAGAGCCTTAACATCATTTTCAAAGAATTACTAAAGGAAAAGTGCCCTGATTTCCTAGAAGCAGAGGGCAAAATAGAAGGTGAGACTCCACCAGTCTCCCACAGAAAAAGATCCAAAAACACAACCCCCAGAAATATTATAGCCAAGTTCCAGAACTCACGAGTCAAAGAGAAAATATTACAAGTAGCCAGAAGGACACAATTCAAATATCATGGAACTGCAGTCAGGATCACACAGGACTTAGCAGCAACTACATTAAAAGCTCATAGGGCTTAGAATATAATAATCCTGAAGGCAAAAGAGCTCAGAATGCAGCCAAGAATCAACTACCTAACAAAACTGAATGTCCATTTCCAGGGAAAAAGATGAACTTTCAAAGAACCAGGGAAATTTCAAATGTTGCTGTTGGAATGGCCAGTGCTGAACAGAAAGTTTGATCTTCAAATACAGGACTCAGGTGAAGCATTGAGAGTGGAGGAGAAGGGTAAAATATGAGGGACTTAATGATGACCAACTATATGTATTCCTGTATAGAAAAATAATACTGATAATACTCATATGAACCTTATCATTTAGAGAGATGAATTTGAAGATATAATATACTGTTAAAATGGAGTCAATGGCTAAAAGGGAAATGTAATGGGAGAAAGAAAAAGGAGAGGTGGAATAGGCTAAGATATTTCATATAATAAGACTTTTTATTACAATGAGCTATTGCAATGATATGGAAGGGGGGGGAAGGCAAAGGGGAATGAGGAAACCTTCGCTCTCATCAGAGGTGGCTAGGAGAGGAAAGAGCATATATACTCAATGGGGTATGGACATCTAGAGTAAGAAGGAGAGAAGGGGGACAGGGGGAAGGGGGGAATGTAAGTGATGGAGGAGAGGTTGGACCATGGGGGGAGAGTGGTCAGATATAATATATATATATATGTAATATGTATATGATATATACATATTCTATATATATATATTAATATGTTTTCTTTTTTACTTTTTTTTTTGCAAGGCAAATGGGGTTAAAGTAGCTTGCCCAAGGCCACACAGCTAGGTAATTATTAAGTGTCTGAGACAGATTTGAACCCAATGTCTGAGACTGGATTTGAACCCAGGTACTCCTGACTCCAGGGCCAGTGCTTTATCCACTGCACCACCTAGCCGCCCCTTCTTTTTTACTTCTTGAAAGCGACTAGGATTGGATGGCCTGTTGGGGCCATAGGGACAGGTGGATGCTGGGTCTAAGGGGTGGTATGTGGGCTCTGGACCTCTTGGCTCCAAGGCCAGGGATCTGTCTGCTACCCCACTCAGCTACCCTACAGCATGTTTAAGAAGAGGGACAGAGTGAAAGGAGAGAGAAAATATAGTATACGGTACTGGGGAAGTACGAATGGAGGGAGTTCCGATCAGCAATGGCAACGGAGGAAAAATATGGAAGTAGCTTTTGTGATGACTTATCATAAAGAGTGTGTTCCACCCATGATAGAGCTGGAGGTGTTGAAACACAGACTGAAGCACATTTATTATTCTTTTTTTCAGGGGGGGGTGCAGGACAAATGGGCTAGGTGGCTTGCCTGGGGCCACACAGCTGGGTGATTGTTGGTGGTCTAAGGCTGGATTTGGACCTGGGTGCTCCTGGCTCCAGGGCCGGTGTTCTGTATGTTGCGCCACCTGGCCAAAATTATTATTATTATTATTATTTTTTTTTTTTTGGTTTTTGCAGGGCAATGGGGTTGGGATGGCTTGCCCAGGGTCATACAGCTGGGTGATTGTTGGGTGTCTGGGGCCAGATTTGGGCTTGAGTGCTCCTGGCTCCAGGGCCGGTGCTCTGTCCATTGCACCACCTGGCTATACCTATTATTAGTAGTAGTAATTATTATTATTATTAATTTTTATTTTTTTCTCTTTCCTTTACTTGATCACTCATGCAGGTCTATATTTTTTGGGAGAGGGGGTATTATGTTTACTCTTAAACAAGAATATTTTAGTAATGTATAAAAAATCATTTGTACAAAAATATGAATAAAATTAATCAAGTTGAAAAAAATAAATAAATTCTTTGAGATATAGACCTAGTAGTGGTGTGGCTGGAACAAAGTTTTACAGACTTTTTGGCAAAGTATGAAATTGTTTTTCAGGATGGTTGGATCAGTTCACAATTCTATCAACAATGCACTAGTATCCCATATTCCCTCCAATATTTGGTCATGTTCCTTTTTTTTGTCATATTTGTAAATCCAATATGTGTGAATGGAACATCAGAGTTGTTTAAACTTGCATATTTTCATCAATAATAATTTTGAGCACTTTTTCATATGACTAGATAACTTTGATTTATTTATCTGAAAATTATCTGTTCATATCTTTTGGCCATTTATCAATTGAGGAATAGCTCATATTCTTATAAATTTGACTCAGTTCTCCATGAATTGGAGAGAGAAAATCTTCATCAGTTATGCTTGCTATAAAAAATTATCATCTTTCTGCTTTTCTACTAATCCTTGTTGCATTGGCTTTGTTTGTATAAAAATTTTAAATTTAATTAAATTTAAATTTAATATAATCAACATTATTCAATTGATATCTCATAATGCTCTCTATGTCTTGTTTCATCCTAAATTTTTTTCCAATCCATAGATCTGGTAGGTTATTTTAAAGAAACAAACACTACCATGAACACATCAAGAGTGGAGAATTTGAACCAAGGTGAGTCTTGGCTCTGTCTTACTAGCTCCATGTTTTCAAGTAAGTCTCTCAACTTTCATAAGTTTCCAGTTCTTTGTCTATCAAAATGAGTGTGAAATCCAAACATTATTCATGTCATGAGGTTGTTGAGCAAAGCTTACATTTACATAAAGTGCTTTAAAAATGCAAATAAAGTGCTTTGTTAATTCAATCAGGCAATAAACATGTAGCACCTACTATGTGCCAGTCACTGCATTATACACCGGGCAAAAGACAATCCTTGTTCTAGAGGAACTCACAATTGATGGGTGACAACAAGCAAACAACTATGTAAAAATAAGCTAAACAGAGACAAGTAGAAAATATTTGAGAGGGAAGACATTAGAATTAGGTAAAATTTGAAAATGTTTCCTATAGAAGATGAAGTTTTTAGCTGGAACTAGAAGGAAACCAGAAAAACTAGAAAGCAGAGATATGGAAGGAAATCATTCTACTGATGAGGGACTAGAAAATGCCCACAGATGAGAGATAAAAAGTCCTGTTTATGGAACAGTAAGGAGGTAAATATCACTAGATTAAAGAGTATCTGGGACTTCTGGCCAAGATGGCAGAGAGAAGCCTGTTTTAAAGTCTCCTGGCTTTCCATCAGAACATGAACCAAGCCTCTTAACAAAATTTGGATCCACAAGAATCCAGAGAAGACCCTAGGAGAACATCACACAGCAAGGTCTGTCACAGGGGAGCATGAACATGCTGGAGGCAGAGAGTTGAGAGCCAGAGCAGGGGAGGAGTGATGAGGCCAAAGGGACTGACCTGGGAGCAGCAGCAGAAGCATTTGTTGTGTGTGCATCTCATATAAGGAAGATTACAGTGTCCAGACATCTATCCATTCCATCTGATTAGCTTGACTTAGTCTGGAAGACCTGGCCTTGAGGCCCCAAGCTTTCAACCAAGTCCCTGCATTTCCAGCTGAGTCCTCCTCCACCCCCATTCTTGTGGGAGAGCATGACTCTCTCCAGAACAAACACAGTAATAGCCCCCAGGTGTTTGCACTTTGCCCCAAGACTCAGGTGTGGGTGGCAGATCTCCCCTAGCACTGATTGTGGATTAAGTTGATTAATTTTCTAGCCTGAGGGTCCAGCCTTTATTGTGCCAGGACAACCCAGATACCTGGATTTCCTACCAGTGAGCAGGGCCTCTAGGAATCTCAATAGTGAAGGTCTGTGTGAACCAGCTCCTCCCCCAACACAATACCCTAGGGAAAGGGCGTAACATGAAGAAAGGCCAGGCAAAGTGGGGTCCATTGAATGTTACCTTGAAGCCAAGGATCCTAACTCAGAGAGGACTAGAGTTTCAGAGGAGAGTATGAATTGGTCTTCAGCCCAGAAATACTTCTTAGAAGTGATCAGAAAGGAGTTTTAAAATCAAAAGGAAAAATTGGAAAAAGAAACACAAGAGAAAAATTAACATTATGCAAGAGAAAATTAGAATCTTACAACAAGAAAACAAATCCTTTGAAAATACAATAGGACAAGGGCAAAAAGAAAATAATTCTCTCAAAAATACAATTGGGCAAGTGGAAAAAGACAACTCCTTCAAAAATAGAACTGACCAATTAGAAAAGGAGGTAAAAAAGGTAAATGATGAAAACTCCTCTCTAAAAAAAAGATTGGAATCTGTGGAAACTAATGACTTCATGAGACAAAGAATATGTTAAACAGAAATTTAAAAATGAAAAAAAAGAGGAAAATGTAAAATACCTCATCAGCAAAACAATAGGCCTAGAAAATAGATCTAGAAGAGACAGTTTAAGAATCATAGGACCTCCTGAAAGCCTTGAAGGATAAAAAACCTGGAATCTATACTTCAGGATATAGTAAAGGAGAACTGCCCTGATATCCTGGAAACAGAGGGCAAAATAGTTATTGAATAGTTATTGAAAGAAATTACAATACATGAAGAGAAGCTATTGCAGTAGAGGGGAAGAAGGGAGAAAGTGAGAACTGCCTGACTCTTACTCTCATCAAATTTGGCTCAAAGTGGGATTACCACACATACTCAGTCAAGTTTGGAAACTTGTCTTACCTCTCAAGTATTAAGAAGGGAAAGGAAAAGGGGGGGGGGGGGGAAGAGGAACTGACAGAAGGAAAGGAAGGAAGAAGGGATAAAGGGAAAGGGGAAAGAAAGGGGGAGGGGTTGGACAGAAGAGAGCAAATACATTGAAGGAGGTCGTATTCAGAAACAATATACTGGAGAATAAGGTTGGTAATTAAAACATTGAATATGAACAGAATGAACAGAATGAACTCTCCCATAAAACAGAAGTAGACAACTGAGTGAATTATAAACCAGAATCTTATAATGTGCTGTTTACAAGAAAGGCAATTGAAGAAGAGATACATACAGAGTAAAGGTAATAGGCTGGAGCAGAATATATTATGCTTCAACTGAAGTGAAAAAGGCAGGGATATCATATAATCCTTATCTCAGACAAAGTAGCAACAAAAATAGATCTCATAAAAAGAGATAAGTAAGGAAACTATATCCTCCTACAATATACCATAGACAATAAAGTAATTTCAAAACTAACTATGTAAGCATCCAAATTCTTAAAGGAGAAGCTGAATGAGTTACAGGAAGACATAGATAGCAAACTCTACTAGTGCGAGACTTCCCTCTCTTAGAATTAGATAAATCTAGCTAGAAAAATAAATAAGTGCCACCTAGCCACCCTCATTTCTAAAATATATAGAGAACTGAGTCAAATTTATAAATGATACAAGCCAGTCCCCAAATGACAAATGGTCAATGGCAATTTTCATATGAGGAAATTACAGCTATTTATAGTCATATGAAAAATTGCTCTAAATCATTATTGATTAGAGAAATGTAAATTAAAATCTCAGATTAACCAATATGACAACAAAGGATAATGATCAATGTTGGAGAGAATATGGGAAATCTGGAAAACTGACACATTGTTGGTGGACTGTGAACTGATCCAACCTTTCTGGAGAGCAATTTGGAATTATGCCCAAAGGGCAATAAAAATGTGTATACCCTTTGATCTAGAATACAGTTACTGGATCTATATCCTGAAGAGATCATGAAAAAGGGTCAAGACCCTACATGTACAAAAATATTGATAGCAGCTCTGTTTGTAGTGGCAAAGAATTGGAAATTGAGGGGATGTCCACCAATTGGGGAATGACTGAACAAATTGTGGTATATGTATATGATGGAACACTATTGTTCTATATGAAATCAAGAGGGATGGGATTTCATAAAAACCTAGAAAGAATTCCATGAATTGATACTAAGTGAGATGAGCAGAACCAGAATTATATTATACACCCAACAGCAACATGGATGTGATGATCAACCTTAATGGACTTGAGGAACTGAAACAACTAGTAGGTGTCTGAAGCCAGAGATTTGAATTCAGGATGATGGCCCTTTCTGCCTCCAGATTCAAGACTATTCACTGCACCACCCAGCTGCCCTAAGAACCTTCTAACTCATCACTCCAGGACTGGTCACTAGATGATGAATATGACATTTATTTTCTTTTTACAAGGAAATTGGGCTTAAGTAACTTGTCCGGGATCACACAATCAGTGTCTGAGGCTAGATTTAAACTCAGATCTTGCTGACTCCAGGGTAGGTGTTTTATCAACTACCACTTAGTTGCCATCAATATGACACTTACAAAGCCTAAAGTAGGGAGTGCTTCAAGATATTAATATTATAGAACATTTGTTGAATTATAATAAGAGTATGGACAACAACCAGAATACATACAAAATACAGATTTACCACACTTTATTTCCTGATGTACTTTATGGTGCTTCCATAGCAAAAGGACACTCTCCCAAACATTGCACTACCCCACAGACATGACTTTTAGGCAAAGGCTGTGCAGCGTATGGTTTCTTTGTGTCAGGCACAAGAAGTTTTTGTTTCTGTTGTTGCTGATCCTGTTATTGTTTTCCACAGAGGTGGTTCCACAGAACAGAGGTCAAGCTGCACAGAAAATACATGAACTACGCATTCTACAAATTCCACTTGCTTCAAGCAGTCTTCACGGCTACTTCCACTTTAAAATGACCTTCCCTTCCCTCGGATTAGGACTCTATTGATACCTCTCTTATGTAATTGAATTATTTTGTAGTATAGAAATTTGCCTTGTTACACTCTTCTCCTACTATTTGCATAGGGCCATATGAAGAAAGCATTTTGTTTAAAACCTAGGATATTAATCTTTGGAAGATTAGGTCATGGATCCCACTCCCTTGAGCAGTCTGGCGAAGTGTATGGACCCCTTCACAGAATGTTTTAAAATGCTTACAATATACATAGGATTACAAAAATATTGAAATAAAATTATCAAAATATATATATTTTTGAAGTTCATGAATTTCAGATTAAGAATCCCTACCTTAAAAAGGATTCTATAAAGGTCAGTTCTAGAGATAATGGTAATCAAGAGAAAGAAAAGGGGAAAAAAATGGAGGAGACTAAACCTTAATTGAACATTGCTTCTCTCCCAATCCCTAGCACAATTTTCTAAACATAGTAGGTACTCGGAAAATGTTTAGTGAGTTTAATTGAATTTTTGAATCATTGAATGCCATAGAATAGCTATAGGTTATAGCTCAATAATCAGAATAAATGATCTACTTAACAGAGAATAATAATTGCATATGAAGGGCTTCTTTTGGTTAACTTACTGGACTTAGATCAACCTCTTGCAAAAGGATGCTCATGAGGACCCACTAAGTGGATACTAAGTGGGTAATGGGAGACAAAAAGAACATGGCATAAGGACATAGTAGAATGAACAGAATAATCAGAGATATTGCTGACTGGAAGAAATGTTGTAAAAATTTTATAAGTGTAAAAAATTTATTTAAATTTTATATGGAAAGAAAGAAGAAACCATGAAGACTCTGGTAAATGATGAGTATGATAATGGGTAGTGTGATAATTGAGAGAAGAATACACTAATAAATGGGCACTGTGCCAGTTACTAAATAGAGCATGGACAAGTGGCTGGGAAAGCCTGGATAAAGCTCAAATGAGACATCAAAGACCTAGCAACAAGAGTTCATGAATACTGTATTATAAAACAAGTAGATAAACAAAAAAAAATGATAAAAACAACTTTGAAAGGCCTCAATGTTAGAAACTCTAGAGTCCTCAAGAAAATGTATATAAGGATTCACAAATTTATAAATATTCAAAGAATATGAACAAGTAATTTTCAGAAGAAATCAAAGTTATCAATAATCATATGAAAAATGCTCTAATCACTACTGATTAGAGAAATGCAAATAAAAACAATTCTGAGATACCACCTCATACCTATGTATTGGCTAACATGACAGAAAAGAAAAATGACAGATGCTGGAGAGGATGTAGAAAGATGGGTACACTGATGCACTGTTGGTAGAGTTGTGAACTAATCCAACCAGTTTGCAGAACAATTTGAAACTAAGCCCAAAGGGTTATAAAACTGTGCATAATCTGTGACACGGCACTATTAGGTCTGTATTCCAAAGAGATCAAAGAAAAAGGAAACAGACTGATTTATACAAAAATATTTATAGCAGTATTTTTTTTGCTGTGGCAAGAATTGGAAATTGAGAGGATGCCCATTATTTAGATAATAGCTGAATAAATTGAAGTATATGGTAGTGATAGAATTCTACTGTTTTATAAAAAATGATGAGCAGGATGGTTTCATAAAAACAGTAACAACCATATTAAAAACAATGATCAACTGTAAAAACTTTAGTTACTCTGATCAAGAGTCCAAAGGACCCATGATGAAAAATACTATCCACTTTCAGAGAAACAACTAATGAACTCTGAATGAAATTGAAGGATACTTTTTACTTTATTTTTCTTATTTTTATGTGTATGTGCTTTCTTTTTCAACATGGTTGATATGGAAACATGTTTTGTATGACCTCACATTTATAATCAATATCATAATGCTCCCCTTCTCAAGGAGAACAGGGGAGAATTTGGAACTCAAAATTTTAAAAAAGAAATGTTTAAAAATTTTTACATGTAATTAGGAAGTAGTTAATGAAATAAAAATATATTTTAAAAATGCATACAAAAAAGCATCTTAAACAAGCACAAGAAGAATAAAAGAGAACTTGATTTGCTTTTGCTTTCTCATTGTTTAAACCCTGTAACTGAGTAAATGAGCCAGCTCATCCAGCTTGGTTTTGTCATATCTCAGGCCTCTGACACATTTATGTTGCTGGAAACCACAGCAGTGGTGGCAGCAGCACCATGGAGACAGGGGCAACCAGGGACACATTCAGAAATGCAGGTTTCAGGGGCTGATGTTGAAATGTATCTATTACTTGTCCAGATCTACCCACATTAGCAGATGCCACTCACCAAGCTAAGCATATATATGGGGTGGGGAGATGCTGAGAAGTGAGAGAAGGATGGCTAGTGCCAAGCTTGGCAACCCACAAAGGTCAGTCATGCAGCCAGAAGTCTGGCCACCTTCTAAGTATAACAAGGTTGCCCTGGCCTCACTCTCTCAGTGCCAGGGCTATTACATTTTCTCTCCCCCCTGCCACATGCATATTTTGAAAGGATGAAGTCTCTTTTCTCTGTAATCAATTCAAGTCTCTACTGACTGTTGTTCTTCCATTTTTAGGGAACCAGTGACTAACACTGAAGCTTCATTTGATCATTTAAAACAAGATTCATTTTTTCAAAGGAAAATTTACTTCAAAGACAAAGCAAGAGTAAACATTCAAACATTTTCTCTAGCACCTCTTGGGCATAATTCCCAACTACACATCTCCCTTTGTATACTTCAAAATCTATGAAGGGCAATGGGCTCCCAAATGGAAGAAAACATTAATGATATTACAAGTATGTTTACAGGTTCACTTGTAGGGTACATGGAGTCCCAGGAAAATATTTCTTGCAAAGTCCCTGTCAATATAAATAGTTTGATTAATAATACAGAATTCCTGAGCTTATGTGAGGAATAATTAGTTGATGGAGAAATAGAAAAATTAGCTTACAATATTCATCTTTTCATTAACAATATGTTGATTTAAACACTGAACTATATAGTGCTTAAATTACTTTTAAATTTCTAGTCTAGGTTGTCAATCCCCAGAATTGCCAAGATTACTGCAATAGTCTCCTTAAATGGTCTCCTTGAATCCAGCTCTTCCCTTTTCCAATCCATTCTTCATAGAGAGGCTAAATTGCTTCTCTTAAAGTGCAGTCCTGATTATATCATTCCTTTCCTCAAGAAGCTTTTGTGGTTTTCCATTGCCTTCAGGATCAAATACAAAATCCTCTATTTGGCATATTAAAGCCCTTCAACAGTTTGGTTCCAGTCCATCTTTCCAGCCTAATTATCCATTCCTTTTCCTCATGCAGTAAATGATTTCAGCTTTATTTGCTATTCCCTATCCACAATATCCTTTCTCCTTTCTCTCTGTATTTTGCACAGGCAGTCCTTCTGTGTTTGGTATTCTCTCCCTTCTATACTTCCACCTCTTGAAATCCTTCATATCCTTCAACTCTCATCTTAAATGTCAAAAAATTATCTTGATTCCCCCAATTTTTAGCTCCCCATTCAAGTCACTGGGCATTTATTTTTATATAATCTGTATCTATTCATCTGTGGACATGTCCTCCTTAGTAAAATGTAAACTATTTGAGGACAGGCACTCTAGAACATAGTGCCTTAGATCCATGTTTATGGATGGTACTGATACTACCTAGCCCTGACTGTCCTCATGGAGCTCATAAGTTATGGTATAGCCAAAAATAGCTATATTATCAGTCAAGTTATTATGAGTGCCAGATCAAGAAAGAAAGAACTCAAGATAAAATGTAGGTTGGAGAAAACTAGAAGGATCAGAAAGAGGTGGCAGCTAACCTAAAACTTTATGAAGAAAAAAGATGGCTTTTGATAGACTTGAGGTAAAGAGAGTGGGCATTCCAGATACAAATGCACACAGGAACAATCAGAGTTCTATAGAATAGGTCCTATTTCTATTTGGTTGGAATACAATTACATAAAAATAGTTATGCAAACAAAATGTAATAATGGCAATACATAATGTCAAATAAAATCTAGAATGAAATATCTCCACAAAAAACCCCAAAAATTATAAGTGGCAATGTAGAATAGTAAATTGGACAGGTGGGTGGTGCAGTGCATAGAGCATTGGTCCTAGAGTGAAGAAGATTAATTTTCTTGAGTTCAAATCTAGCCTCAGATACTTAGTAGTTGTGAATCTCTGGGCATGTCACTTAACTGCTTGCCTCAGTTTCTTGTTCTGTAAAATTAGCTGAAGGGGGAAAATGGCAAACCAATCCAGTATCTTTGCCAAGAAAACCTCAAATGGGGTCACGAAGAGTAAGACATAACTGAAACAACTGAACAACAAGAATAGTAAATGGATTCCTGACCCTAGAACCAGTAAGACCTGGATTTTAAATGCTACTTCTGACATGTACAGGCTGCATAATCCTGGGTATGTCAAAACATCTCAGCATTTCAGATAACTAAGTCTTTACACTGTAGAGAAGATGCAGACCTCCATGGATGGAGAGAACTTTTTTGCCTCAGAGTTTTCTATATCACTGAATCCACCGTTTAATTTCTAGCCTATTATTAGAGGCAGCTGGTGTTGCAATGGATAGCGTGCTGGACCTGGAATCAGGAAGACCTGAGTTCAAACCTTGTCTCAGATGTATTCTAACTGTGTGACCCTAGTTAAATCATATAACCTCTATTTGCCTTAACTTCCTCAATTGTAAAGTGGAGGGGAAAATAATTTCTCCCCTGTTGGGATATTCTGAGGATCAAATGAGATAATGTTTTTAAAAAGCACTTAACACATAGTTGGTAAAAAATGATTATTCCCTCCCTCCCTATCCAAGAGTGATTGCTCTGATTAATATGAAAATGTTCACCAACCCATGACCTACTATCAAGTGTTGTCTTGTGTATCTTTCAATGACGTCATTATGAAAAATTTTATATGCTTGGTTAACTACATAAATCAAACAGCAATTAATTTATTATGAAAATAATTGCTATTAATAAATGTGCCCAATAATGGCACAAAATAATTACTATTACAATAATTACCAAAAATAATTACTATTAATAAATCTGCCCAGACAAACATAGAGCTTTCAAGAAAATAATAGATTTAATCACATTATCAAAACCTTATTGAGAACAAAAGTTTTGTATTATTTCAAATGAAAGGATATTTGAAGTGTCTGTTTTATCTTAATCTCCTTTTTAATGGTTATTTTTGTATATGTTTCATAATGCAATCTAACACTACAATATTATATGTATATAAATTATAAATAAACAAAATATTTTACTGATAGCATTGTACTACCAAACCAACTTGGAGGGCACCATCCTAGTACACTGAGAGTATAAACGATTCTCCCAGTTTGGTGTGTCAGGGGCCACTCTGCTCTTAGCTAGCCTGTCTCTTTATAGTTCCTTACAAAAATAGAGCTGAAATTTCTGCCTTGCAGATTATATTCACTACCTTTAGACTTCCACCTGTAAAACAACAAAAAAGGAAAAATGTGTTTCCAAATCCAAATTGATTATTTCTGAGGATTCAAAGACAGTGACTGAGGTATCCAGTCAGGATGGCTCAAATGGAATCAAGAATTGCAACTACACTTGTATCTCCATTGAAAAGGACCAAGATGACCTCACTATGTTTGTGACAAATGAAAAGCAGGGATATTTTGCTCTAAACTTAAGTGTCTCGGTTTCTTTCTTTCTTTTTTTTTGGTTTGTTTTTTTTTTTAGATTCCTTTGCAAGGCAAATGGGGTTAAGTGGCTTGCCCAAGGCCACACAGCTAGGTAATTATTAAGTGTCTGAGACCCGGATTTGAACCCAGGTACTCCTGACTCCAGGGCCAATGCTTTATCCACTGTGCCACCTAGCTGCCCCATCTCAGTTTCTTTTGACCTACTCTAATTATGCTCACAAAGCTTTGCACTTTCTCTGATGAGGGCATCGTATGCTCGGTGGTCCTGTCTTTCCCATACCTTACAATCAAATCTCACCCCAGATACTTGCCAATTACTACCTGTGTGACCTTGGACATGTCACATAATGCTGATTGCCTCACATCTAGGGCCATCTCCTGTCTTCCTGATTCCTACCTGGCCACTGGAGGAGAAAGTGAGGCAGGTGACTTAGCAAAGCAAGCCCTGACTCACATTCAATTCATGCACTTGTCATGGCATTACCACCCTGATATCATGGTCTTCTTCTAGAATAAAGTACAAACATTACAAAGGTCTTAAGAGAGACCTTCAGAATTTACCAGTACTCAGAGCACTTTGAGACTCTATAATTAATTGGGTTGGACTTAATCCACACTTTAGTTAACAAGGAAAGCCTGAGTGGGGAGATATAGAGAGGAGTGTGGGATGCTTGGGGGAGGGTTACAAATGGTTCATGAAATGATTTGACTTTGGATGATATTTTGACTCATGAGGATTTTGTGTCCTTGGAGGGTACTTGAAAAGGGAGTAAGAAAAAAAATTATTATAATTTGATGTAATCCAATTCTCTTGAGAAGTATATTTCTATTGAGCTAGAAGAGGGGAGGTCATTTAGTGACTGAGGCAGTGCTGCTTATACAACAATCAAAAATCAATCAGTGATTGTACTTTGACTGATAGTACTTTGAGTTTACCAAGCAATCAATAACTCAAACTTTGATTGATGGTACTTGATTAATAGCACTTAATTGATAAATAAGACCAGGTGAAGAGGCACCAATATCTATTGTTTTAGAGGAAAAGAAGGGAGAATGTGAACACTGAGTAAATTCTATTCAGTAGATTTGACCCAGAAAGGGAATAAGACACATTTCCACTTGGGTTTAAAAATCTATTCTACTCTATAGGGAAAGGGGTGAGGCAGGCAAAGGGATTGATAAAAGGAAAGGTGAAGGTATAATACAAAATAAACTGTAAGTTACATTTAAAAAGAAAAATTAAAGGAGAAAGGGAGTAAAACTTTGGTGAGAAGGAATAAGAAGAAAGAAAAGAGAAAAATATAAATGAGGGAACATTTCCCTCAGCATGAAGGGAAATATAGAATTAATTATCTTAACTGTATATGTGAATGGGATGAACTATCTCATAAAATAGAAGTGGATAGCAGAATGGATTAAAAACCAGAATCCTACAATATGTTGTTTATAAAAAACACATTTGAAGCAGAGAGATACAGACATGGTAAAGGTAAAAGGATGGAGCAAAATATATTATGCTTCAGTTGAAGTAAAAAAAAAATCAGAGGTAGCAATCCTGATCTCAGTTAAAGCAAAAGCAAAAATTGATCTCATTAAAAGATAAGGAAGAAAACTGCATCTTCTTAAAAGGCACCATTGATAATGATGCTATATCATTATTAAACACATATGCACCTAGTGGCAAAACATCTAAATTCCTAGAGGAAAAGGAGACACAGAAAGCAAAACTTTAATGGGGGACTAGCCTCCTTCTCTCAAAACTAGATAAATATAATCATAAAATAAACAAGAAGGAAGTTAAGATAGACTTCTGGAGAAAACTTCATGGGGATAGAAAAGAATATACTTTTTTCTTTGCTTATCACGGCACCTATACCAAAATTGATCATGTACTAGAGCATTAAAAATCTTATAATCAAATGCAGAAAGGCAGAAATAATAAATGCATATTTATTATATCATGATGCAATAAAAATTACATGTAATAAAGGGACATGGAAAGATAAACCAAAATCAAATTGGAAACTATATAACTTAATTTTAAATAATGAGTGGATCAAATAATAAATCATAGAAATAATCAATAGATAATATCGAAGAAAATGATAACAATGAGACATCATACCAAAATTTATGGGATGTAGCCAAAGCAGTTTTGAAGGAAATTTATATATCTCTAAATGTTTATATGAATAAAATAGAGAAAGAGAACAATGAATAGTGTATGCAACTGAAAAAGTTTGAAAAAGAACAAATTAAAGATCCCCAATTAAACACCAAATTAGAAATTCTGAAAATCAAGGAAGACATCAATAAAATTGAAAGCAAAAAACCCATTTATCCAATAAATAAAAACTAAGAGTTGGTTTTATGAAAAAGCCAATAAAATAGATAAATCTTTGGTTAATCTGATTTTAAAAAGGAGATAGGATCAAAAATAAAAAGGGTGAACAAGACACCAATGAGGACGAAATTAAGGAGATAACATGGAGCTATTTTGCTGAACTATATGCCAATAAATTTGATAATCTGAGTGAAATTGATGAATATTTACAAAAATTCTAACTGCCCAGATTAAGGGAGGAGGAAATAGAATGCTTAAATAATCCTATTTCAGAAAAAGGAATTGAAGAAACCATCAATAAACTCCCTAAGAAAAAGTCTCTAGGTCCAGTTGTATTTGCAAGTTAATTCTACTGATCATTTAAGTAGCAATTATTTCTTATTCTACATAAACTATTTTAAAAACTAGGAGAAGGAGTTTTGCCAAATTCTTTTCTTGACTTCAATATGGTGCTGATACCTTAACTAGGAAGAACCAAAACAGACATGAAAATTATAGACCATTCTCCCTAAATAACACTGATGCAAAAATCTTTTTTTTTGAAAAGTGCAATTTTATTCCTTTAATTAATTAATTAATTCATTTTGAATTTTACATTTTTTACCCTAATCTCCCTTCTCCTCCCCCCAAATAAGGCAATCTGTTAGTCTTTACATTGTTTCCATGGCATACATTGATCTAAGTTGAATGTGATGAGAGAGAAATCATATCCTTAAGGAAGAAAAATAAAGTATAAGAGAGATAGCAAAGTCACATAATTAGATAAATTTTTTTTAATTAAAGGTAATAGACTTTGGTTTTTGTTTAAACTCTACACAAATGGATACAAATAGTATTCTCCATTGCAGAGAGCCCTAAATTGTCTTTCATTGCTGCACTGATGGAATGAGCAAGTCCATTAAGTTTGATCATCAACACCATGTTGCTGTTAGGGTGTACAATGTTTTTTCTGGTCTTCTCATTTCACTCAGCATCAGTTCATACAAATCCTTCCAGGCTTCCCTGAATTCCCATCCCTCCTGGTTTCTAATAGAACAATAGTGTTCCATCACATACATACATACACCACAGTTTATTAAGCCATTCCCCATTTGATGGATATTCACTTGATTTCCAATTCTTTGCCACCACAAACAGGGTTGCTATCAGTATTTTTGTACAAGTGATGTTTTTTAACCTTTTTCATAATCTCTTCAGGATATAGATCCAGTAGTGGTATTGCTGGATCAAAGAGTATGTAGATTTTTGTTGCCCTTTGGGCATAATTACAAGTTGCACTCCAGAAAGGCTGGATGAGTTCACAGCTCCACCAATAATGTATTAGTGTCCCAGATCTTGCACATCCCTTCCAACATTCATCATTGTCCTTTCTGGTCATATTGGAGAGTCTGAGAGGTGTGAGGTGGTACCTCAGAGATGCTTTAACTTGATGAAAAAAATCTTAAACAAAATTTTAGCAAAGTTTACACCAAGTTATTACTACGATAATACACCATGATCAGGTTGGATTTATACCAGGTAGGGAGGGATGATTCAATATCAGGAAAACCTTCAACATAATGAAACAAATCAATAGAAAAACCATCAGAAATCATATGATTATCTCAATAGATGCTGAAACTTTCTTGGTAGGGTTCAGCTATTATTAATATTGTGCTTCAAGTCCAGCATTTCCATGGATATCTTGTCTCATAAGTGTGTTTATTGTCTGCAATTATATAGTTTGTAATTCAGTCACATGTTCTCATTCTTAAGATTCTTGAACAGCAGGATGTCCCAATAGAAAAAGAATCTATCCTTTATCCAAACTTTCAACTCATGTTCTCTTGTTCTGCCCTCAGCAACATTTAGGATAATTTAAGCACTATCCTTTCTGTGATGTTTCTTCAAGACCAGCTCCCTTGCTCCTTTTTCTTTCCCTAAGAGAATTTGAATTTATATTGTTATCTGCTTAAATATGAAGAATAACTATTACTAGAAAGCCTCTGAAAAAATCTAAAAAGAGTAGCATTAATAAAAACAGTTTCATGACATGATCATTTCACATGTATAATTAACTACAGGATCACTACTGGAAAAATCTAAGTGTATGTTTAATGAAGAAAGAAATTCTAATCAGAAATTTATGTTTCAATATAAACAAATTTCTCTTAAATTACAATAGCACTACTAATAATTACACACTTTGAGTGTGAAAGTTATCATTAAATAACTTCATTTGCCTTAGTAAATAAGCAATCTTAAGGCATTTAAAATAAATTAGCTATATGAATGGAACAATGTTATTTAAGGGAAACACAAAAGTGTTTCCATCTCCCATTACCAATTTTCTTAGCTTTTTTTCATTGCAGAAAATCATTTAGCAATTAACTCCATTTCTGCTCCAGTTCCCTGTCCTATTGTTTGTGATGTAGTCCATTAACAGTAAAAATAGTCCCACAAAAACAAAGAGTTGTCGAATAAGCATTTACTTAAATATTCAGATAGGATGATGACATACTCTTTCCTAAAAGGAAATGGCAACTGCTCCATGACTTTCTGTCTTGAATAATTCTTGTTTAGCTTTCCACAAATTCATCATAAAAGATCCACCTAAAAGCTATAGGGCCCATATAGTTCTTTTAATATTTTAAGAATGACAATGAATAATAACACTTGGCTAATCAGCCATTGTCTCAAAATCTGCTTCATCATTGATCTTCTTCCCTTCCCAGGCATGTCTATCCTTGATGCTTTCTCTTCCTGTTTTTGGGCATGTTGTTATTGGTAAAATACTCCAATCTGCTTACATTCACCTTTACATTGACTTTAATATCATCTATAATTTTGATCCTTCTGGGACTATGGTGATCAATGATTTGTAAGTTTATAGCATGACTGGGAGGACAGTGGAACTAAAGGAATGGTCTTTTATAGTAAAATAGATTAATAATTAAAAACCATGCCTTTTTTCCAGAATCCAGTATACAATGAATTCCTCCTAGATCTTAAATCTATTGGATTGGATGGATTGGATGAGATTAGATGGGATTGGATGGTTTGGATAGAATGGATGGATTGGATAGATGGATTGGACCTATCTGAAGCCATAATCACAGTAATATATAATTTTTATTAACTTTTATTCTGATCATGATCAATCAAATTAAACAATTAGGGATTTCACTGAGGTAATTTGGTGGTGTTCCAGGGCCTGATGCAATTAAAATGTCATCTATAGATAGAATATTGCCAAACCTTATCACTGTTCACTAATCTCTTCTCTGTATGGATTTGGTATAAGATAGCTTTCTCTCTTGAAGTTTAGTACCATATTATTAATTACTTGCTGGATTTAACCACTTGTATGTGGCAGTGGACACATACAATAGGTATTTTAAATGCAATGTGTTCAAAATTGAATTTATGAATATGCTCCTCCCCTAATCTAGCTACAGCAAGAATAATAAATTCTAATAATCTGCATGGGAATTTTGACAATGGGTTACTGTTGGAAATTCACCACAAAGTTCTTAGTATCTATAAAAGGCAATGAAATTATCCATGAGACTTGATTGACCCAGGCCATTTAAGCTTATATTACAGAAATGAATTCCCATTTTCCTAGGGTATTACTTCATACACAAGTAATTCAAGCTTCTCAAGTTTGATAGGCTTCTCAGCAATATGAAAGTCAACACAATTTTATGACTGGGTGCATCCCTAGAGGGAATTAGGATAGAAGGGAGCAGAGAATTACAACCAAGTGAAGCAGAAATATATTCTTGCGTGTTCTTCCCATTTGTCTTGCCCAAAGCTCCTATAAAGTGAAATATTCAAAGTTCCCCCAAACAAGGGGTCCAGTTAAATTCTGAAGAGGCCAGACATACACTCAATAATTTCCTAGCTGTGTGACCTTGGGCAAGTCACTTAACCCCACTGACTTTCAAACCCCCCCCCCAAAAAAAGCAACCAAGAAAGAGGTCAGGGAACTCAAGATTGAGTATATAATAGATTAATAATCAAAATTGGATACTTACATTGGGGCAGTCTAGAGTGGTAGCTATTGGAATTCCCAGAAAGACTCCCCAAACCCCAATGGTCTTTATAGAAATCAGACAAAAGGAGGAGTAATAGGTAATTAGTGTAGATTGACTGATATCTTGGGGTTTCCTCAGCTCAGCACTGGCTATAGGTCCCAGACACCTGGGTACCATATAAGTGCTATTTTGGCTGTAGTCCCAGATTTTCAAGATTATTGACTGGACATATTCAGTCATATTCTTATCATGTTCTAGTCAGTATGCTTTCTTTTGACTTATATTAATCTTGATTGCCATTATTCACTAATTTCATTGACAGGAACTCAATATTATTATTATTATTATCATTATTATTATTATTACTATCATTAATGTCTTTTACTGATAGAAATTTTGCTAGGAAATCTAGTTTTAATAATTTTACTGCTAGAAAATAATTATGGCTTTCACTGCTTGTGGTATCCACATTATTAAGACTTTCACCAATAGGAACCCCATACCATTAAGTATGTTAGGTAAATTTCTTTTTTTTTAAATATTGTATTGTCTATACATTTCTTTTTTCATCCTAATCTTGTCTGAACTAGCAGACTAGCCTTAGTTGAACTTGACTCTGAACAACACCATTCCTTCAAATTTTCCTTTTTCTGTTGAGGCACATGTTACTTGTTGAAATGAATGATACTTGACAAAAATTTTATGTTTTGTTTTATATTATAAAATATTTTATATTAAACTTCAGATAATTGAATTAAGTATTTTTATTTGGGGCTTCCATAGAAACAAAAATATAACTAAGAATTTTTGTGCCCAGGGCAAATAGAATGAAAGGTTACTTTACTTTGAAGGAGGACACCAACTTGTGATAGAGAGACATAGAATGTAGAACTTCATTGCAAAATCATTACTGGGAAGGCAAGTGGATGGGAAAGGAGATAATATGAGGTGGGAAATCACTCCAGTATGTCACATGGTAGCTTTCCACTTAAATTACTTCTTGTCAAATTCTACTGCTTCTGGGTTGCTGCAAGTGCTATAAATATTCTGTAAAATGTGGGGTTTTGGGGCAAAGATCCAATCGATTTGTCTTAAATATATATATATATATGCGTAGAATCTTTTTTTTTAGGTTTTTTGCAAGGCAAATGGGGTTAAGTAGCTTGCCCAAGGCCACACAGCTAGGTAATTATTAAGTGTCTGAGACTGGATTTGAACCCAGGTATTCCTGACTCCAGGGCCGGTGCTTTATCCACTGCGCCACCTAGCCACCCTGCATAGAATCTTGATATTAAGATGTTCAATGGAAACTTTATTTTAAGAAAGTTACACTTTCTTAATAAAATATGTATTATTTTCTATTGACAGATTATTTAAAAACATCATACACTATATACAGTGAATATTTTACATTCTTCAAATCTATCAGTGACCATAAAGATGTGGTATGCTAAAGATAAATAATCCATGAAAGCTTATTGGATTCCCTTTCATATTTTCTAAGAAGAAGCTATAGTCCAATGACCAATGGAATAAAAATGAAAATGTTGCCTAAATATTTATATATTCAATGCCATCCCAATTAAATTATCAAAATTTATTTTTCTGAATTAGAAAAAATTATTTAAAAATTATTTGTAGGAAAAGAAAAATCAAAACTATCAAAGGCAATAATGAAAAAAATGTAAAAGAAGGTTTAGTAGTTCCAGATCATAAATTATAATATAAGGCAGTAATTATCAAGATTCTCTGATACTGGCTAAAAAAATAAAATATAGGTCATTGGAAAAGAAAATTTGTAGAAGTAAATGACTGAAGTAACATTTTATTTGACAAATGTAAAGGGGGAAAAGAATTTATTATTTGGTAAAAATTTGGGGGAAAACTGGAATATAGTGTGACAGAAATTGGACATAGATCAATATCTCACACCATATATATGATGAATTCAAAATAGGTTCATGACAATTATATATATAATATAAATACAGATATTACAAAAAGAACATGTAATGTATTACTTATCAGTCATTGAAAAGTAAACAAGTTATGAATAAATAAGAGTAGAGGGAAGTATCAAATGGAAAATTTTGATTATATGAAATTAAAATGGTTTTCTACAATAAAACAATGAAGCCAGGAGCATTGGAATATGGGGGAAGAATATAGGGACAGTTTTTAAGAAAAAGATATCATGTTGCAAATATATAGAGAATATTATAAAATCTATAAAGATATGAGTCATTCCCCAATTGATAAATGGTAAAAGTATGAGAACAAGTAGTTTCCCAGTGAAGAAATCAAAACAATTTATAGTCATATAAAAATGTTCTAAATCATTATTGATTAGAGAAATGCAAATTAAAACAATCTTAATTTATATTTTATATCTATTTGATTGGCTAAAATAACGAAAGGGCAAAGTGACAAATGTTTGAAGAGGATGTAGAAATATTAGGACACTGATTCATTGTTGGTAGAATTATGAACTGATTCAATCATTTTGGAAAGCAGTCAAGAATTATGCTCAAAGAGTTATTAAACTGCTTTATACCCTTTGACCCACAACACCATTACTAGATCTCTTTCTAAAAATGACTGGGGAAAAAGGGGAAAGAACTTTATATGTTCTAAACTATTTATAGCAGCTCTCTTTGTTGTAGCATAGAACTGGAAATTGTGGGGGTGTCAGTCACTTAGAGAATGCCTGAGCAAGTTGTAGGGAATACTTTCTGTCCTATAAGAAATGATGAGTGCAATGATCTTAGAAAACCATGGAGGGGGCAGCTAGGTGGCACAGTGGATAGAGCACAGGTCCTGGAATCAGTAGGACCTGAATTCAATTCTGGTCTCAGAAACTTAATAATTGCCTAGCTGTGTGATCTTGGGTAAGTCACTTAACCCCATTGCCTTAAATAAATAAAATTAAAAAAAAAAAGAAAAACATGGATAGATTTGCACAAATAATGAAGAATGAGGCAGGTAGAACCAAATAGTAATAATATTGTTTTTAACAATAGCTTTAAGTGAATAAATAATTTTGATTATCATAACTAAATTAACTACAAAGGACATATGAAGACATTATCTGCATCCAGAGGAAAAACTGTTTAAAATGACTTTACATACATACATACATAAATGTAACAGTATCTAATAATAGCCATCTCTAGGTCAGGGGAGGGGGGAAAAAAGTAAGAAGAAAATTTACATGATAACTGTATTGTATATTTAAAATGAATAGCAAGTTTCACATAATAGATTTGCAGCTTTAATCATACTATGTTATGGAAATGCTCACTTTATTCAATAAATGAAAAACAAACTAAAAAATTTTAAAAATTTTGCTTTAACTTACCATATCTTAGAATATCTGTAATTGTGAATGTCTTATATTTTTAATTTATCATTTCTAGATCTTTTCATTAGGATTTTCTAGTTGTTTGTTCCTTGAAATTTTATGCAATGCCAGTCAGTGTCTTCAAACACAAATCACTCTAATACAAAGGTTTTCATAATGATCCATTAATTCATATACTTTTTGAGTGCATTCTATGTGTGAGGCACAAGGCAAAAAATATTTGGGTCCTAGAACCTCAAGAAATCCTCTCGGGACACATTCTACAGTTTAGGAAAGGACCAAACACATGTACTGTTACTGAGGTAAAGAAGTCACTGCACCTTGGTCATATGTTGAATATGGACAGGTGGTTAACCTAATTCCAAGAGCACACTATTAGTTCAGTATATCTACTCACTGAAAGGTGACTCCATAGTCACTTATGAAAAAAAAAAAAGAACTGACAAAAGGAGTTATTTATATGTTCTTCTTGCCTCCTCCAATAGATCCCCCAGAACTATTTGCTAGGAATAAGAATGGGATATTGCAGCTATGCATTCACAACAGAACACTGAATCCAGGTATGTCCTGCCCTTAATACACCATTTGAGAATAACTACTGCTAAGCTGCACTTTTGGAAGATATATCTCATTCTAAAACAGAAAGGTGATGATTAAAAGAAAACTTTCCAAACAAACAAGGAAAACATAAAAACTTCTGGTATTCTTATCCCAATTAGAATTCTTCATCAACTTAGGCCATAAACTATTTTTGATGGCAACTTCATTTATTCCAGGAACCACACCTAACCCCTTAGTCTAGACAGTCCTATCAATACCAACATCAGTACTGGTAACTATTTGATGAGATGGAGAAAATATCCATATAAGATAGAGGAAAAGGAATTTTTCTGGTGATCATAAATCTGCAGTCTGATAGAATTATACAAGGTAGAAGAGGATAGGGTGTTTTTGTTATTTTATATCCAGGCTATGGCCTCTGAGGTTAAAGGCAACACAAAGCTTTCCAGTAGACAAGCAAGAAAGGCTAAAGGCATATTTAGATTTTAAAATCTGTTTTATCTTAATGTATATTTTGGTCTACCTTGGATAGGCAGAAAGTTTATTGTGAAGAACAATCCATTAGTAACACAATGAAAGCTACCTCCACCCAAGCCATTCCTCTTTCCACTGCATCCCTCCTCCACACAGATTTTGCCACTAGTTGACAGCTACATAAAGTCACCTCTCTCAGTCAAAACCACACTTGAAATAAAGGAAATAGATCTTGTTTTTTCTTTTTAGTTTTTTTTTTTTGTGTGAGGCAAATGGGGTTAAGTGGCTTGCCCAAGGCCACACAGCTAGGTAATTATTAAGTGTCTGAGATCGGATTTGAACCCAGTTACTCCTGACTCCAGGGCTGGTGCTTTATCCACTGCGCCACCTAGCCTCCCCAGGGAATAGATCTTGAGGAAGTGTAACACAGCATCATCATCCACTCCAATCATAAGCACCTTTAGACTGCCTGGTAACTTGGTCTCAGAGTGAAAATTTCTGTGGAAACTAATATTCTAAATTCAATTGGGTCATGTTTTCTATATAAGATGAAATTTATTTTATCAAATCATTTGCCTCTGTGACCTCACAAAATTCAATGAATATTTATTTATTCAAATCAAACAATAAATATTTATTGAATCTCTATTATGCTTTGCAGATAATACAGAAACCATATAGTACACAGTTCTCAGCCCAGTAAGAAGCTGAAAACCTATCTGTGGGGATTTGCACATTTAAAAAGGGATCCAAGGGAGTTAAAGATCACTGTCACCCCAGATAATCAAAAAAAAGTCCTTGAAGGAGATTGCACATGAGCTGGTAGGATTTAAATATTTGCTCAGTGCATTTATCTGCTTTTCCAGTCTTGTCCAACTTCTCATGATTGCCATTTGGAATTTTCTTAGCAAAGATCCTTAAACAGTTTGCAATTTACTTCTCCAGCTTATTTTACAGATGAGGAAACTGATGCAAATAGGGGTAAATGACTTACCCAAGTATCCCACAGCTAGTAAGGGTCTGAGATCAGATTTAACCTCAGGAAGAATCTCATTCCAGGACCAGGATTCTATCTATTGTGCTAATAACTACCCATCTACATATTTACTATAGATGAAGTATTGTGCTAAGGACTAAGCAGATAAAGATAGGATTTTCGGGGGAAAATAGTATTGCTAAAAAAAGATAATGATTCTTTTCCTTGACTGAGGAACTGAAGAATAATCTTGCAATTTCTACTGTTCTCCTACCTGAAAAAGCTCTAAAGCTATGACCTTAGCTGTCCTGATTGAGATAATCAATGCACTGAAGTTTCAAATTTATTTTGTCCTTCTGTGATATAATCTAATAGGGTCTATGGCTTGCCCTTCATTCTCAAAGAAGACCATGACTTTGGGAGATGTTATAACATACAAGCAAATTAAGTGAGGGGATGCTATGCAAAGTCACCAGTCTTGCTTTCTCTTCCAGAGTCATCTGGATCTAGTAGCCAGATATGTTTCAGGATGAATGGAGATGACCCTAGATGCAGTGGGAGAGCTTAGTCTTTTACAGCTAGATCCTTCCCAGCACTGAAGGTGCTGTCATTCGGTATCTAGAGCTCCATGAAACTATAGAGATTTCCCATGGGAGGTGGGGAAAGGGAATATATACCTGACTCAATCTGAAATTTAATTTGAAGTATTAACCTTTTCTGCATCACTTTCTTAAATATACACATCAACAAAACAATAAATCAAACATTGATTTGCCACATTTGGTGATTTCTGAAGTATAAATGATCACACTAAAAATTTGATAATTAGCTCTCATATGGTAGTTTGAGCTAGCTCTAGCACATTTCCAATTTTACTGTTACCAATAGAGGGAAAGTGACTTCCCCAAAGCTATAAATAGCAAGATTCAATTTGAATTATTTAGACTCCAAATGCAGAGTTCTTTCAGTTTTACCACATGGTCTCTCTCAACCAAGAACTCCAGCCAGTTCTGATCCCTCTATCTACTCCTTCAGGATCTTAAGTGCAGAAGTCAAGTTATACAAAATGTCACAGGATATATTCTTCATGGATCCTATTTAATGGCATTTTTCCCATCCACCAGCACAGTTTAAGTGAATCATATTTCACCAGGATATAAAAAGGATATCATCATAATTCTTCTTCATTGGCCAAAAACATCTTACTCTTAAACGATCTTTACATCATGTTGGAAAAGTTCCATCATTGATGTTTTCCACACTACATAACTAAAAGATAATTCAAAACTTATAGCTTGTTGCTAGCCTTATAATACTTTATTAAAGATAAGGATTGGAAGGAAGGATTGAAATGGAGGAATCAACCTGGTTCCACCTAAAGGGTTTTTGTTCTTTACTATTGTATCCCTTTCATCTGCAGGAAACCTCTAAAAGATGTTGGGCAGGGGGAAAATCAAGTTAACTCAAGCCAACATGATTCTTGTGAAATTTTTTTGCAAGGTAAATTCCCTTCCCTGGAATGGATTTGAGGATCATAGTTTCTCTATGGGTGTTGTTAGAACTATCTAACTCTAAATAAGATAGAAACTTCTTCTCTTCCCTTTCCCACCTTCCTAAGAGTTTTATTCCCTAGGTTTCTCTCTAAATCTATATATTGCAGAGAAAATACTGATATATACATTGTTAGAGAGAAATTCTAGGATGTCCGGACCTTGAATTTGAAGGAACTTGTGGTAAGAAGAAACAAGAGGAATGGAGTAGCTTCTTGAATAGAGGGGATATTTTATGTTGATTTAAATTGTATTAGGTAAAAGGACAATACATGTTTTTGTGAAGAAACAGACATGTACACTTGGCATAAGCCATTACTATCTTCCATTTTATACTATCATTAGAGTTCAGTAAAATAAACTATAAGAACCAGTTTGTTCAGACATAGAAAAACATCCCTTCTTCCTTTTTCTTGTATCACAATTGACAGAAAAAGAGTCTCTGTTTTTGTTTTCTTGGATAGAAAAAAAATTAGCTAAATTCTATATAAGAAATATTGGGGGTTTTTAAGGATCAAAGAAAAATTGCTTTGATCATAGTTATGACTAAAAAATATCATTAAAGTTTTCTGGACTTTGAAAGACAATTCATAACCTACCAACCAAATTTTAGCCAAGAAAGAAATGCAAATGGGCCAATATAGTATAAGGTCCCTGAGGGTAGGGGCTTTCATTTTTTAAAGATCTCCCCCTTACCCCTAGTTTTTGGCACAATGCCTTGCAGTCTCTTAATAAATACTTGTTGACTTGAATTAAATATAAACCAAATGAAGAAATTTAAGCAATCATTTGTCAAACAGTCAACCAAGGTAAAAGCAGTCTGTTCAGTCCCCAAATATTGTTTATTTGAGAGTTAGGAAAGGAAAAAGAAAGATGGAAATACTTATGGCAAGAAAGAATAGGAAGAAAAGAGGAAAAAAGAGAATTTTTTCAAAAGGACAGGAAAGCAAAGAATTGATTTTTTAACCTGTGCTGTCTATGTGATTCCTCCACTACCATCCTCTTGTATTTTCTTTTTGTGAGGTCTTAAAAGTTATGACAATGAGATAGAAGCTTCATTAGTTTCTAGAAAAAGCATAGTCCCCCAAAACAAGAACTAAATTTTTTTTGTCTTTATATTTCCAGTACTGTACATAGCACAGAGTAGAGACAGGGACAAAAACTGAACCCCTGATTTCACTGATATAAGGAAATTCCAGAATTTCTTTCTAAGAATGTATATCAGTACTGTCTCTGCAATTTATACATTTAGAGAGCAGCCTAGGATAATAAGAGATTAAGTGATTGTCCCAAGGTCACATAGCCAATATGACTTGATCCCAAATCTTCCTGATTAAGGGCTCCACTGTATCTACTAAGCATGTAAAATGAAAATTCAAGTAAAGATTTAATTAAAAAATTTGTTGGATTAAATCAAATTCTATTGGTAAATTCTATCAAACTTAAAAAGTATCACCACCATAAAACTTGGCTATTGTCATCCAATGACCAACCCATAGTGGGAAAAGGCTTATCATGAGAATTTTGACTGATAATTGATAGATAAGAGATACATTGGTCACAGAAATTCACTAAATTCTCCATGAAAAACTAAAAAGTTTTTAAACTATATCAGTGAAAAAGAGTACCCAAATAGATGATGTTTTCAAGCATATCAGTAACTACCTTAAACCCCAACTTTTTTTGCCTTTATAGGAAAAGATAGATTTTTTTTTCTTATAAAGTAGAGAGGGATGCAAGTAATTTTTTGGGGGAAAGCAGTTTTCTCTGGTGAACTCCAAACAAGAAAATGAATTCATTTGCTCTCTTTCTCTGGCTTCCTTAGTCATCTTCTAATGATATAGCTTAGATAAATGTAGTAATAACATTGGTATCTTTTCTAAAGGATAGGTATTTAATATTAGATCTAGTAGGTCTAACCTTGGATCCATAAGAAAATCCAGAATCAAATGGACACAAGAGAATCAATTAGGCTGAGGACTTTCCAGAACTTATCTAACTTAACATTGCTCTATCATTGTGATTCAATGACACAGAATCAAACAGGAAAATATAAATTTCCAAAATTTTAGACCTGAAATAGAGTTTTGAGGGTGAACTAGTTCAGGAGTACTTAATTTGGGGACTGTGAATTTTTTAAATATGTTGATAACTACATTTTAGTGTAGCTAGTTACCTCGGTAATTCTCTGTATTTTATTTTTTGCATTTAAAATATTATTGACAAGGCATCTATAAGCATCACCTTATTATCAAAAGAGTCCATGACACAAAAAATACTCTAATGCATCTTTTTCATTTTTCAGATGAGGAAAATGATGAGAGTAAGACCAAGATTATATAACTCCATTTAGCAAAAAGACTTGGGAACCCAAGTTTTTGATTATTAATTGAGCACTTTTTCCAAAGTAATATTAGTAGTTTATAGTTATATACTGTGTTTTAATATATAACCTCACAGATTCTCACTACAACCCTGTGAAGGATTGTCTACAGATGAGCAAATTGAGGCTGTGAGAGATTAAGTTACTTGACTAGAATCAAAGAGTTAGCAAATTTCTGACTCCAATTCCAGTTCTCTTTCCAATATGAAATATTGCCTCATAAAAACTCACCCTAGCTTCATGCTGATCTCCACACTGAGCTTCCCTCTACCTCTGAAGGTGGATCAGAATCTCAAAGCTCCTAACTGAAATTTGACTATGTGTGTTGACAAGTGAGGTCACTGAGACTTAATAGCATAATTAAATTTTCACTTTACTCTTATATTTGCCTTGATAGGGGAAAAGATATCTTCAAGTTCAACTGGATTTTCCTTTAAGTTCTTTCTTACAGATCAAATAAAAGCTTCAAACTGATCAAAGTAATGAGGAATGAGAAAAGAGAAAAAAAAGATGGCAATGTCTGTGGGAACAAATAATATAAAGAAAAGAGGGGAGAAGGAGGAATTAAAAAGGAAAAAAAGGGAAGATAAGGGTAAAGGAGTTAAGAGATGTAGAAAGAAAAGTACTTGGAGACTCAGGGTCTCTTCAATTTAAATATTCAGTTCATTGCTCCTTTAAAGTTTAAGGAAGATAAAGTTGTCCTTAACGCCAGAAAAATTTGGAATTAAGCTCCACCTCTAACACATACTGACGTGTGTCCCTGAAAAAAATCATTCGAGCTTTCAGTGTTCTAGGCAACTCTCTTTAACTGTATTGCAAGTAAGATGTAGCTTGAATTGATAGAAGGTGTTTTTGTCACTCTGAAGTTCCCTATAACCAAAAAATTGCACATCCAATCCTTATCCCTATGGTTTGGATACTGGGTTAGGCCCTGGGAATGCAAAGACAAAAAGCAAAATAATCTCTACTCTTAAAGAACTTATATTCTATTGGGATAAAGAAGTTATATAAAGATAATGAATGAATGTACTGTCAGTGAATGTATGTTTGAAAAAGCATTTATTAACTCTTATTATATGCCAAAGGTTATGCTAAGAGCTAATGAAATCAATAGAGAAACAAGGCAGTCTCTGTTTGAAAGGAGTTTGGTTCAGAGTAGATGGAAATGTCAGATGCCCTAAGTATTCTGTATTGAGGTGAAAGCTAAAACCTTGGCATCCAAAGTTAGATTATTGATAAGATAAAAGTTGTGAGAGAATGGAGACCATAGCTTCATGGCAGGACAATAGGACTGGAGGACCTTAGGAGGCAGTGGCAGGGCAGGACAGAAGTTCATCTAAGACATGTTGATCCACCTTGAAAGAAAAAAATGAATAGAATTAATGCATCCCATCCCTTAAAAATCATGTGAGCAGTCAAGCAACCCAAATGAGTATTGCATGGCCTCTGAAAGGAATAGAGACTGAGAGGGAGAAGTCAAGAAAAGAAGAATATCTTTGGTAACAGGTCTTCTATCTCCCAACTCTCCTGAACAGGTTACAAGAAGACAGAGGAGAAAGAAAGGGTAGGGAGGGGAAATGTGTATAAAGTAATTGTTTACATTACTTGGGGGTAAGAGGAATGTGTGCACAAAATCTCAGGAAATCAATAAAGACCTGTTTTTGGGGGGGGGGGGGGTTTAGGTTTTTTGCAAGGCAAATGGGGTTAAGTGGCTTGCCCAAGGCCACACAGCTAGGTAATTTTTAAGTGTATGAGACTGGATTTGAACCCAGGTACTCCTGACTCCAAGGCCGGTGCTTTATCCACTATGCCACCTAGCCGCCCCAAGACCTTTTTTTTAAAAAAAAGAAATGGCATTTGAGCTGAACTTTGAAGAAATCTAGAAATTCTAAAATATGGGAAGCAAAGAGGAAGAAGTATCTTACTTTTTCAAGCTTGTGACCCCAACATCTGCTCCTGTTGTAACTTTAAAGCATAGGAAAAGGGAAAAAAATATGCATTTTTGGAATAAATATAGATGGAATTGTTAAAACATGAGAAAAATTCATATGTAGAGGGTATTTCTTCATAGTCAGCTGTCTACTTATTCAATAAGCTAGATCCCTTTCTGAAAGATTTCCATGCATTCTACAGATTTCTACACACGATATGCTGTCAAAGAGGAAGAATTTTCCCAGAGTTGACTATCAATCATCTCTCTTGGTACATTACTTAGCAAAATCAAGGACAATTATATTAATAATAGCTTACCTAATACTTTTCTCATAAATAACTCAAGGTATTTCAGTGATATTATGAAATGAAGTTTGACCAAACCAGAAAATCAGCTGAAGTATATAGATTAAAACTAGTCTCTTTACTCTCAGGCTATGTCTTGATGATGCTTAGAAATTTTGATTTTAAAATAATCATTCAATCAAATTGTTTGCTTGATGCTGAGGAAAGAAAATCATCAACTGATTGAATTTTTTATTTTCCAAACAATTGTTTTGACTTTGTGGAGAAAGCTTTAATCCCATGTTTTCTTTTCCTGCAAAATGCTACAAGTAAATCCTGTGAATATTTATTTTCCAAAGTAGTAAATGTCTTTGCCTATAATTTCTTCTCCTTCCAAGACAAAGTAATTAGAAATTCACCAATAGCATTTATCAATTAGTT
The DNA here is from genome assembly GCF_037893015.1 of Macrotis lagotis. Lineage (NCBI taxonomy): Eukaryota > Metazoa > Chordata > Mammalia > Peramelemorphia > Peramelidae > Macrotis > Macrotis lagotis. The sequence continues at coordinate 130,837,933 of NC_133663.1, read as the reverse complement.
CCTGCTATAAAGCAGACAAAATTATCACTCTAAATGTGATACCACACAAAACTCATTGAAATTCAATGTAAAAATTTAGGTCCAATGATAAAATAGTATTCTCCAGCTAATATAAGTACATGTGTTTTTCTACTGTAATATTCAGCCAGGGAAAAGATAACAGTATATGACCACTATAGAAAACCAGCTAATATGGCATACTTAGAGGAAACAGAGATAGTAAAGATTATCTCTTTTCAGAACTACAACAAAGATCTAAGAAGATCACCAGTTCAAAGAGTGATTGGACAATCTTGAGAGAAACTTCCATTGGTCAAATCATAAATTTGCTGACAACCAAGTGCATCAACCATAAATTGTGTAAGGGGAGGAGGATGAGAACTCTGTTGTTGTGATCCCCAGAACAGCAGGATTCTGGTTTCAATTTCTAGACTCAGATTAGGAGGTCACTTCAACTCCATGACTATATACAAGACTCAGTTCTAGGGAAAGTGACTACAATAAGTGGGATGGGACCAGGAGTTTGCCTATATCTTTGTTGCTCTGAACCTTTAAAATTTTCAATGAAGTTGTCAGGGACTGAAAAATGCAACTGACTACTGGAGCTCCACCCAAAGCTAAGACTGCAATTGCGTCATCTAGAGTCATGGCAAGACCTGTAGTCTGAAAAACTTGGTCAAGGAGGGCAGTGAACCTGCCCTAGATTAGATTATGCCCTAGATCAGACAATAAAGGTCTCAAAGTTTTTCAGCACCTTGACTGAATGGTCCCTGAACAATGAAAACTCAATACTCAGAGAATGCAATTCTAGAATTTCAAATAAGACACAGAAGTATGAAACAAGGTTCTGGTATTCTGTCTAGACATGTAGTCAACTTAACAAAAAGTTGAATTTGGGAAACAAAACTAGAAGAATGAGTAAACAAAAATTTCCAGTGATTAAGAACTAATATAGTGACAGAGATAGCCCAGACACACACCTAGAAAAGGAGAATAACTCAAATCATCTATAAACAAAGTTTAAAAGAAAAATATAACTTGGTTACAAGAGCAACTAGAATTTCTAGAAGAAATAAAGCAAGAAGTTTGTTTTCTTAGTATAATTGATATAAATGAAAGGAAACTAGAGGAAAGAATAGAAAAGAAATGAGAGATTTGGAGGAAAGACATTTTAGAACTAGAGTAATCTTAAAAAAAAATAATAAGAATATAGAAACCTGAATAGAATTTTAGAAAAGTAAAATGTGATAGATCTTTTGTGATTATTTAAGGCAGAAAGCTAGGTGACAGCTAGGTGGCCCAGGGGATCAAGCACTGGATCTAGATTTGGACAGAACTGAGCTCAAATTTGCCAAGAAAATCCTTTGGATATTGTGGTCCTTGAGGTCACAAAGAGTTAGACATGACTAAAAAGAAAAAAGAAATGCATATATCCTCAACTTTTTTTTTGTAAGGCAAGAAGGTTAAGTGATTTGCCCAAGGTCACACAGGTAATTATTAAGTCCTCTTGACTCCAGGGCCAGTGTGTCTCCTAGCTGCCTCTATTCTTAACATTTGATTGCATTTATATAAAACTTGATCATGTATGAAAGCATAAAATCATCATTAATAGATGTAGAAATATCAGACATCTTTTACCTACTACAATGCAATAAGTCATATTTAATAAAAGACCATTAAAAAAGAATTTAAAAGTAATTGAGACTAATCCTGAAGAATAGTAATTCTGAAAATTCAAAAAGGAATAATAAAATTAAAAAAATTCATTGATCTATTAAAGAAAAACTAGGAGAGGCTGCTAAATGGGGCAGGATAGAACACCAACCCTGAGTTCAAATCATACCTCAGACACTTAATAATTACCTAGCTGTGTGACCTTTATCAAGTTACATAATCCTATTTCCTTGCAAAAACTAAAAAAACAAACAAAAAACAAGCTAGGAACTGGGTTTTCTTAAAGTAATAAAATAGATCTAACATTAGCTAATTTAGTTTATTTAAAGGGGCCTGTGAAACTGCTACATCAAAAATAAAAAAGAAGTAAATTTACAAAAAAATAAAATTATCAGACACTATTTTGCCCAACTATATTCTAATAAATCCAACAACTTAAATGAAATGTGGAAAAATGTGGAAAAAATGTGTAAAATACCCAGATTAACAGGATGAGAAATATAGTGTTTAAATAAATCAATCTCAAAAGAAAAAACTGAAAAAGCCACAATGAACTCCCTCAAAAAACACTTCTGGTATTAGATTTATTTACAAGCAAAAATTGTCAGATTTACAAAGAACAATTAATGCCAGCATTAGAGAAACTATTTGTAAAAACAGGAAAAGAAATCCTGCCAAGTTCTTTTTGTGATATTTGTGTGATATTGATACTTTTTTAAAATAAATTTTAATTATTTAAGGCAAAGGGATTAAGTGTCTTGTCCAAAGTTACACACCTAGGCAATTAAGTGTCTGAGGGCGTATTTGAACTCACATCCTCCTGACTCCAGAGCTGCCACTGCACTACCTAGCTGCCCATGATATTGATACTCAATCAGAATAATCAAATATGGAAAAAGAAACATATTGATCAGGAGTTCTTAATGGTGTGTGTGTCTGTGTATCTGCATGTCTGTGTGTGTATCTATTTGTGTATGTGTGATTGACCCCTTTGGCAATTTGATGAAACCCTTTTTCAAGTTGATATTTGTGACCTTCTCATATAATTGGATGAAATGGTATACTTTAGTTAGAGGTTAGTAAAATAAAGATGAAATTTTTTCCATCCAGACTCTATAAAATCAATTCATACACCTTTCAGAGGTCCATATGCCTCAGACAAAAACATAAATTTTAAATAAAATATTATCAAGGAGACTACATAACATAGCAAAAATGTTTATACAGGTCTGATTCATCCAAAGAAATACTGGGTTGGTTCAATATTAGGAAAACCATAAAAATGATTGACCATGTTAATATGAAAAGTATCAAAAATCATATGATTAAATCAATAGATTCAGAAAAAAAACTCTTGACAAAATACACCAATTTCTGTCTTAAAATGATCTTTCCCAAAAAGATCAGAGGTAAAGCAAGGCTTTGCATTACTACCACTATTTAATAATAGTGCTAAAAATTTTAGTCACAATAATCAGACAAGGAAAAGATATTGAGGGAATATTATGTGTATATATGTATGTATATATATATATATATATATATATATATATACAAGAATAGGAATATACATGTCTATACATATGGAAAGAGAAGTATATATATATATATAAAATATTGCTTTCTGAAGATATTGTGATTTACCTGGAGAGCTTTAATCAGTTTAGCAAAAATAATCAAACTACTAATAACCAGTAAAATCATAGAATATAAAATAAGCCCATTTAAATGATCAGCAGTAATATTTATTGCCAACAAAAGCAGCTAAGATTAAATAGAATGAGAAATTCTATTCACTATTACTACAGAATATATAAAATATTTGAGAATATACATGTTAAGCTATACACTGAAACTATAGCATAACCACTATAAAAAAAATCTGTGTTGCAATAGAGATCTATATAATTGGGAAAATTGTTGATGGGCAGGCTAAGAGAATATAATAAAAATGATAGCTTAATAAAATTAATTAATTATATTAAGTAATAAAAATTAGTTTTCTTATTAAATTCCATACAACTCAAAATACTAAAGAATTGATTTACAAAGCTAGAAAAAATAACGATGAAATTCATCTGGAGGAACAAAAGTCAAGATTCTCAAAGGAAATTATGTAGGGAGAAAGTAGGAACAAAGATACAATCATTATTAAAGTTATTGATACTGTTTAGAAAATGGAGATACTAATCATTGGAACAGATTAAGTATATGACATGAAGAAGTAAATACAGAGAAACCAAAAGATCTCAACTACGATGATAAGAAGTTACTAATCTTTAACAATTGCTGGCAAAATTGGAAAGCTAAGTAGAAATGATATTTAGACCAACATTTCATAGCACAAAATAAGATAATTTTCAAAAGAATATATTACTTAATTGTCAAAAGACTTATAATAAAGAAATTATAAAAGCCAGGAAGAAAATGTTTTTCAATTCTCTTGACAGATGAATAATTTGTGACCAAACAAAGGACAAGCAGTATCACAGGAGATAAAATGGAAGTTTTTATTATACAAAATAAAAGAAAAAATCACAAACATAAGTAGGACTTAGGAGTATTTATTCTCATAATTCTTTAATTTATTAATTCTCATAAAGTTAGGCAGATTATTTAGTTGGGCTTCCTGATTCTACCCTGTACATCACCACTTTTGATTTCGCCACTGAATTTATAACCAGTCTACTGACAGAGATCCTTCATTCTTGAAGAAGACCATGACATCAGGGAGGTGATGACATGAAAAGACATAAATTGCATTTGAGTGAAGGGGCTTATACTAAATCACCAGTCTCACTTTCTCCTCCAGTGATAAAACACTGACCTTGAAATCAGGAGAATGGAAGTTCGAATCTGGCCTCAGACACTTGAAACTTATTAGCTGTATGTCCTTGCGCAAGTCATTTAATCCTGATCGCATTGCATCCAGGACTTTCTCCAAGTGCCCTCATCCATATCTGGCCACTGGATCTGATGTCTCTGGAGGGAAAATTGAGGCTGGTTACTTAGTATGACACCCCCTCAATAAAATCCAATTCATGTGATTGTCATGGCATCACCTACCTTGATGTCATGGTCTTCTTTGAGAATGAAGAACAAGCATTATAATCATCAGTCTTGAAGTCACTTGAATGCTGATTTAGTGACTTCATCTGTGTGGAGAATATGTCTAGCCATTTCCTATTGTTAAGCATGCTAGGTGTCATTGATAGGATAAGAAGACAGAGTAATCACCTTCTCACTCCCTGAAGGATATCTACCACATAATGTTACCTAGCCAGTGTTCACTTGAATTCCCAATTCTTCCAGATTATTTTAATTCTTTCACTAGAATAGGGTTAATCATTGTTCATCTGATACTGTTACTCTCCTAATTAACTTAATGAAAGTACTATTGTATTTTTATAGCAAGTTTGACAATATATTAATACTTTATGATTATATTGTAAATGTTCTAGACTTGAGAGTTGATTATAATCTTTTTAACTCATTTTAATACACTGAATAAAACAAGTATTTCCATAACATAGTATTAAAAAAGATAATTGCACATCTGTTATGTAAAACTTGCTGTTCCTCTTAAGTATATAAGAAAGTTATCATGTAAATTTGTTCCTTCCTCCCCTTCCTTCTGGATATGTCTACTACTAATTACAAATGTGAAGATATACATATACATATATATATATATATATATAAACACATATGTATGTATGCATATATATGTAAACATAGTATATATAAGTAAAATCATTCTTTTTTTTTAGGTTTGTTTTTTTTTTTTGGTAAGGCAAATGGGATTAAGTGGCTTGCCCAAGGCCACAGAGCTAGGTAATTATTAAGTGTCTGAGGCTGGATTTGAACTCAGGTAGTCCTGACTCCAGGGCCAGTGCTCTATCCACTGCACCACCTAGCAGCCCCAAAATCATTCTTTACATACTTCTAATTAGCATTTGTTTCTCTGGATGCAGATGTATCTTCTTCCATGTGTTCTTTGTATTTAATTTGGGTATTTATAATATTCACAATGTCTCATTCCCTTATTCTTTGAGCAAGCATTTCTTCCTCTGTCCTCAGTATTGTTGCAGTCTTAGGCTTAGCCTGATCATGATTCAACTACCCTACATTAGTTTCTTTTTAGCTAAGTTTGACTTCCAATTTATTTTTAAAATTAAACTTAAACTGCTTGATTTATATAAAAATGTATTCACAGTATTCTATACTCTGATCAATTGTATAAAATTCTGGGTCCATTAGAGGACCATAATCTCCCCATTCTATTATAACTTGATTTAAAGGACTTAGTCCTAGTCTAGTAGCAACTCACTCTTCTTAGAACTGTCAACAAATCATTTAGACCTTACAGTGTATTACAGAAAAGAAACATTTTATTTTTAAGTGGCAAATATTTTTTACATTAAGTTGGTACACCATCAGCAAGTATGTTCAAAACCTGGGTCCAAAGTAGACTCTATTCATCTCCTCCAAGCTCCTTCAGGAACAGAAGGTTTTGAGGCCATTCTGGTTCCATCTTTTTTTTTTAACTATTTTACATTTTTTAGTTATTTACACATTATTAAAATAGTATTATAAGAGTAAACATAATCCCCCCTCCCCCCCACAAAAATAAAAAACCTCAGCAGAAATATAGTGAAAAATAGAGGGAAAAGATCAACTCTGTCTCTGGAGAGGATCACATTCTTTATCCTAAGTCCATCAGAGAAGTTACTTCCATATTTTTCCCACAGTTGCTGTTGCTGCTTGTAATTCCCTCCAATCATTTCTCCCCACTACCAATCATTTTATTTTCTCTCTCCTTTCACTCTGTCCCTCTTCAAAAGTAGGCACAATGGCTCAGCACCAAGTGGCACAGTGGACAGAGCACTGGTCTTGGAATCAAGAGACCTCAAGTCTATATTCCCAGCCCACCCCAAGAGACCCAGCAACCACCCAGACCAATGATCCCAAACAGGCCATCCAATCCCACCACCCTGCAAAAAAGTAAAAAAAGAAAATGTGTTATATCTAACTATCCTCTCCCATCATTTACCCTCTCCTCTGTCCCCTACCTCCCCCCTCCCTTCCCTCATCCCTTTTCTACCATTCCCTTTCTCTCCTTTTTCTTCTAGATTTCTATGCCCTATTAAGTATACATGTTGTTTCCTTTCTGAGCCATTTTTGATGAGAATGAAGGCTGCCTCAATCCCCCTCACCTTCCCCCTTCCATACCATTGCAAAAGTTATTTCTTGACACTTTTACATTAAATATCTTAGTCTATTCTACCTCTCCTTTCTCTGATACATTTCCTTTTTACCCATTAATTCCATTTAAAAAATATTTTATACCTCCATATTCAGCTCCCTCCTGTGTCTTGTCTATATAAGTTCCTTCTAAACTGCTCTAATAAATGAGAAGGTTCCTATGAATATTAACAGTAGCATCTTCCCATGCAGGAATCCACACAGTTCATCATCATTAAGTCCCACACAATTTACCATTCTTGTCCACCCTCTCTATGTTTCACTTGAGTCCTGTACTTGAAGATCAAACTTTCTGTTCAGCTCCGGTCATTTCAACAGGAACATTTGAAATCCCCCTGTTTCATTGAAAGTCCATCTTTTCTCCTGGAAGAGGATGTTCAGTTTTGCTAGGTAGTTGACTCTCGGTTGCATTCCAAGCTCTTTTGCCTTCTGGAATATTATATTCCAAGCCCCATGAGCCCTTATTTTGGAAGCTGCTAAATCTTATGTGATCCTGACTGCAGCTCCACAATATTTGAATTGTTTTGTTCTGGCTGCTTGTAGCATTTTCTCTTTGACTTGGGAGTTTTGGAACTTGGCTATAACATTCCTGAGGGTTATTTTGGGGGGTCTCTTTCAGGAGGAGGTCAATGGATTCTCGCAATTTCTATTTTTGCCCTCTGCTTCTAGGATATCAGGACAATTTTCCTCTAGAAGTTCTTTAAAAATGAAGTCAAGGCTCTTTTCTTGATCATGACTATCAGGTAGCCCAATAATTTTTAAATTGTCTCTTTTGGATCTGTTTTCCAGCTCCAGTATTTTTTTCCAATGAAATATTTCACATTTTCTTCTAGTTTTTCATTGATATTGTTTTATTATGTCTATATTCCTTGCCAAGTCATCAGCTTCCTTTAGCTCCATTCTACATTTCAAGGATTTGTTTTCTTCAGAACTTTCTTATCTCTTTTTCCATCCGGCCTGCTATTTAAGGTATCTTTTCTCCTCATTAACTTTTTGAACTGTTTTTTTTTTCATTTGACCAAATCTAGTTTTTAGTATGCTATTTTCTTCAGCATTTTTTTTGGATCTCCTTGACTAAGCTGTTGACTTGGTTTTCATGTTTTTCCTGCATCTCCCTCATTTATGTTCCCAATTTTTCCTCTACCTCCCTTATTTGATATTTTTGTTTAGGTTTTTGCAAGGCAGATGGGGTTAAGTGGCTTGCCCAAGGCCACATAGCTAGTTAATTATTAAGTGTCTGAGACCGGACTTGAACCCAGGTACTCCTGACTCCAGGGCCGGTACTTTATCCACTGCGCCACCTAGCCGCCCATCTTATTTGATTTTCAAAATCTTTTTTTGAGCTCTGAAATAGCCTGAGACCAACTTCTATTTTTCTTGGAGGATTTATATGCAGAAACCGGAACTTTCTCATCTTCTTAGTGCTTGTATTGGTCCTCCATGGGACCAAAATAATTGTCTGTGGTCAGGTTCCTTTTTTTCTGTTTACTCATTTCCCCAGCCTGTGCTCTGGTTTCAGGATGTTTCCTGAACTTTTGAGTATTTTTTGAAAAACTCCCACAAGGATCTCAATTTGTTCAAGGGCTTATGAGAGGCTCTGACTGCTCTCCTGGTCTGTGCTTTGGTCTGTGGATGACCACAAATGCACCCCTCTGCCCTGGAGCTGTGAGGAGGGTCCCTGATCCTATAGTAGTGGGTGGGGGCAGACTGCAACCAGGGTCTCAATATGGACAAAGCATAAAAATATTGTCCCAGGGTCTGAGGAGAGACATCAACAGTCTCCCCCCACTCCCTTACCTTCTGTGGTCTGAATGCTCTGGAAGCAGCTGCCAGGTGGCTCCCTGATGGGCAGCTCTGTGGGTCTGCTTCCATTTCCTGGGATCTGGGCTGAGCTGATGGCTGCATCCAACTGAGCAGAACATGCTGGCCTAGGCTTAGGGCTCACTCTGGCAGAGGTTTCCCCACTGATCTTCCAAGTTGCACTTGGTGTTCCCTGGATTGCAGGACAAGAAACAGCTTCTGTTGCCATGAATCAGTACTCCCTAGGACTCAGGTGTCCAGGTTGTTCAGCAGGTTGTTCCTGGAAGAATGGAGCTCCTTTGCTCCAGTGTGATATTCCTGCCCCCTGCTGCTGTCCCCTCCACCCCCCATGGAACAGAGCTTTCTCAAGATCTTCCAGGTTACCTTGGGCTGGAGAATTGCCTCACTGATCATTCTGAAAATTCTTGAAAATTTAGTTAGCGTCATAATTTTAAAGTTTTTGGAATATTTGGAGAGAACTCCTAGGAAAGGCTATTCCCACGCCACCCCTGGTTCCATCTTTTAAGTCAATTAGGAATATTGTGATAACAATTTACCAATTACCTAAAAAATACTTTATCCTTAGGATTTGGAACTCTTTGCTGCAGGAAGGGAAATCTGCTCAGAACTTGAAGTGCAGAATCCATAGGTCAGGTATCAGCAGGATTCAGAAAACTTCCTGGTACTGTACTACATCAGCACTCAATGTCTGATAGAAATTCCAAAGTCTGTAACAGAATGTATAATGTCATGCAATTTTCTTCTCCCTTACTTCCTTTTTTCCTTGCTATTTTCTTCTCAATAGTATTTTCAAAACATGCTCCTCCTCTCAAAATCATTGTCCCTTGGACACTAAGCATCCAAGTAAGAAAAGGTAAACGGGGGCAGCTAGGTGGCGCAGTGGATAAAGCACAGGCCCTGGAGTCAGGAATACCTGGGTTCAAATCCAGTCTCAGACACTTAATAATTACCTAGTTGTGTGGCCTTGGGCAAGCCACTTAACCCCATTTGCCTTGCAAAAACCTAAAAAAAAAGGTAAATGAAGCCACATTGAAGTAGCAAGACATTAGTAAGATATTGGAAGACCTCCATCTTTATGTCAGTAAACTTTCAAACTTCAATCAACTAAAAGTATAGTTGATTAGCTATTTAAAGCCTAGAGAGGAAAGACTTTGGTCATAGTATAATACTGGAATGATGCTCTAGCAAATTATTCTCTTCACAGAATGTGCTCACAGCTTTGGTAAACTTGAGCTTTTCAAGTCATAATGTAAGACCTAAAGGGACAATTTGTGCGGTCAATAATCCATGTTTAAACAGACACTTAGACATCTGTCTCTTGGCAAATAAAGTTCAGGCAAATCAGCAGGGTAAACTACATGAAATTACTATTCATCCACATGGTATTGTTTATAGCGTTGAGCAGATAGTTATGCAAGTTATGGGGTACTTAGAACAAAAAGGAATAGATATACTACAAAACAGGGACACACCATAGTCACAAATACTGATGAAGGAACTAACTGCTTAGAGCAATAAAAGATATGGGTTTAAAATGAGCTCCATGTGCTTAATTGTCATGATGAAAGGCAATATTTTCTTATAGTAAGAAATAGATCCTGGAACAATTTTGGGAAGGGATGTGAATTGTTTAAAACAACCTGGACTTAAGCAATGTAGATATAGAGAGTCTGCCTTCCCAGGAGATAACACAGAGTTGTTTTATTGTTAATATGAAGGAGCTAATATAATTGCACTACAAAAAGTGTATCACAAAACTGTGAAAGACAGGCCATTCAAAATGCTGTATTTGAAATACAAAATTCAATTCAATGAACATTTGCTAAGAGACTTTTATGAAAAGCAATGCAATGGGTTTTTCTTTCAATGAAATTGAAACCTAGTAGGGAGGAAACCACATGTACATAAATAACTATGATAAAAAGAGAATGTGAAGCAGCATAGCTTTGTGGATAGTGATAGTGTGAATCGGATCTTTGAATCAGGAAAATAAATTCATGTTTAACCTCTGATATATATTGACTATAGGACTTTGGGTAAGTTGTTTTGCCTCTTTGGGAAGCCCTCTAAGGACTAGGAGACTCAATGGATAGAGTGACAGGCATGGAGTCAGGAAAATTTACCTTCCTGAATTTAAGTTCAACCTCAAAAGCTTACTAACTGGATGACCATGAGCAAGTCACTTAATTTCTCATCTGTAAAGTGAGCTAGAGAAGGAAATGGCAAGCCACTTCAGTACCTTTGTCAAGAAAACCCAAATGGAATCATGAAGAGAGATAAAACTGAAAAATAAACATCTAACACTATAAAATGCAGAGCATTTGCCTATTTGCACTGGTAGCTGGAGGTTGTTCATGGAAAAATTGAAATCAACATCTCATTCAAAACAAAACATTGGAGTGGCAAATGTAGGTAATGGGGAAGATATATTGAACACAAAGCAAAGATCCAGATAATCTGCTCAAAGAAATTTATGGAGAAAAATAATTTTTGCCTGAGTAAGACTAGGGATATAGTTTCCTTGAAGGAGGTAGGATATTAATTAAGTCTTGGAAGGAAGGAATAATGTCTAAATTCCATCCTGGTCATCATTTCTATATATTACCAACATAGCCCAGCAACAAGAGATAGGGAAGTTTTATTTAAAGTAACAGAAAACAGGGGGCATTAGATTAGAGTACTGGTCCTGGAGTCAAGAGAACCTGAGTTCAAATCTGATTTCAGACATTTGATACATATTAGCTGTGTGACTTTGGGCAAGTCACTTAACTCCAGTGCTTCACAAAAAGGAGGCAGCTAGGTGGTGAAATGGATAGAGCACTGACCCTGGAGTCAAAAGGACCTGAGTTCAATGTAGTCTTAGACATTTAATAATTGTCTAACTGTGTGACCTTGGGCAAATCACTCTTAACCCTATTGCCTTAAATAAAAATAAAATTTAAAAACAATAAATAAAACACAAAAAAACACAAAAATACTCAGGAGTCTACCTGTCCAGATAAACCCAGGAACTATATGAAAACAATTACAAAATACTTTTCACACAAATAAAGTCAATCTAAACAAATGGAAAAATATTAATTGTTCATGGTTAGGCTGAACTAATATAATAAAATGACAATTCTGACTATTAATGTACTTATTCAGTGCCAATACCAATCAAATTATCAAAAAATTATTTGATAGAAAAAAATAACTAAATTAATCTGAAAGAACAAAAGGAGAAGACTATCAAGGGAATTATTGGAGGAAAACATACAAAGGAAATTGACCTAGCGATCTACTCAAGCAGTAGTCACCAAGACTATCTTATGCTGGTTAAGAAATAGAGGGATAGGGGCAGCTAGAAGGCACATCAGCTCTGGAGTCAGGAGGATCTGAGTTCAGATCCAGCCTCAGACACTAAACAATTATCTAGCTGGAACCTTGGGCAAGTCACTTTACCCCACTGCCTTGTGAAAGAAGAAGAAGAAATAAAGGGATGAATCAGTGAAACAGATTAGGTACACAAGAAACAGTAGTAAATGACTATAGTAATCTAGTGTCTGATGAACACAAGGATCCTTGCTTTTAGGATAATAACTCAGTATTTGACAAAAACTGCTTGGAAACCTGGAAAATAATAGGAGATAAACTAGGTTTAGACTAGCATATCACACCATATACCAACATAAGGTCAAAATGCGTACATGATTTAAATAGGAGGAAAAAAAAGAATAGTCTCCCTCTCAGTTTTATGGGGGGGGGGGGGAAGAATTAAGGATCAAACAAGAGATACAGAGCCTTATGAAATATAAAATACATAATTTTGATGGTTACAAATTAAAAGGATTTTGTACAAACAAAAACAATGAAATACATATGTTGAAGACAGATTGTAGAAGACTTTGAATGTAAGGTTCTGGAATCTCTGCTTCCAAGGAGCTATTGGCAGTTTTTGATTAAAAAGTGACATTAAACTGAGAATAATTAGAAAAATTATTCAAGTAATGAAATGAGGAAGGAGGAAGAGATACATACTGCAGGCAGGAATATTTATTAGAAGACTACTATAATAGCTCAGGAGTCAAAATTGAAGTTTCTTTTAATTATCTTTTCATTTACATTTTTTGTAGCTAGTACATTTATGCATATATACATACATATGTGCTCTTGTATGCTTCCATATGAATAAATTTTATGTGCTATTCTCTTCTCTCTGCTTATTTTGCTTTGCATCAGTTCACACCAGAGACATCATTGGAGAGAAAGTTGACTACAAAAATTCCTAAGTTCAAGCTCTGCTAGGCACATAATGGTTATGTGATCATGAATAATTCATCTAACCTCTCAGCATTCTAGGCAACCCTCTAAGACTAGAAGTTGCAAAGAAAATGCTAATCTGTGTCAGAAAGAAACTCATCTGGAGTTCTCTATATTAAAAATCATAGATCCAGTCATTTTCCTATTGCCCTATCAGTTCATAAAAATCTTCCCATCTTTCCATGAATTGTTCACATTCAACTTTTCTTTCTGCACAGCAATATTCCATTATATTTATGTACCATTTTCACCACACTACTTTGACTGTTGTGGCTAGTATATATACCCAGTCCCTAGGAAATCAGTAGGAGTTCCAGAAATGTAAACAATAAAAGTGTCAGAATCTGTATATGTTAGCATCTGCATGTTATAATTGATAGCAAATGTTTAATGAGATTTCATTTGTGTTTAGGTAATAGAGCTGCTCTGTCTCAGCTGAGGGCTAAGATTATTCCAGTGTTATCAAATTGCTTTCTTGTCTTTTCAGGATTTTATTGACACATGGTACTTTGCTCATGATTTCAGTATTAAGCAAAAAGCTTTTACACAAGTAGTGATATTCAGCTTGGGATCTGGGTTCAAAGTTAATATAGATAATTACTAGCTTCCTCTTAAAACTGTCTCAAGGTTTCAAAAGGATGCAGCATTCCCTGAAACCCTCTTTATTCATTGAAGGACTTAGCAACATTGTCATAATATGCTAAAACATCAGTATGTTTTACCCTGAGGTAGTTGTACTTCATTACAGAATGAAAGATTTCTAAGAAGGAAATTGTGAAATCCTTAGATTGATACTAATTTAAATAAATAGTGAGCCCTGTGTATGATACAATCAGTCAAAGTGGACTGTACTTCTGCCTGCTTCAACACACCCACCTGGCTATCTCCCAATGGAAATGGATGGATGCACAGAATTTGAAATAGTGAATGATGTCAAAACATTTGGGGTGATGGGGGGAGGGAAAGACAAAAACAATACAGAGTTGTGTGCTTATGGTTCTACACCACATTTTTCAGGACCATACAGAAATGAAGTCACAGATTTCCAAGTTAAAGGTACTAGACATATGTTATCTTCTAGTCTGTATATTGAATATAATGTATGTCCATGTGTGGATGTATGTAATATTTTATATAGTATAGTATATAAAATACAGAGTATTTTTAAATATTTGTACCAGATTTTGAGGTCTTTCCCCCTAACCCTACCTGTCATATTTGAATGACTAAGAAGAATAAATGACTAAGAATAAATTTGGTTTTCATGCCCAAAGGCATACATGATGGTGATGTATAGAAAAGTAGGGGGAGAGAGGGAAATGGGAAAAAGTCAGAGAGAGGGGGTGGGCCGGATCAAGAGGCTTTGCTCTTATCTTATACAAGGAAGAAGACATCAAATGTCTAGACTTTCCCTTCCTTCATCTCTGTCTTACCTGAAAAATTACCAAGTAACTTTGTTATTTGAAAGTTCCAGGAAGAAGGGCAGAAAATTGGAGGGGGCGGGGACCAACCCCCTCCTACAAAAAAAAAATGCTCCTTTTTATCAATAGAGTGCTATAGATGAATATTGGAACCTTTGTATTTACCAGCACAATCAATTATAGGATCACTGATTTAGAGCTGGAAAGAACCTCTCAAACCCCTCAAGAACTGAGAACAAAAAAAAAAAAGGTTAAAGGTTAAAAGGATATACCCAAGGTCATGTATATTCTAAGTAGAACTGGACTCTCTATCTCCAAAATTAGTGTATTTTGCACTATCACCTTGCCTTTCTGAATCCTGATCATAAAGAATGCAAATAACTCATGTGATTTTTATCCATTAATAGAACATTTTGTGGTATATTTTACTTTTCTCTTTTTTCATAAAACTTTTAAATATTATAACCTATATAATTGTAAGTAGAGAGTTGGTCTCAGGATATTGGGGATATGTATTTAGTTTGATCTCCAATTAGAGGAGAGGAGAAGGGAGAGCCTAGAAACCAAGAAATAATTTAGGAGATTGGCAAAAGTTCAAATGAGGGGTGATGAGGGTGACCAGGTCAAGGCCACATGAGTGGAAAGAGCAGTATGGCCTTAGTTCTTATGTAGAATGAGAGAGTTGGATTCCTAAGGTCCTTTCCAATTATGAATCTATGAATTGAGGTCCTTAATAGCATAAATGCCTCTGACACAATTGTTCACTTACATATTACTTATAGTTGTTTATATTATTTTTGATATATATTTATATATGGATATCTAATATCATAGTTATATGACACTATATGATATAAAGGGACTTCAGAACCAACCTACTTACTTTATAGGGTGAAGAAGCAGACCTGAATACATGTCTGCTTGAGGCAGGTATGTATCTACTATTTCACTCCACCTCTCTTAAACATTATATCTATAAATAAAAAATTCATCTAAATATTCTTCTTCAGATATTTGAAAGCCTATTATGCAGAACACTGAGAACCATCCTTTAGTATCAGATTCATTGGTGCATATGACTTTCCCACCATTGGATAACAAATGAGAAAAATTTTTGTGATGTCTGTATTCATGATGCATGTAGTAGGTGGATAATAAGTGAGTTGAATTGTATTACTGAGTTCATATTAACTCATTCTTGTGTCAGCCTATGCTTTTCTTCAGTACTCAGTATTTACTTAGCTTCCAGAGATGGAAATTCTAAATATTTTTGATTGTAAAATCAAGTTCTCAAAATTTTAATAAATTTTATGAGCTATTTGCCCTTTGGGGGCTAAAACCTCTTTCTCTTCCTCAGTTAATGATCCAGAATATGCTTATGGCATAGCCATAAGGAAATCAATCTGGTAACAGGCACTAACATTTTTTAATATGCTTATGTCAGTTTCTAATAGAGGGGAAATGAATTGATCAAGTTCATGTCAATAATAGATAACACAGCCATGATTTAAACTTAAGACCTCTGATTCCTTAGCAAATATTCTCCTATGCTGTCTTATTTTTAGAATGAAATAGGCTCTTCAACTTGCTGACCCTTCTCCCACTGGAGAAAATGAAGGATGTGGATAATTTTGCATAGAGGAAGAATACTATGTGGATTTCAAATATTGTCCTGAGTACTGCTTTGTACTTCCTCCCACATAGATAAAAGGAGCTTAAGACCAAACCTCCACCCTCCCCAAGTATGTTCAAAGCAAATTCTTAGCCATGAAAATAATATAGCATCCTGTGTGTGCAAAGGTGAAGTTACTGACTCATCACTTTGATTCAATTGCAGTGATGAATCTACACTGATCTTTTCTCTTCTTGCTCATACTTGTGCTTCTTCTAACCATTAAGTTTGCAAGATATCTGACCAGAGCTCAGAATGTACTTGATCCTGGAACTGAGCAAAATTTACTGACCCATATCCAAACCCCATTAGCATGATTCTGTAGTCAACTAAAGCTAACCCCCCAGTTAGGCAGTTTTAGCATATTTGTGATAAGGGTTTTTTTTCTCCTTCCCTTGTTCCCTCCATCTCTCCTTCCCATTCTCTCCCACTTTCTGCCTTCCTTCCAATGAGTAGGAGAGAAGGGGATGAAGATGTGAAAGTCACAGAAAATAAATGTTTGCTATTTTAAAAAAAAAAAAAAATAAGAATTTGAGGGCAGCTAGGTTGCACAGTGGATAGAGCACGGGCCCTGGAGTCAGAAGTACCTGAGTTCAAATCCAGCCTCAGACACTTAATAATTAATTAGCTATGTGGCTTTGGGCAAGCCACTTAACCCCATCGCCTTGCAAAAAAAATAAAAAGAATTTAAAAAGAGAAATAATAATCTTTCCTAAAACATTAGAACTCAAAAGTTCAAAATGAACTAGATTTGCCCTGTAGCAAGGATGACATTGAGTTTTTCATTATCCATCAGTACACTCTAACATAGCTTAAATGTACTGGCTATCTATATAAAAATGCTGGTATACTTTTTTTTTTATAAAAATGAGAACTTAAAAGTTACAAGAACAAGCCAGCATATGTTACAAAAAAGAGTACTAGATTTGGAGTCAGAAGAGATGATTCAGAATCCTAGTTTTGACATTTACTAGATGAAAAACTCATGAAATCACTTTGAGCCTCAGTTCACTCCTGTGTAAAATGGAGAAAATATTTCACTACCCACATGGATGGGTTGTTATTGGGGAAAGAACTATGTAAGTATATTATTATAAAATATATTATAAAAATATAAGTATGAGCTATTATTATTGAATGAGAAGTAGTTTGGCATTATGATTGGCATTTGGCATTATGATTATGATTGAGTCATAGAGTCAGGATGACCCAGGTTCATATCTTTCCTCTTACATACAATGGTTATTTAACTCTGTGTATCCCTAGTCAACTTTCTAAGACTATATGTTGCAGGACAGTTTCATCTGTAATAATGGAAGGAATTTCCTCACCAGGATTTCCCTAAACCAATAAAATCAAAGAACTGGAAGATGATGATGATGATGATGATGATGATGATGGTGATGATGAGAGAGAGAGAGAGAGCTCTGCTCTGAATAACAGTAGATTTTTCTGTGAAAAAGAGATCTGTGCTTTCCTCATTTTTCTGTCTCAACCAGAAAGGCACAGAAATCCTGAGACCATGTCTACTGCAAGGAGGGCAACACTTCTCCTTTCATCCCTCCTAACTCCTCCCTCCTTTCTAATAAAAAAACTATATAATTTAGTCTTAACTGATCTTCCACTCTCAATGACTCCATGATCCCAATGAATTCAATCTTCTAGGTCCTCTTAATTTAGGGACCATGAATTTGTTTTTCAGAGACATTTTAATATCTTCATTTCAATATCATCAGCTTCTTTTGTATTGATATGCATTTTACTTTATGAAATAAAAACATTCTGAGAGGCTTTCCTAGACTTCACTAGGCTGCCAATGAGGTAAATGACACACAAAATTATGAACTCCTCCTCTTAAGGGAAATCTAATAGAAAACTGAGTTCAAGCTTCATGACTTTGGGATAAATACAAGAATATTCATAAAATTAAAATACATCTCAATAGCCCCAAGGATGGTATATTAACCTACCTACCAGACCTGCAGGATTCTAGCTTAAATCATGTATAAAATACATAATTCCTCTGGGCCAACTTCCACATGCATTCTTGATCTCAAGTAATGACATGCCTGCAGACAATGGGAAAAATTCATTTATAAAAAATAACCAGATTTACACAATATTGTTAACAGGGATGAATAGGAAAAATTATTTTTTGTTGGGGATTTTTTTCAGCTATATTCTAAACAGATACCCTTTACCTGCTATAGTTCACAACCAAGAAAGAAAGAATTCAACAATAATCTGGTCTTCCTCCAACTGAGAATTTCCTTCTGTCTGCCATGGACAATAGCACTTACCATTCCAGGGAGGGCCTAGGTACTTTACACCCCTATTAAACTCAATCTGTCTTGCTAGCTAGACTTCACTGCTTCTGTTCTCATACCCTCTCAAACCCAACTCTTCTTTCATTCTCCAGAAAACAGCTAAAGTAAGGAGGTGTAGACTGGAGTTAAGGCTGAATTTCAGCTCATGAAGATATGTATTTCTGATTCCAATGCTCTGTCCATTTTACCATCTAGTTGCATTCTCCAAAAAAAGTTAAGCAAAACTACCTAATAATACAATCACATGTCAAAGTCTATGTCACTTTCTAATTCTATAGTTCATTGAGTTTTAACAGAAAGGATCTATGCTTTATCTTTGATATAATACATGATCTCAACATTATCTTTGTATTTATATGAGCTTAGTTTTCTTTTAAGGTCATCTTTATTTTTGTGGGTATATTCATTAGGCACATCATTCTTTTTTCTCTGCTCTCATTACTCCACATTTTACATAAAGGATTTCCTATCTTTCTCTGAATTCTTTATGTTTATCATTTCCTGTGGTTTAGCAATATGCCATGACATTTATCTACCACAATTTGTTCAACGGTTCCTCATTCACTGAGGCATATAATATTTCAATTCCTGTGTTTTATTATAAATAATATGACTGTTGATATTTGTATGCATATGGGTCTTTGTTTTTATTAACCTCTACAGAATATAGTCCTAATTGGAAAATCTCAGAATCAAAAGATTCAATTAAATAACTTTTATTACGTAATTCTAAATTGCTTTCAAGAATAGTTCGACTAATTTACAACTTCACTAGAAATTCACTTGCCTGTCAATCAATGAATGAGAATTTGTTCACAGTCTATCAGGCATTGAATTAGGCAATAGGTAGTAAGAAACCAAAAACAAACAAATAGTCCCTGCCCTCAAATAGTTTTTTCCTATGAAGAAAGACAACAAATGCATAGGAAAGTATTTTAATATTATACAAAATATTGCTGTTGTTTGTCCTTGGTTCTTTTTTTTTTTAGGTTTTTGCAAGGCAAATGGGGTTAAGTGGCTTGCCCAAGGCCACACAGCTAGGCAAATTACTAAGTGTCTGTGACCGGATTTGAACCCAGTTACTCCTGACTCCAGGGCCAGTGCTTTATCCACTGCGCCACCTAGCCTCCCCTTGTCCTTGGTTCTTGAAGAGGATCATGCCATCAGGGATGTAATTCCATGACATGCAAATGAATTGGATTTAAGTGAAGGAGAACTGTGCAAAGTCACCAACTTCACTTTTTTCCTCTGAAATCATGTGGGTCCAATGACTAGCTATGGATCAGAACAACTGGAGATGACCATGGATGCAATGGGAGAACTCAATCTTTTTAAGCTAGGGTTTTTAACTGTTCTCAGTCTGACTGAGGCAATGCTCATTCAATGATAAAGGTTAGTAAGAAAATACAAAATAAATGTGTATAAATACAAGGTCAATTGGGAAGGCAAGTAGGTGAAACATTAGATAGAATACTCTATGTGGAGTCAGGCAAACTTGAATTGAAATCCAATCCCAGATACTTACTATCCATATGACTCTCAGAAAACACATTGTTGTCTGCCTCAGTTTCCCCATCTATAAATTGAATATGATAGGACTTGCCTCCAAGTTACAGTGAGGATAAAATGAGATCATGTCTATAAAACATTTTGCAAAATCTTAGTGTTATATAAATGCTGATTACTAGTATTTGATATAGTAATTCCTCATGTAGAAAGTGACATCTGAGTTGAGCTTTGAAGAAAACTAGTGATTCAAAAAAAAGCAGAGGAGAGAGATTGACAATAACAGGTATGGAATTTAATTCCTGTCTTCCCATTACTTACCAATTTTGTGATTTTGGTTAAGTATGAGCTACAGAACTCAACTGTTTTATTTGCACTTTCTCTGATTATTGGCAACTTTAGATAATTTTAGATGACTTGATCATTTGCATTTCTTCCTTTGAAAGCTGTCTAACAATTCTTGAAAGACTTAAGAACTCTTATCCATACAAAGACTAACCATTATTCAAGAGGACTGATGATGAAGAACTCTAGCCATTGTTTGACAGAAAAGTGATAGACTAACATATAAAATGAGACACATTTTTGGATATGGGTCATATGGGAATTTTTCTTGCTCCATTATGCTTATTTGTTATAAGTACCTTGTTTTTGTTATTCTTTATGTCATGTTTATTGGGGGGGGCAGGCATATGAAAATAAAAAATTATTGCTAATTGAATAAATATAATTTAATTTTTCAAAAGTTAAGTAAAACAAAGGAGTAAAACTGCTTATATCTTGTGACTATTTTTCTGTTTATGAACAGGTGGCTGAGTTTTTATTTTCTAAAGTTATGATTAAAGTAAATGGCTCCAATATGAATTTAGTAAATATCTAAAAAAAACTAGAAAATCTTTCATTATAATCTTATTTCAACATGCTTTTCTAGATATATCCCACCATGGTATAATATGAGTCTTCCACAGCTACAAACCTGGTCTACTCACTACTGTTCCCAATGCACCTTCTACTTGTAGCAATGATTTCCAGTTCAGGAATGTCTTATTCCTCACTGGTCCTATACCTGCCCATATTTTTCTCATCCTTTAAGATCCTACTCACATGGCATTTCCTGAGCTTTCTATTCCCTGAATGACTTTAACACTTTCTGTGTATAGCAATAAATTGGTACTTATTCAATTCTCTATATTAGACTTTTTTTAAAACATGTATCTCTTTTTCCTCAATTTAACTATAGAATCTCTTTAAGTAAAACTTTATTTTGGTCCTCAAGAACTCATATTGGACCTTGACCATAAGAGGTGCTCAATAAAGACTTAGTTATTGATTATTGTGTCCATAAAGCAGGATGGAAAATAATGGGCCAAGAAAAGATAAGAAACTAAAGAACAGAAATCATAGAACCTTGGAGACAGAACCTTTAGAATAATGAGCTCTCTCAAGTGGGATCTTATAGTTCTTTTGAGACTTGTGCCATGGCTCTAAGATTTGTGGCTTAGAGAGTGGAAAAAGAGTCAGAGTCCAAACCCAATAGTTATGGGTTTGTCTCCAGCAAATCACAAATATGTTCACTATAGTCATGATAGAATAACATTCTTCATCTCTGTTTCTATAGGTGTCTAAGTCTATTGAACTACTGAGCTATTGAGGACATTGTCAAGAAAATTTTTGTCACTGAAGTCCTTGGCATTATCAAATTATTTAACATCAGAAACTACTATCATTTTTCAATTGAAATAGCATTAAAGATGATGCATTGCCATCCAATTTGCACTGTTCTCTAAGGAGTATGAAACCTTTCCATTTGATTTGATATTTACAACTTTCTCTGTCCCTTATCTCCCCAATGAGAATGTGAAATCCTTGACAACAGGCTTGATCTCATTTTACTATTTGTATCCCCAGTACTTAGCCCAGTGCTTTATACTGAGTAAGCACTTAATAAATTCTTTACAAATTCATTCCTGTCATTGGCTTCCCCTGATCCAAGCATCAGCCTCTCAAGTTTACTACAACCTAATAGTGAACCAGGTGTTGTATAAGCAAAATTCCCCAGGCTCACATACCCACTTCTGCCCTCTCTGTCTCCTACATCATCTCCTGACCACCTTACTCATTCTTCTACAAATGAACTCAGCACTAATATGTGACAGTGGCCCATGAATAAGAACTCTTCCTACTATTTTTAACTTTTTATATGTGAAACAATGAATAGAGCAATATGTCCAAGCAAGGATGAATCTCATGCATTACAGAACTAATAAATTACTTTCCTTTATAAACTTAGCCTTCTTTTGAACTTTCTTATTTTCCTTGAGAGTAATATCATTCTTCTAATTTCCTAGCTTTATGACCCCCTTGTTGTCCTTGATGCATCATAGGATCTTTTATTGACTAGATTTGATGAGTTTTTCTTAATGCTAATCTTTTTTTTAATTCTCTATAGTGTTTGACACTATTGACCACTCTCTCCTTCTTTTTACTCTCTTTTCTCTAAATTATTGAAAACATTGTAAGTCACTGTCATAAAAACTGTTATATCTGCACACTTTAAAAACTTAGAAACAGAATTTTCTAATCTGTTCAAAAATATTGTAAAGGAAGATTTCAGTGGACCATTTGTTAAAAATATAAGAACAAAACTTCTTCAGAGTCGTTTTCAAGAATAATTGACTGACAATGAAGAAAATGAATATTTACTAGCTGAATTTCAATTTAAAAAATGTATAATTGGTGGATGGAGTTTTTAAATTGAGCTATTATTATTTCATAAACATATCTAATTATGCATTTCTTCCTTTTATCTACATATCTTTATGTGGAATCTTCTGCAGCTATGACAACCATTAAAATAAAGTATAAATATTAATTGAACATAGCACAAAAACTTTGGAATACAGTATCACAAAGTGTTGAAAGTTTTCAAAAGTAATGAAACATTCAATCACATTGTATTTACTAAGTTATTGATAGTACTGTTAATATTTTGTTGAGATAAGAGGTGTTTTTATAATTAATAAAAAGCAATATTCATAATATTTTATCTTATTATTACATTTCTCTTTTGGTATACTTGTAAATGTACTAATCATTAGTATGTATATGTATACACAAGTATTAATTGAGCACCCACTATATACAAATATAAGAGAGAGAGAGAGAGAGAGAGAGAGTTAGTTAAAGTTGGCCTCAGAGTCAAGAAACACAAGTCCTGTGTTTTTCACATAATGGCTGGGTGATCCTACATAAATCTTAAATATCCTAAATTTTAAAGAAGGTACTAATCTTCATGAATAGAAGAAACTCCTTACTGGGACTCCCTATACCAATGAAATCATGAGTTCAGTCCTATTTAGTGATAAGGGACAAACTGATTTTCATTAATAGAGGTATGTGATCCCCACTCTTAGATGCCATCTAGTTCAGCCATAAAGAACCTCTTAAGAATACTCTCCAGGGGATTTGCATGAACTGATGCTGATCAAGATGAGCAGAACCAGAAAAACATTGTACATCCTAATAACAGCATGGGGGTGATGAACAACCTTGATGGACTTGCTTATTCCATCAATGCAACAATCCAGGACAATTTGTGGCTATCTGAGATGGAGAATACCATCTGTATCCAGAGAAAGAATTGTAGAGTTTGAACAAAGATCAAAGTCTATTAACTTTAATTTAGGGGAAAAAACTGATATCTTATTAGGTATTTTATACTTTATCTTCCTTAAGGATATGATTTCTCTCATCACATACAATTTGGATCAATGTATACCATGGAAACAATGTAAAGACTGGCAAATTGCCTTCTGTGGGGGATAGAGGGAGAGAAGCAAGATTAGGGGAAAAATTGTAAAACTCAAAATAAATAAAATCTTTAAAAGGATAAAAATAATGCTCTCCAAAATTAAGGAGATGACCATCAATTGTTGAACAAACTGTGGTGTATAAATGTGATAGAATACAATTGTTCTGTAAAAAATGACCAGGCAGATTGCAGATAACTTAAACTTTCACTAATTAATAGAGTGAAATGAGCAGAATTGGGAGAACGTTGTAACATTAATAGCAACATTGCATGAAGATAAAGTATGAGAGACTTCGCTCTTCTCATTAGTTCAATGAGCAAAGACAATTCTAAAAGACCTATGATAGAAAATGCCATCCTCATCCAGAGAAAAATTGTGGTGTCTGCATGCAGATCAAAACATACTACTTCTACTTTTTAAAATTTGTTTCATGTTTTTTCCTTTCTCATGGTTTTTCCCCCTTTTGTTCTTATTGTTCTTGCACAACATGACTAATACAGAAATATATTTTTTAAATAATGCATTCCAGAATTCCTGATAAGCACCTCTGGAGGCTGGTAAATTCTTATTTCAAGAGGCAATACACAACAAAACACAAATGTACATGTACAACTTTTATCAATCTGTTTGCTGCCATGGGGAGGGAGAAGGGAAGGGAGGGTGATAGAAACATGGAACTCATAAATTTGCAAATAGATGAATGTTGAAAAACTACCATTGCATGTTGGAGAAATAAAATTTCAGTTTAAAAAATGAGGCAATTCATAGTTCTGTTAGACCATTCTTCCTTATGTAGGTTTGCCTCCCTGTAATACTTCATTACTTTCCAAATTAAACTCAGAATTTCCTCTACCATGCCCCAATTTTTCATCTGAAGTTTACTCCAGTCTCAGAATGTACATACTACCAAGCCCTGGGGCCTCTCCTTCTAATTTCATGACTCCTCCCAGGTCCTTAATTTGAGGAGGGCACCTAGGACAGCTATATTTGTTTCCTCCTGAGGTTATACTAACTGAGGTTTCTCTACCATATCTCTTTCATCTTCATCTGTATTTAGTCCCCAATTCTTATTTTCCAGTGTCCTTTTATATTTGGTTTTGTCCTCATTAGAATGTGAGTGGGGGAGCATCTTGGTGGTGCAGTGGATAGAGCACCAGCCCTGGAGTCAGGAGGACCTGAGTTCAAATCCAGCCTCATACACTTAATATTTACTTAGCTGTGTGACCTTAGGCAAGTCACTTAATCCCATAGCCTTGGAAAAACAAACAAACTAACAAAAAGGATGTGAGTGTGGGGACTATATTTTTTCCACTTGTATTTATATTCCTATCTTATCACTATGCCTGGAAAATGGTAAATGGATTATAAATGCTTGTGACCCTAACTGACTGAAGTTTCACCATAAACATTTTTTTTCATGTGTTTGCAGCCTTTTAAAATTTTGAAGAGAGTACCATTCCCTCTATAAGTCAACCTTTTCTTATGAAAGTTCAAAAAATCAGTGGTATGGGACTCTTTCCATTAGTGGATATTATATACTCCATATCAGGTAGGCTGGAATTAGTAAGAGTGCAAGAAAAGAAATTTAGGTTCTTCTGGTAAAAGAGAAGATGCATGATTCCAATTTTTCTTCAGTCTCATGAAGGAAGAAAGACTCTGGAAAGAAACCAATATGTAGAATTTCAATCATGTACATAATCTTAGTTTGCTTCACTAGAGACTTACAGGAATTTTCCTTGATTGATATCTGAGATTTTATATTTTGGTAAAACTAAGTCACCCTGACTCCAGAGCAAGAGCTCCTTCAATATGTATTGTCTTGCACATATTCTCCTAAGAATGCTTTTTAAAATTTCTGTTCTACTGATGGCTCCAGACACACACACACACACACACACACACATTTATGGCTATAAATGGATTTCTTTGCTATTTGGTAGCATAATAGAGGAAATATTGGAATACAACTAATCTGTTCTCTATGTACTGGTCATGTCAAATAGTTAATTTCTGAGCTGGCCTTACATTAATACTGACTCCCATTCCATTGTCCAAACTACTGAGATGATACCAATGAGCTTTTAGTAAAATACCTTGCCCCTTGCTGGTGAGGACCCTGCTCTCACACACAAGACACGCCCCTATCAACAAAACAATGGATCCTTGCCCTAGACTGAAAAGATTAAATCTTTGTATCCTTAATTACTTCTTCTTCCTTTCCCTTCAAAAGCTCAGCCTCTCTTCATTTAAGGAGTAATAGTCTCCTTTTGTGAGGTTGGCTTGCTCCTGAGGAGTGTGGTTTTTCCAAATAAATTCACTTGTCCCTATACCTATCTTTATCACTTATCCCCTCATGATGGCTACTATTGCTGCTGCTACTAATCTCCTATTCTATCTTTCCTTTATTTTCTGCTAATCACAGCAATAAACTTTTTTTGTCCCTAAATACTTCTGGTTCAGAAATGGTCCTTTCATGAATTCATTACACATTTGAACTGAAACTAAAACAAACACCAAAACATTTTTAAATGTTATCACTATGTGTGTTAATTGTGAGACTGGCATCTGTTGGAAAAAGAGTCAAGTCTTAGATATAAAGCTTGGGACACTCATTCACATTAAGGAATAGCCATCAAGGAACTGTGGCATGAAAATCACTTCCCCTACCCTAATAATACTTACAGGAGTTGTCTGATTTTTCATGACCTCAAGGACCATAATGTCCATGGGATTTTCTTTGCAAACATACAATAGTGGTTTGCCATTTCCTTCTCCTGTAGATTAAGGAAACTAGAGTTAAGTTACTTGCCCAGGGTCACACAACTTGTAAGTGCCTGTGATAAGATTTGAACTCCAGGCCCAGTGCTCACTTGGACTATCTGCACCATTTAAGGGAGCAAAGAATTCTATACTGATTCCTCCTCTCTCCAATGAAAGAAAAAAAGGTCAGTCTCTGATCTCAATTTCTCGCTTCCCCTCCTAGCATGAATCAAAGTTTTCCCTGGAGAAAAGTGGGAGGAGGGTAAGACACTGAAGATACCCTCCCTGTGTACCACACACAGACAAATCCATATGGACATACATAGCCCATATGGGCAAAATAACACAGCATTCCTACCCTCATACATTTAGGTTATATCTCCTGGTTCATGTAGCCATTCCTAGAATGGCAAGTCCCTTCACCATATCAATAGCACCTCTCAATCATGCTCCAGTTTGTTAATGTTCCTCTTTAAGCATAGCAACTGGGGGCAGCTAGGTGGTGAAATGGATAGAACACCGGCCCTGTAGTCAGGAGTACCTGAGTTCAAATCTGGCCTCAGACACTTAATAATTACTTAGCTGTGTGGCCTTGAGCAAGCCACTTAACCCCATTTGCCTTGCAAAATCCTAAAACAAAAAAAAAAAGCATAGCAACCAAGAATGAATAAAATATTAAAGACATGATCTGACCAATGAAATGAAATGGAGCTATTATTTATCTGGTTTTTTGACATATTTCTAGTAAAGATATCTAATATCATGTTACTTCCTTCAGTAATAATCATCCAGCTTTTTCAGATAGACAATGAAACTAAATGCAGGATACTATATATATAAAACCTTATGAAATTACATCTTATTGAAGTAAATCTTGAAACTTGATCCTGTGATTATTAGCTGTCTGTATTAGCTATCCTTTTTCATTATTTCTTGTAAGTCTTTCCAAGTTTTTCTAAAATCAACCAGCTCATCTCAGTATTAATTCATCACAAAATCCTATGCTACTTGGTTAGCTATTCCAGAGTTGATAGACATTCCTTCAATTTCTGTTTTTTAACCACTAAAAAAAAGGGCTTTTATAGATATTTTAGAATATAAATTTTTTCATCTTTTTTCCCCCTATGACTTGGGAAACAGACCTAATAGTGGTATTACTGGGTCAAAAATTATGCAGAGCTTTATAATTCTGAGCATAATTCTAGACTGCTTTTTGAAATAGTTGAATAAGTTCACAATTTCACCTACAGTGACTTATCTCAATTTTTCCATATCCCCTTTAGTAGTTTTCATTTTCCCTTCTATCATTTTAGTCAATCTGATAGATGTGAGATGGTACTTAAAGTTACTTTAATTCATATTTTTCTAATCAATAATGATTTAGAGCAATTTTTCATATGACTACATATAGTTTCTTCTTCCAAAAACTGCCATATCCTTTGTTCCTTTGTTCATATCCTTTGATGGTTATTAATTGGAGAATAACTCAAATTCTTATAAACTTGATTAAGTTCTCTATATATTTGAGGAATAAGGCTTTTATCCTAGAAACAATATAAAATTTTGCCTCCAATTTTGTACCTTCCTTCTAATCTGGGCTATATTAGCTTTATTTGTACAAAACCTTTTAATTTAATGTAATCAATATTATCCATCTTCCATCTGTAGTCTGATAGGAAATGTGTTCTTTTAGTTTTCTTATGATATCTCCCTTTATATCTAGATCACATATACATTTTGAATTTATCTTGGTAAATGGTTTAAGATAATTATCTATACCCAATTTTCATCAGACTATTTTCCAGTTTCCCTAACAATTTTTACCAAATAGTATATTCTTACCGCAAAGTCTTAAATTTTTACATTTACATTTGTGAAATGCTATGCATTATGTCCATTCTATTCTACTGATTAAACTTTTTATATTTTAGCCAATACCAGATAGTTTTAATAGTTGCTATCATTTAATATAGTTTAAAATATGGTGCAATTGAAGCTCCTTCCTTTATGTTTTTCATTAATTTTTTATATTCTTGACGTTTTGTTCTTCCAAATGAATTTTATTATTATTTTTCCTATCTGAATTTATTTCTCTGTCATTAAGAAAGATATTGGATAGGACAGGATTAAGAACAACCCTGTGGCATATGGCAATATATTCCCTTTAGCTTGATAATATCTATGTGATCTTTAATAATAAGCCACTTAAAGTCTCTAAACAAGTTTCTTTATCTGTAAAAAAAAGGGAGTTGTATTAGGTGACCAGTAAGTTTTCTTTTAGCTCTAAAATTCTTCTTCTGACTTAAAAAATAAAGATCACTGGGAGATATATCATATGACTAAATAATGTAAAAAGATAACTACAATTGACAATAATTAAATTTTAAAGAATAGATGCCTATTTGTTGTTTTATTTTTTAAAAGCATTATCAACACATTTCTCAGCAAAATAAGTATCAAGTCTTTAGTTTAAGCAATACTTAGTGATACAATGAAAAACAAATGAAATTCTATTATGACAGAAGAGATACAGATTCTTTCTTTGGAACATCAGGGTATTTATACTATTCACTAAAGTTTGGAAATGAAGAGGGATTTTTTTAAGAAAGATTTTATTTATTTTGAGTTTTACATTTTTTCTCCCATTCTTGCTTCCCTACCCCACCCCCCACAGAAGGCATTCTGTTGGTCTTTACATTGTTTCCATGGTATACATTGATCTCAGTTGAATGTGATGAGAATAAAGAGGGATTTTTATTTTTATAATATTCTATAGCTATCTCTAACATTGAACATTGCATAGTAGTTAGAGAATCTAGGTTTAAATTCTTATTCTACCACTTACTATTAGTATGTATGACCTTGGGCAAATCACTTAATTTCTCTTGGCTTCAGTTTCCTTATCTATGAAGGAAACTGGATTAGAGCATCTCTAAAGTTCTTTCTAACTCCAAATCCTATAATCCTGTAGATTATACAGCCTGAACTAAAGTAATTGTCACTTCTAGATCAACTGGCATTGGTCAAGAAAGGGTTGCCAGCTGGGACACTGACACATAGGAGCAGCTGTGCAGAGAAATCAACAGCAGAGGAGAGCAAAGCAGCAAACAAAGCATGACTGGTGCAGAGAGGCAGAACCAGGGCATACCAGGTTGTGGCATCGAGAAATGGAGACAACAATCAAAACCTGGGATGCAGGCTGGATCATTTGCACTAGAGGAAAATGCAAGAGTGAAGACAATGGCAAAATGTGGAGGTAAGCAGGAGATCAGGAGTCTTGTCCTGCGTTCAATTCAAGTTGTCTCTTTTACCATTGTCCCATTTTATCTTCTGTTGTTCAAAAAGGTAATAGAAATGTGCTAGCACAAGAAGAATGGTGACTATAGACACTTATGACTAAATCATGTTTTTTAATTGATTGCTAGTGTCTTTTAATAAATATTCCAAAAGGACATAATCAATTAAAATGTCTACTGAAGTCATTTAATAGACACTAGGTTAGGAGTCAAAAAAAAAACTTGCCTTCTAATCCCTATTTACTAGATGAAAAAATCTTGGGAAGAACACTGAATTGAATATGAATGACATGGGTGGATCTGAATTCCCCCTGCTATTTGCTACCTCTATGACTTTGGGAAAGTAACAACCTCTAAGTCACAGTTTCCATAGTTATAAAATGAGGGAGCTGAATTAGGCAGCCTCTGAATTATCTTCTTGTTTTAAATACTAAGATTCTTATGAACTTAATCTCTTTTGAACCTAGTTTCATCTATAGAATACAGATAATTCTCTTATCTTTGGATAGAGAATTAACATGACAGTGGATAGCAAATCAGTCTAGGGTTTAGAAAGACTAAGGATCAGGTCTCCCTTCTGAAATATACTTTCTATACAACCCTAGATATGTTCAGTTGACCTTTCTGTGCCTATAAGCAACTCCTGAAGTCTATAAATTGCAGAGTTGCTGCTACTCTGTTAGTAAAGTTTCCTCACTAAGTGCTCCCTAAAATAATTTAATCACACATTTGGTTTCCCCAAAAAATATAGATTGCTTAAACATTTTTCAGTCATGCTTGACTCATTGTGATCCCTTTTGGGGTTTTTCTAAGCAAAGATATTAGAGTGGTTTTCCATTTCCTTCTCCAGCTCATTTTATAGATGAGCAAACTGAATATACCTCAGAAAGGAGGCTTCTAAGTGATGATGGTAGTGAGAAAGAAATGCTGATGTGGAGAAAGGGATAGTCCAAATCCTTCACCATGATCAGAAAGACAGCAGCATGAGGAAAAGTGCAAAGACTGGAAAGGATAGCCAAGGATGCTATAGCATCAGGAGGGAGCCAGGTTCCAAAGAGAGCCTGAAGATGAATGGAAAAGGAAAAGCAAGCTTGTTAACAATAAAGCAGATATTTTAGAAAGCATATTGAAGAGGTGGATAGATCTAAAATGGGATCCTGGAAAAGCAGAGTTGCATAGGAAAGGAGTAAAAATGTAAGTAATGAGAGGTTAGGAATGAGGTTAATATTATGATAAACAGAGGTTCAAAATTGTGGAATAAATTCAAGTTGATTATTCAGTGACTGCACATAAATCCATTGTCTAGGTTAGTTGAGTTCTGTGAAGTCTGGGAGGCTTGAATCCTAGTAGACAGGATAGGATCAGAAGAAGATACAACATAAGGGAATTGGGAGAGAAGGCTGTGTAATATGATACTAGACTAAGAAATATTGAAGAAGTCCCTGGAGGAAAGAGAAAGATCTGTGACCTGGATCTGGAGTTGATATGAAGTACTCTGGGAAGACCCAGGAGAGAGGAAATTTCAACTTGGCAGACTGAATTAGCCTGATTTGAGGTAATGGGGTAATGAAGGTAAGGGCCAGAAGTGAGCAGATTCAACTAGTGCTTCCTGAGAAGTTGCAGGACCTAGGAAGGCCATAGGCAGGAAGGCTGGGTCTGGGACAATGGAATACTCCCTAGCATCTGGAAACCTGACACAAAATAGATAAGTTAGTCACAATAAAATATAATAAATTACCAAACAATAGTTGTGCTGTATTCTATGTTAAGCAGACCATAGTAGTACTGAAGATGGCTTGCAGAAATATAAAAAAAAAAAATGATCCACATTCATTCAGACAAGGATAATTTATAACCAATTTAAGTTCAGACTGTAATAGATCAAAGCTGGTGTTAGCCATATGGTGCCAGGAAATACAGTTTATAAGAATAATCTTTTTGACAGTATATAAGAAAGGAAAAATGTAAAACTAGCAGTCATATAAAGGCATAGCTAAAGAGCTTAGGTTTAAAGAAAGAAATTAAGAAAAGTACAACACACTATATGATTTAATTACAGAAAAGATAAGAATATTGGACTCTACCTTGCATCCTGGGAGTCATTAACTATGATAGCTTCTGAATTTGAATTTAGACAGAACTTATTTACACTTTTCTGAAAAACACAATATCCTCTATTACAATAGTCAGAAAATTGGGCATCTAAGCTTTAGGATGGGAAAACAGAAGTTGCAATAGTCCTGAGGACTACTACAGTTTCTCTGCTCTCTAAGGCTACCTGCAGGTAGAATCAGATTCTCTGAGTTGGTGTTTGGCTTTACAATTCTATAGTTCTAGAGTTGATTGTTTTGGAAGGAAAGAGAACCATGTGTGAGTCCCAATGAAGTCAATGGGGGGAAGGGATTTCCTGGATGACTTTCCCTACATGTGTCTTTTGATCCCTTGAGCCACATGCAAAATGCCTGAAGTCTTACACATGAGGAACAACAAAGGTCTTGGGGGATGACTTTACATCACAAGGCCAAGAATAGCTATATCATTGACACTTTCTGAACTCTTCTGTATCTCAAATTTTAGAGGTCACAAGAATAATAGTAATATCAGTATCATGAATACTAATGTCTTACTTATTTCCCCCTCTACCCTCCATTTTACTTTGACACTCTGGAATCTTAGAGGATATATGAACTGAGTAAAATATTGCAGGATCTGTAGGTTAGCTTAGTTTGTGACAAAGAAAGAGTACCCCTATATAAGCAGCTTTGTTGCTGCCTGAACTTATCATTGGTTTATGTTTAAGGCTGAGAGGTGAAGACACTACAATCTAGGAAGACTTGTATAGTGAGGAATGCTGGTTACCAGAACAATTCAATTCAATTCAGCAAGCACTTATCAAGCTGACTATTAATGTGTTTGCAGTGTGCTAAATACTGGGACTTCAAAGACAAAAAAAAAATGACAGTTCTAACCCTCAGTCAGATTACAATTCTATTGGTAGAGAAACATGTACACATAAGTAAATATGAATATATGCAAAATAAAGATAAAAGTAAGTTTGTAAAAAGTAGGAAAAATAGAAAAAACCTTTGGGCTGAACTTTTCTTTTTTGGGGGGATAGGAGGAGAAACAATGGAGTTAAGTGACTTGTCTAAGGTCCCCACAGCTAGAATGTATCAAGTGTCTGAGGCCACATTTGAACTCAGATCTTCCTGACTCCAGAGAAGTGCTCTCTCCACTGTACCACCAGGCTTCCCCTTGTATTGGGCTTTAAAGGAGATTAGGCTTTCTGAAAGCAGAGGTGAAGAGGGAGAGCAGACCAAGTTTGGGGATTTTTTTGTTCAAAGATAAAAAGGCAAGGATGAAATTTCTTGTCCCAAGAACCACAAGTAGGTTTGGTTGAATTCCAGGATACATATGGAGGAGAACAAGGAAATTAGCCTGGAAAGATAGATTCCAGACAGATTATGAAGGGCTTTAAAAATTAGAGAGAAGTTTGCATTTGATCCTAGAGACAAGAGAAAGCCACTGAAGCTTTTGATAACAATCATAATTTTTTCATGTGACCTTGGTTGTGATATAACTTCTCTGGACCTCATATTCCTCATCTATAAAATGAGGAGCTGAGATAGCTATAATATGCTTCTCTTAATCTGTGACTCATGATCCACTTTCTGGGTCTTAGTTTAGAACCTTTATAATGACCCCATGGGGTAGCCCATATTCTTAGTTATTGGAGGGGCTAACCTAAACTATTCCTAGGAAGGAAGAAAGAGAAAAGAAAAAATAAGGAAAACCCCTTTGCTGAAGAATTACTAGCACTTTAAGATCATTTTCTGGTGACATTTTTATATTCTTTCAGAAAGTAATATGATGTAATTTCAATATTGAGAATGAGCATTGCTCACAAAATTGGGAAGTGACCTTCCAATTAAAAAGCATATGAGATTGGGAGAAGGTAAGACTAATGAGCATTTTCATACTACTATTTAATTAGGAAATC
This sequence comes from Macrotis lagotis, assembly GCF_037893015.1. Classification (NCBI taxonomy): domain Eukaryota; kingdom Metazoa; phylum Chordata; class Mammalia; order Peramelemorphia; family Peramelidae; genus Macrotis; species Macrotis lagotis. Next base: position 130,804,077 of record NC_133663.1, on the reverse strand, counting down.
AAACCATTTGGTAGAGAAGTTCTCTCTGAATAACTGGCTCTATGTAACAAACAGGTTTTCTAGGCAAATAACTACCTGGAAGACTAAAAAAAAAGATGAATTTAAAACTGAACGTGGAAAAGGAATACTATGTGATAGGCACTATTCTAAGTGCTTTCCAAATAGTATTTCATCTGATAATCACAAAAGCCCTGGGAAGCAGGTAGTGTTAATATATTCATTTTATAATGAAACTGAAGCAAGTGGAGGTTAATTGATTTGCCTAAGCTCACACAACCTGTATCTGAATCAGAATTTGAATTCAAGACTCCAATTAATGTATCATTTAACTACCTAAGGATTGTTGAATAGATAAGAGAGATCTAAGCTCATGAGCTGGAAATTACCATATTTTCAGAGTTGGCAATAGCAGATTCAAAATTTTTATCTCTGGTTCTGGAATAGAGACCCTGATTGCCAGTCTTAGCCTTGCTAGTGGGCCTAGGATTGTGCCATTAACATTAGAAGCCTAAGAAAGGTAGAAGAGAATTTGGACTAAGAGTGAATCAGAAACTTCAGTCTTCAGGGAGCAGCTGTTCTGGCCCAATAAAAGTATACATATTTTGGTGTGGTAGCATGGTTACCTAATCCACTGTCAAGGCATCAGTATCTCCACTGTGATTGTAGATCAGCACAATACCAACCACTCCCTCAGACCATTTAGCTAGGCAAAGGATGATTTTCTACAAAAGAGCCATGATACTTCATTAAGAACAGGTCATGCAAAACTAGACTCATTTCCTTTTCTGACAAAATTGCTAAACTAATAGATGAGAGGAACGATGTCAGTGCAAGTTTTGATAAAATATTTCCTACAATTTTTTTAGAGAAGATGAAGAGATGTGAATTAGACAATAATATAGGAAGATGGATTTGGAACAAGTCAGAAAACTGGACTTAAAATAGTAGTTGTTAGTCCTTCAACCCTGGTGTGGTAGGAGATCTCTAGCAATGTTTCTTTATGTTTGGCTTGGTACTATTTACCATTTTTATCAATTGCTTGAATAAAGATATAAATAATATATTCATCACATTTGCAGATGACACAAAATTTGGGTGAATAACCAAGACACTGGCTAAGGATCCAAAATGCTTGGGGCTGAATTTACTAAGATGAAATTTTAAAAGTATAAGATAAAATGAAATTCAAAAAGTATATATCAGATTTAAAAAACTCAACTTCACAAGTATAAAATGGGAGAGACATGGTTAGAGAAAAAATGTTCTGAAAACAAATTCATTATGAATTAGCAAGGTATTACAGAAGCCAAGGAAGCTAATGAAATCCTAGCCTGCATTATGAGGGGCATAGTTTCATTGGATATGGAGGGGAGACTCCCATTCTACTTTGCCTTTGTCAGAACTTATCTGAAGTCAAGTACTCAGTTCTGAGAATCACACTTTTATTTTTTAATAGTATTCTATTTTCCTGCTTTACATATTGTGAACATTTTTGCATTCATTTTGTAAGTTTTGGAGTTCCAAAATTTTCTCCCTCCTTCCTCTTCTCTCTTCTGTAAATAGTAGGCAGTTTGTTACAGTTAACACATGTGCTATCATGTATAACTTATTTACATATTAGTCTCAATTGTGGAAGAAGAAGCATCAAAAGGAAAAAAAATAACCACTGGAAATAAAGTAAATGAAAAAGTGTGCTTCAATCTGCATTCAGAGTCCTTCAGTTTTTTTATTTTAATATAGATAGCATTTTCTTTCTTGTATCCTTTGTAGCTGCCTTGGATCATTGCATTGATGGTGTCATTCACAATTAATTATCACACAATGTGACTGATTCTGTGTATATTTTTTCCTGGTTCTGCTTATTTTACTTAACATCAGTTCATATAAGTCTTTCCAGATGTTTCTGAAATCTGAGTGATCATCACTTTTTATTGCACAATTCCATTACATTCATTTACTACAGCTTGTTCAGTCATTCCCCAATTGATGGACTTCCCCTTAATTTCCTTAATTTCCAATATTTTGCTACCATGAAAAGGGCTACTGTGAATATTTTTGCACATATTGGTCCTTTTTTCTATTTTATGATCTTGTGGGGTACAGGCCTAGTAGTGCATCAAAGGATATGCAGTTTGGTTACCCTTTTTTGAATAAGAACCACACTTTCATTTTTCCTTTATTTTGCCAATCACACTCAAATATAGTTTTAACAGTCATTTTTGGTAAGATTTTGAGTTTCATATTTTTCTCTCTTCTTCCCCCCCAACAGAGCAATCTAATATAAATTATATAAGTATAATTATGTTAAACATATTTCCATATTAATCATGCTGTGAGAAAAGAATTAGAACCATAGAGAAAAAAACACAACGGAAAAAACATGAAACAAAAAACATTTAAAAAATTGAAAATAATAAGCTTTGGTTTGCATTCAAACTCCAATATTTCTTCTCTGGATGTGGATGGTAGCTTCCATTACAAGTCTTTTTAGAATTGTCTTTGATTATTGTATTATTGAGATGAGTAGGTCCATTATAGTTGATCATCATACAATATTGCTGTTGTATACAATGTTTTTCTGTCTCTACCCAGTGCATTTAGCATCAGAAAAACCACACTTTTTTTTGCAAGGTTAAGTGATTTGCCCATGGTCACACAGGTAAGTACCAGATTTCTCCATGTATAAGACACTCCCATGTACATGATGCTCCCATGTATCTTAAGTTTGGGGCCTGAAATTTGAAAAAAATGTATTACATAAAGTTATTGAACTCATTTTATTCATCATGAAATTCAAGGACTTCTGCTCATAGCTTTCCGGCATCTTTTGGGCACATCTGGTGCATGTCACATGATTAGTACATTTTCTTTCAATGACCTGAAGCACCAGTTATTCTCCTTTGAAATCAGTAACTTTTCTTTCATCAGCAATTCTTCTTATCTCATGCTAAACCATCTTTGTGGACACAGGAATTCTAATGGCCCTTTACTCTTCAATTCATCTCTTCAATTCCCTCTCTAAATCAGTTCATTTTGCTGACTTGCCTCTTATGGTCTTCTTCTGTGTGGAGTTTTCAGCAGGATTTCTTTTTCCCATAGCCAGTCTTGGATTGTTTTCTCAGTTGGAAGATGACCAAACTTACATTCAACAGTATGATTTCCATTCACTTTTGCAAAGTGGATCACTTTGAACTTGGATTCAGTACTGTACAGAAATCTTTTCTGAGTCATTTCTGAGCGTAACATGGAAAAACATAACTTAATATGCTGGTAATAAATGAGAAACAATGAGTACAAAGACAAGCACAAAAAAAAGCAGGAAATGCAAGTAAAAAAAACTACAACCATTGTATAAGACTCCCAGTTTTTTAGACTCCAAATTTTCCAAAACAGAGTATTTCTTATATAAGGGGAAATATGGTTAGTATTAAGTGTCTGAGACTAGATTTAAACTCAGATTCTCCTGATTCTAGGTCCAGTACTCTATCCATGTGTCACCTAGATGCCCCAGCCACAAGAACCACACTTTTAAAAGGGCTGTATATGATATACTGATATGCTGTATAGAATCTATAGGAGGGCAGTCAGGATAGTGAAGGATTTTGAGGCCATACTACATATGCATTATTTAAAGAAATTGAGAATGTTTCATCTGGAGAAGAGAAGACTTGAGATACATGATGACTGTGTACAAGTATTTGAAGGGCTGACATGTAGAGGATTAGATTAATTCTAAAAAGGTAGAATAATTGTTAGAAATTGCTCTCCAGAAGTAGTTTACCTTAATAGGTTTCCTCCTTCTTGGAAGACTTTAATTAAGCATAGACTGGCTGACCAATTTTCAAATGAATCAGAGAAGAATTTTCTTTCAGATATGGCTTGGACTGAAATCTCTTCAACTCTCAAATTCTCTGATCAAGCTTGGGTAAGAAAGATGGGGAGATCTATTAAGTACCTCCAAGGCTCCAATGTAGTAACAGGGAGGGACTATAAGGTATTAAAACCTAGAAAAGGCCTTAAAGTAGAATGTTGCTGAGGAGCTCTATTCTGGGCATGAGTCAGTTGGACCAGGAATCCTTGATCATAGGGGCAAGAAGTCCTCCAGGAAATAGAACCTTTAGGATTTTCTATGGCTTCTTTACTAGGGGTAGAGCAAGAGGTAAAGAAGCCATAGAAAGAAAAGTCATTCACTTTCACTAACAATACATATGCAGAAATCATAGAAATTAAAGGGAATAAATAACTGATATCTTATTTAGCAAAGTCCATCCTCTGTGAGGTCAGAAAGGAAAGATCACAATAAGAAGATTCAATAAGTGCTAAATAGGAAAATGGTAAGATAAGACCATATAGATGGTCTATAAAGGCCACATATTTACAAAGAGAACCATTGGTCTAGTAAATAGCAGCTGATCTGAATTAACCTAGAGTGAATAGTAAGAAGAGATCTTTACAAGAGCTTGTAGTTTTGTCTTCTAGGGTATATGGGTGAGCAGTTAACCTGCTTCTGGAAAGGAAATAGGTGAAAAGAGAACTGAGAGAAGGAGCAGAGCTACCACATTAAGAAAGTCAGGGTAGCTAAGCTAGAAAGTCAGTTAGCAATAATTGTGTGCTAGCTCTAAAGACTGTATTGGCCTCCCTCCCACTCTGAGACCAACTACGGGAAGCAGATAAGATCAGACAGAGACCATATCTTTGGGTACCTGTTTTATTTAGGCTGGCATGGAATGTACTGTGGTTGCACAGCTCATTACATTGAAAGGAGAAAGAAAAAGCAATAACCTCATGGAATGTTTTCATGGGATAATAATTTTCTTTTTTTTGGTTTTGTGTATGTGTGCGCACATATTTAATTGGGAGAGCAATATGACTCTTACGATCTGTTGTTCTTTGGTGACTTCATTTTTGTATGTCCATATTTGGGGAATAATCTTGTGTGCCAAGCTATGCTGTGAGCAAACTGAAATCCAAGGCACAAGGAATGCAAATGGGCAGTAATGATTCTTTGAGACAAGATACAGACAACTGTGATCTTGGCAATATCATTCAAATTCATCTGAATTCCACTGGGTGTACCTGCTTCTAGTCATAGAATTCTCATAAACAGAGGCCGCAAGACCCTAACAAACAGTTTGTAATTGCTGATCTCAATAATGATATTGGCACACATTTTCTCAAATGCAGTGCCAAGAGTTTTTATTATTGTAACATGGGTTTACTCTGGCCCCACTCCTTGAAGGACAGGTGTATTGAATTCCACCCTTCCCCCCAGGGGTTTCTGGTATTCTAAAACTATTGAGGTGGGGTCCTCTTTCCTCTACCATTGGCTCAAGCCCCTACCAATTGAGTTCTCTCAATTTTAGAGATATAGTGAATAGTATTCAAATTCTATTTAACCACTTAATACCAGATTAACTTTTATAAAGAAATATTTACTTCAAAGATATAGCAAAACACACATATGTACACACTCACAGATTTTCCCCAGTATACAGGTGTGTCCAACCTGTGACCTGTGGGCCACATGTGGCCCTCAAAGTCCATTCATGCAACTTTATTATACTTATTGGTAATATAGGTTACACTGTAGTCATAAAACATATTGAATTCTAAGTGTATATAGCAATGTAGTACAAGCAATACAGAGACATGTTCAAGGAATTGGGATGAAAGTTTCATTATTAGAAAGATAGTAAAGGTTTGAGTTTCATAAATTATCTACCTGAATACTCAGTTTCCTGAAGATATGGGCATGTTTTTAATGTGTGACCACATAAAGCATCCCCAACTTCCAAATCATACTAGAGTAGCTATGTTCTATATTGCCTATAAAGTAACTCCCCCCAAAATGATCATTTCTGAACACAGAGACAAAAGGTAAGTTTGAGGTACCAGCAAAGTGTGTTGAAACATGCTAAAATATAAGTACAAACACAAAACTTAATTCTCTTTTGAAGAAAAGCATTGTGAAATCGAAATAATGAAAGAAATTTTCTAGGAAAAGTGGTACTTGTAGATCACAACAAAATAATAAGCTATGTTTAAAAAACAGAAGTTTAAAACTGAAATTAAATTTAGAGTTTATTCAGTCCTTTCCTTTGCATGGATTATCTCTACAATATTCTTGTTTTTCTTATTGTGTCATGTATCTTAAGCCTAAAACACTTCACATAAAAACTCTTTCTTGGGGTGGCTAGGTGTCCCAGTGGATAAAGCACTGGCCCTGGAGTCAGGAGTACCTGGGTTCAAATCCAGTCTCAGACACTTAATAATTACCTAGCTGTGTGGCCTTGGGCAAGCCACTTAACCCCATTTGCCTTGTAAAAACCTAAAAACACAAAAAAAAAACCTCTCTCTCTTGAGTGGAGAAAATGATGACTCAATGCTGCATGCCTGTGTAAAGAGAAGAACTGATATGAGAGCTTTGGAGTGGAGTGAGAGTTGTCTTTACTCTTGCTTCTTATTTGAGAGAAACTTGTGATTCCAAGGGATCTTTTTAAGGAAATATTCCAATGAGAGACATACAGACAGATAGACAGACAAAAACAGGGACAAAGACAGAGAGACAGATAAAGAGAAAGAGAGAGACAGAAGACTTTGGGAAGCAGTAGTTAAGTAGAAAAACTGGCACCTCAATATGTCCCTGATTACTAATTTACTTCCCTAGAAACATTCCAGAATGTCCCCTGGATGATATTAGGACTTTGGTTAAGCTGAGATATCTTATTCCCAGTGGAAGAGCCCATTAAATCTGTATTTTCTGCATATTCTAATATGTAGAATTCCTCTAATTTCTGTTTCTTATCCTCTTGAGTAAATTATTTATTCCCTAATAACTATTTGTGAAAGATTCTTATATAACTATCATTTGGTAGAAAGAAATCAAGTCTAAATATGTAATTTGGAGCTGTCTTTTTAAGTGAGAGCAACCAATAAGACAGCTTTAACTTAAGAAAAAAATAGTTACCCTAGACTAGATTAATTAATTCTCTCAGAGAACAGAATGACCAATCTCATGGTCCATTTTGATACTCCCTTCTAAGCAAGAATTAGTCTCCCTCGAAGAGAAGTAGGCAATATTCCAGAGATAGTTATCAAAGAAAGCCTCCTTGCAAAACTTCATTTAGATTTTTTATGGGCACATATTTAACCTACATAGACACACACCCATTTTCTATTTATTATACTAGACCCATTAGAAATGCAAATTTGGAGGCTAACCACTTCCTGAAAGAGGCAGCATGGAAGAATGGATAAAAAACTGGCCTATGAATCAGGAAGGCATGAGTCTTTTAACTCTCAATTTTGCTAACACATACTGTCTGTGTGTCACTAGGCAATTCCTTTGACCTTCTAATGCTCTAGACAGCACTGTAGACATTGGAGTTACAAGGAAAGTACAACTCTGCAAGATAGATAGAGTATAGACCTAGAAGTAGAATTTAAGTTCCCTTATCAGGAATTCCCTAAATGAATGAAATAATAGGCTCCCTCTTCTATTTCCCTATATGATACAAAATTTTACTATTGAAAAAAGCTTGGTCACTTGAAGATTCTGGTGAGTTCTGAAAGGAGGATGCCTAATGATTTACTGGGTCATTTCCCTGTCTCTTCTGAAAATCATTGGATACTAGGTTCTACTGCAAAGATAGTATGAATAAGAAATGAAATATAAGGCCTGAACTTATTTCTATAGTTCAATTCAATAAAAATATACTAAGGACAAAAATAGGTTAGATATAGGGCTAGATACTGGGGATATAAAAACAAAAATAGAAACAAATAGTCCTTTCCCCAAAGAAACCTACATCCTATTTGGCAAATATAACTGTGCACAGATAAGATAATAAGAGGAAAAAATAAAGTAATACAAAATCATGTCGAGAAGCAAGAACTCTTCAGAATCTCACTGATTTTCTTTCCTTCCTTTTGGGACTTTTAAAGCTCTTGTTTTTATTTTTTATATCTAAAACCATTTATGTTTTGAGTTATACAAATAGTATCTACAAAAAAAAATCTAAAAACCAAGTTACCTCAGTAGGCTGTTTTTGGTGCTATAATAGCAATCATAAATGACCAAAGTAGATTTATTTTATTCATCATAGGAGTCATAAGGAGAATCCATATAATGGAGCAAATAGGGATTATATGTTTATATGAGAATGAATGTGGAGCACAGAAATGAGAAAGTGAAAGTCAGTTAGTGGTTTGCATCCAAAACATATAAGCATCAACTTAATATTTCTCCAGGTGTCCTAGGTTCCCCCTCTCAAACAAGGCTTAAGTTACCTATAAATTCTGACAAAATCAAGATCCTTGAAAACCAGGGTTGATGACATATGAGTGAGGAAAATGTTGCATCATCTCCACAATAAGTTCACAATCTAACACCAAAAAAAGGCCTCACCTAAAATCTAGAATTTGAGTTGTGTTTTGAGGGGAACTTGAGGTCTACACAATCAGAGATGAGGAAAGAATATATTCTGGATAAGGCAGATGACTTCTACAAAGGCACAAAGATGGTATATAGAATGCCATGTAACAAAAATATTCATAGCAGCCCTGTTTGTGGTGGCAAAGAATTGGAAATTGAGTGAATGTCCATCAGTTGGGGAATGGCTTGATAAACTGTGGTATATGTACATGATGGAACATTGTCATTCTATTAGAAACCAGGAGGAATGGGAATTCAGGGAAACCTGGAAGGATTTGCATAAACTGATGCTGAGCGAGATGAACAGAACCAGAAGAACATTGTATACCCAACAGCAACATGAGGGTAATGATCAACTTTAATGGACTTGCTCATTCCATCAGTGCAACAATCAGGCACAATTTGAGGGTATCTGCAATGGAGAATACCATCTGTATCCAGAGAAAGAATTGTGGAGTTTGAACAAAGACCAAAGACTATTACCTTTAATTTAAAAAAACTTATAGGCATGTAATTTTGCTATCTCTTATATTTTATTTTTCTTCCTTAAGGATATGATTTCTCTCTCATCACATTCAACTTAGATCAATGTATACCATGGAAACAACGTAAAGACTAACAGACTGTCTTCTGTGGGGGGTGGGGGCGGGAAGCAAGATTAGGAGGAAAACTGTAAAATTCAAAATTAATTAATTAATTAATTGGGGTTTTTTTAAAAGAATACCATGTACCAGTAACAGCTAATAGTCCAGTGTAATGATATTAGAGAGTTCTGCATAAAGCAGTACTCAATTTTTTTGGAAAAAGATTAAGCCCATCTGAGGCAGTGTTGAACATTTTATGATTCAATTAGGGAGTTTCTCTTCTAAAAGAAATATTTATCAAATAGATGCTTGCAGACTACCATACAGTAACATATCATGAAATAGGATCTCTTTTAGCTAGCTTATGCTTTTCAAGTCAGGAGCTTCCTCCCCAACCCCCACACACTTATCAAAAACAAAAATGGAAAGAATCATAAATGGAAACATCATCCATTATGTGCAAATACTAATTTTTATTTTAGGAACTGGCATAACTTAAAAGCAAATGATATTGCTAAAGCACATCTTCTCCTCCTTTCCCCTTGTTAAAGTTGTATCTTATAGAAATGTGTTATGAAATTAATTAGCACTAAGCAATATCATCAAATGCAACTGGGTGGCAGAGTGGACAGAGTGCCAAGTATGGAGTAAGAAAGACTCATCTTCCTGGGTTCAAATTTGACCTCAGATTCCATGTGACCCTGTGCAAGTCACTTAACCCTGTTTACCTTAGTTTCCTCATCTGCAAAATGAACTAAAGAAGGGAATGATAAACTACTGCAGTATCTTTACAAAGAAAACCCCCAACACAACTGAAAAGTGAATGAATAACAATGGAAATACCATTATTATTTATAGAGGCAGCTACAACAAGAAATTTAAGGAAAGTATAATAGGAGAAATGGTTACTATGCAAAGCAAGAGCCTTTTATTTTTAATTTTCTTATCAAGTGCTTAGCATAGTATCTTCCATGCTGTTCAAGTGTTCAGTCATGTCTGACTCAAGTCAGTACTCCATTTGGAGTTCTCTTGGCAAAGATGCTGAATTGAATTATTATTTACTTTTTTAGTGGATCAGGCAAATAGAGGTTAACTGACTTGCCCAGGGTCACAGTTAATGTCTGAAGTCAGATTTGAACTCAAGTCTTGCTACCCAGTTTTCCACTCTCTGAGACATCTAACTGCCTATATCTTCTATTAGGAAAAGACTAGTTAAGTGTTCATTGAATTGACTACATCCATTTGTTCCTTTATATTTCTGAGTTTTCTCATAATTTATTTATACTGAATCCAAAGCAGAGCATATCAAATATACCTGATTGCACTGATTCACCAGCCACTTGCTTTTGTAGGTACCACTATTCTATGACTTGAGATAATATGACTAACTTCCTAACTTCCGTTGGAAAAGAAAATCTCCAAGAACTTAAAGAAAGCTAAGCTATAAAAAATGTTGTATTCCTCAGATAGATCTACAGAATCTAAAGTAATATAAAGACAACTATAATTTAGCAATTTTGGGCTGTGCAAATCCAAAACCAGGTTCAAGTAAAATTAAAATTACATGGGAGAACAGGGCAGCATTGTTCAAAGGAAAGTGAGTCTTAGGCAGTCATTTAGAGAATTTCCTGATAGCCCTCCATTACCTAGATAACCAAGGTAAATGACCATTGATACATTGAAGCAGGCATAGTTAACTATTGCAATACATGTGTACCATATGTGTACATTTATACATGTAAAAAGGATTGTACTTCTGAAGTCACTGCTTTGAACAATGACTAAATCAAAAGCAATAACTATTACTTTATTTGGGTGAAAGCTAAATTTGGCAAATTTAAGACAAAGTAACCTCACAAAAATTGACATTTTTTTCCAATGAATCTGATCAATATAAGGAATCTGCCTAACTCATACTAACAAGAAGAAAAATGATGATAATATTAGCTAGCATTATATATAGTTCTTTAAGGTTTATAAAGCATTTTCATATTTTATTGTGAAGATAATCATTAATATTATCCCTACTTCTCAAATGAGGAAACTGAGGCACAGAGAGGCTAGGCCAATATGCACTTATTAGTTATATATTACTCTATTAACATAATGTCATATTACACAATTATGTTTATATGCAAATAATTATAAATAATAATTCTGTGTAAATTCAATCTATTATAATTATATTCATATAATTATATATTATTTGATATGTGAATTATTAATTAAACAAGTACCTATCATATCTTGAGTCCTCTGCTAAGTTTTGAGAAGAAAAAGAAAAAGCATATAGCCCCTGCTCTCAAAGAACTTAAAGTCTAATAAGAGAGAGAGGATAAAAATATATAAATAAAGATATGTATATATATATATATATATGTATAAAATAAATTGCTGTTAATCAATAAAAGGGAGGCACTAGCATTTTGGTGGACTAGGAAAGGTTTTCTATATAATATAGGATTTTAATTATAACTTGAACACAGAGAATATAGAAGACAGAGATGAGGAGAGAGAATTCTAGGCATGGAAGACAGCCAATGAAAATGTCCAGATTCATGAGATGGAACATCTTGTGAGGAAAAGCAAGGAGAACAATGTCACTGGGCTTTATGTTGGGGAAGTGGCAGAGACATTGGAAAATAACTTGTAGGAAGACTAGAAAGATATAAGGGGGTCAGGCTATGAAAGACTTTAAATAGGATTTTATATTTGATACCGAAGGAGATAGAAAACCACTAGAGTTTATTGTGTGTGTGTGTGTGTGTGTGTGTGTGTGTGTGTGTGTGTGTGTGTGTGTTAGAGGATGGGTAATGTGATATGAGTTGTTTTAGGAAGAAGAATATGAATTTGATAGGTGAGTAGAGGCTGGGCCAGATTAGGAAGAAATTTAAAGCAGAGAGAGAGATCAATCAACTATTTTCCAGTCATGAAGTTGATGAGGACCTACACCAATAGGGTTGTAGCATCAGGGAGAGAAGGGAGCAAGAGATATTATGAGGTTAAAATCTAAAGACTTAACCATAGATTGGATTTGGGAGGTGAGGTGAGAGAATAAGGAGACAAGGATGATAAGTAGGTTCCCTGCCTGGACCACTGGGAGAATAATAAGAATAATAGGTAACTTCTGAAGAGGACAGAGTTTTGGGGAAAGAGAAAATGAGTTCAGTTTTGAACCTATCAAGTTCAAGCTGTCTATCAGACATCCAATCCAAGATATAAGGTAAACTGCTGAAATTATGTGAGCTGAGGGTAAGATAGAGGTGAGGATTGGATAATTAGATCTGAGAATCTTTAATACAGGGATGACCACTGAGTTCATGAAAGCCAATGAGATCATCGAGTGAAATAGTGTAGAGGGAGAAAAGGGCCAAGGACAGAAGCCCTATGGGACACACACAGCGGTCATGGCCTGGGTGAAGATTTAGAAAAGGAGACTGAAAAGGAATAGTTAGTTAAGTAGGAGAACCAGGATAGAGTAATGTCATGAAAATCTAGAGAGAAAAGAATATCAAGAAAAAAGGGTCATTGAAAGAACCAAAACTAGACAATCTAAGAAGGATGGAGATTGACAAAAAGACCATTAAATTAACATAAGAGTCATTGATAACTTTGGAGAGAGTAGTTTTGGTTAAATGTTGAGTTCAGAAGCCAAGTTGCTATTTAAGAGAGAATGAGAGGAGTGGAAGTAGAGGCATCAGTTGTAGATAGATTTCTCAAGGGAGGATAAGAAGTTTTTTTGAGGACAGAGAAGGGATTGTTGACAGAAGATATGGAAGATAAATGAGAGCAGGGATGATAGAAGGGAGAAGAGCCTTGGCAAGGAGAAAGACACTAAAAGAGGAGATAGTGGCAGAAAAATTCTGAGTAAAGTGAGGAGGGAAGAGAAGTTCTTGGCAAATGTTTTTCAATTTTTTTTTTAATGAATTATGAGGTTAAGTTCTCAATGGTAAGAATAGAAGCTGGGGAAGCCATGGGAGGTTTGAAGATAGATGAAAATGTCTTGTAAAGTCACTGTGGCAAGTGAGAGGGTGAATCAATTAAGGAGGTATAAAAAGATTACCTTGCCACAGAAAGGGACAGTTGAAATAAGACAGTATACATGTATACTGAATTTAGTCAGTAAGGTTGTTTTTCCCAGAATCAAATAGTGAGTACATATCTGAGGCAGGATTTGCATAGGTCCTCCTGATTCCAAGTCCTACACTCTACCCACTGGCCACATAACTATTCTATTTATTTAATTTATTAATTAATTCATTAATTTATAAATTATGCATTGATTTACCGATGTGAATCCCAAATAGGCAAGTAACTTGTCCAAAGTCACAAATCAGAGACCAGTTTAGAGTCTAAGACTTGCTTCACATTGTTTTGTTTGCAGTTTTAATCCGCATGAACTTAAATATAATGGCTGAGATAGAATTCAAAATTTACTACTCAAATGGCAAATAGGCTAAGTTTTATGCCAAGATAATGAACTACCAGATTTGCTGTGCAACACAGAACAAGTATGGCAGAAAAATCCTGTGGATTTCAGCACTCAGTTCATCTATACTGAAGTGCTTCTTCATTATATAGATATTGACACATTGAACTGAACAGATGAGGAATTTTTAGAAGTTGCATCAAACAGGATGTAGCTTAATTTCAGGAAAATCTTTTTTGCCACAAAACAGCTGCTTTCTGGGGATATTGCAGTGTATTCTTGTCCATTGCCTTAGGTAATAATTAAGATACTACTGATAGGATAAAACCTACTATCAGCAGACATGTGAGTACTTACATATAACTATACTAAAAATTAGGAGCTTTAGTATTTATTGCAACTGAAGATGTTTTAATATTATTTATGAATTATGAAAATGGAATAGGAAATTAATTTTAAAAATATTTTCCTTTCAAAATTTGTTTTTTAAAAGAAATACTGAGTGTCTGTTTGGGTTATTAGATATCACTTGATGTTTAAGACACAGTGCCCAAATAATTATTTATGCACAAGTCTATACAAAGACTAAAATTGAGATCTAGAAGACCAGGGGTTTCAATTGCTACTATTTAGTTTGTATCTCAGTAAATGGTAAGATGTTGAAATGCTAAATTACTTATCTTTAACCTATGCCTCTAGAATCCATTTTTCAGAGCATCTGCATACAAGGCTCCCAGCTGGGTTGAGAATATTCCCTGTGGAGTTATAGCTTAATGCACTGTGCAAAGCACATTTCAACAGACCAAGCAAATAAACATAGCCAATCCAGATGCTAACCAGTCATTTCAAGGACCTTACCATGGAAGTCAACAAGAGAAGGTCTGTACTTTCAATTTCCCTTAGGACATTCACATTATTTCCCTATTAACTTGCAAAGATATCTGTCTCATGAAAAAAGGCTTAGCATAAACATTATTAAAGAGCATTGTAGTGTAACTCTATAATTATAGAACTCATTGCCCTAAATAGATAGAAAATATGTTTCTCGTATCTCTCACAGTGAGAATCACCTGATGAGACCATAGTTTGAACTTGTAATATGTACAAAACAACACCCTATGAATCAAATATTTGGACATTTGCAAATATGGTACATGACTCATACAAAGAGCAGCCCAAGACGGCACAGCTCCCTGCTATGAGCTTACCAAGTTGAAATTAATTTTGCCTTCCATTTATCTTTCCAAAATATAAAAGATGCTGGTTTTTAGCATTCTTTTTGGCCAAAATGGATTTTAAATGTTACTAATTATTTTCTTTGATGACAGAGTTCATTATATTCCATTTTTAATTTTGTTTAGACAATTCCCTGAGACAATAATTAACTAAGGTCAAGCTTTAAACATGATTATAAGTGGAATATTTGTTTATTTATTCATTGCTCAAAGGTCTGGGTACTTTGAAACCTAAATCTTGACATGTTTCAGATAATATCTATATCTCAATCTTCATAAAAGACATGTTTAATTAATACAGCATAAAAAATTTTTGATAATTCATTTTCTACAGTTCATAATTAGTCTCACACCTTTTAACTAATCACTATAGTTATTTTTAGTAAAGCTATTGTACATTTCTAAACAACAACAAAAACCAATAATAAATTTTCATGTATGTGAGTACTTAAAGATTTATGAATCATTTTACTCTCATATGAGCAAATTCTCACAATAACTCTGTAATATTCTTAGAGGAAGTATCATTCCCATTCTACAAATGAGGAAACAGGTTCAGTTATGGTTAATCACTAGATTAAGTATCTAGTATACATTTATAATTCTCATTAACAAAAATTGTATAAAATACTTTTTCAATTTCTGAGTATTTACTTCAAATATTTGAACATCTTTTGTGCCTAGTGATATAGCATGAAATATACGGTTAGAAAACTAAAACTAGTATAATCTACATTGAGTTTTCCAAAAAAGGGTGACTAACATGTGGCAATGATTAATACAGAATAAGTGAAATGAAACGCATTCTTAAATATACAAAGACTAATTATTCTGTATTCTTGGCAATAATTTTTGGTAATGTGAGAAGTGCATTCTAATGATGTATTCATTTTTAAGACCACAGCTAAAACACAGGTCAAAGCAAAGCAAAGAGTTAGCCATCAACAGATAATAGCCATTCTGAATAATTAAGGCATTAAAGTGGAAATGTGCTGTGTAAATTTGACCTAGGAGCTTGAATGAATCAATCTACCCATATTTTTTTAAAAGAAAATTTTTTCTCTATTAAATTAGAAATAATTTTGTATTCCTAAGATAAAATGAAAAGAATTAGTGAAAAGAATTTTAATTAAAGTGTTAAAGTCATATTGGTCATAGATGCAACTCTAAGTATCTCCCTCTTTTTACAGATAAGGAAATTGAGTAATAGTTATGAGATAACTATTAATTAACTAGTAGGAAAATGGAAACTAAAGAACAGGTTTCCTGAATCCCAATACAATGCTTTTTTCACCTGAATGGCTTAATTCTGTACTTATATGAAATAAGATCATGAATCTCTTCTTTGCTAAAGGCTACTAGAATAATTGATTTAGTAAAACAGGATTGACCCTGACTTGCCAAGAAAACCATAGCAATAAGGGAAATTAGGTGGCACAGTGGATAAAGCACTGGCCCTGGAGTCAAGAGTACCTGAGTTCAAATCTGACCTCAGATATTTAATAATTACCTAGCTGTGTGGCCTTGGGCAAGCCACTTAATCCCATTTGCCTTGAAAAAAACTAAAAAATACCCCATAACAATAATAACATATCCTTTCTGGACCATGTCTGCATGCAGGCTCCCCATAATAAGAAAGGACTTGATAGTAATGGTGTTCAATCATTTCAGTCATGTCTAACTCTTTCTGACTCCATTTGAGTTTTTCTTGCCAAAGAAACTGAAGTAATTTTCCATTTCCTTCTCCAACTTATCTTACAGATGAGGAAACTGAAGCAAACAGGACTAAGTGACTTGCCGTCACACAGTCAGTAAGTATCTGAGCCTAGATTTGAACTTGGGTTTTCCTTACTCCATATCCAATGCTATATCACTGCAAGGACCCTAGTACCATAATCATGAGAAAAGATTCCTTTATTAGTCTTTATTGGTTTTAATGTTCATACTTATTCACTCATCACTAAACAATATCTTTATCTCAATAGGAAATATGGTGGTAACTGCATGACATTATTTTTATTTGAATCCATTTTTTTTAGTGTTAATAAATATGGATTTCCTTCTGTTTTGAAATTAGGACATTGTTTCCATTTAGGATAGTAGAAAATGTGCCATAGTATTAAATGCTGTTGGAAATATTTTTGTGGTATTTTCAAAATATTATGAGAGCTAAGACTGAATGCTATTGAGAGACAAGTAGAATTCCATGTGACCCAAAAACTATGATAGGGAACAACTTGACAATAGCAGGAATATTCATGGATGCTTCTTCACTAGAAATATTTTAGTGTACTATAGTATAGTATTGTATATTTCTAAATGATGGATGACTAGATAGTGAACACAAACTGATGGATATTTGTACATAAAATTAGAAACAGAAAATTAGGTCTAACCTTCTGTCTAGTGCTCTTAAGTCCAGTTAATTACATCAGCTCTTATACAAATACTAACTCTCTTGGGAAAGTTCCACTGCCTGGTCAATCTCTCTATTAGGAGATTTTCCTTGATATTCACTTGAGTGCCTGCTCCCATCTGCTGATTTTTTTCCTCCATCCCATTACTGCTAATTACATTCCTCCTGGGCCAAACAGAACAAATGTGTTTCTTTTTGGTATTTGCATCCTTAAAATACTTGTGGACAATGCTATATACCATTTTACTTATTTTTATGCTTTCCTAAATAATTTTCACTGGAATCTTAATTGCTTGCAGTTTTCTCTCCTTCAAATATGTTAAACTTCCCTGAAATTTTCATAGTCTTGTGATACTGAAAAGTTGCTGGAATATTTTAGTAAAGAAAATTTGTAAACTTAGTAAAGAATTTGTTGGAAGAAGGTTAATTCCTTTACCCATGACTCCTGACTGTAGCTGGAATCCAACAATTTTAGGAGAGGATGTGGTTTGCCACAGGATGTTACAAGTACAAAAAATGAAAAGAAATTCTCTGAATACATATATCTGATAGTCAATTATAAACAAAAAGATTCCTTAATGTGGTACATAATTAACAGATTTAGACACTAAAATTGGAAGAGAACTTAACAGTCATTTAGTCAAACCCAGACCTGAGTGTGGATCTTTTCTACAACATGCCTGGCAATTCATCTTCTAATCTTTTCTAGAAGATCTCCAAAGATAAGAAATTAATAAATTCTAGAACAAGGAAGTTAGAGGACATTTGGAGAAATGAAAGTTCTGAATAAATATGGTTCCAAAAAGGAATGACTCAAGAAAAGATAGAATAAGCTTGAAATCTGATACAAAGTTCATGCAAAAAGATCAATTCACTCACCTTATAAAATGCAGTTTAAAAAAACTGAAGTTTAAAATCAAATTTGTATTCAGTTTAGACTAAGGTATTTTGGACAAGGAATATATTGTTTTTTGATGAGATTAAGCAGTTTCAAGAATTTATGCTCTCTCTTCCAAACAAGTCAGTTGATGAACTTTTATTAAATGCTTATGTATTGTGTATCACTATCTATACTATGTGCTGGAGATACAAATAAAGAGAATAAAGAGGTCTCTGTCCTCAAGGAGCTTAGATTCTAATGGCAAGCAAAAACATACAATTATGTATAGTGTAAATGGGAGATAATCTCAGAGGGAAGCAACTAATAAAGTTGAAAACTGGAAAATATCTCTTGCAGAAAGCAGGATAATTTGAAATGAGCTTTAAAGGAAGCAGGGAAGTCAAGTGGTAGGAGTGAGGAAAAAGGAACATTCAAGGCTTAGGGAATAGCTAATGAAAATTCACAGAATAGAGACATGGAATGTCTTTTACAAAAAATGGCAAATTGATTAGAACTGTAGAGTACATGAAAGTGAGTAAAGCAAAAGAATAAATGATAGTAAGTATTGGGCAAATTGCTGAAAGACTTTGAAAGTCAACTGCTGTATTTAGAGTTGGCTAAGGCAGGAAGCATGACAAGATCAGATTTGTGATTTAGGAAGATCCGTTTGGAAGCTGGGTGGAGAGTGAACTAAATCAGGAAAACACATGAGGCAGGGAAAACCAGTCAAAAAAGCTAATGCAAGAATGCAAGCATAATGTAATGACGGATGATGCTTTGAGGGTGACTTTGTGAATGAGAGAAAGGGACATGTATGAGAGATGTTGGTAAGAAAGAAATAACAAATTTTGATACCAGATTGAATTTGTGGGTTGATTATGAATGAAAAGTTGAGGATGACACTGAGTTTTTGGCCTTGGATGGCTAAGAGAATATCAGTATCCTTGACAGTAACAGATAAGTTTACAATTGGTATGAGAGGAGTGAAATAGAGTTCTGTTTTGAATATGAAGCAGGCAGAACATCTAGTTCTAAACATTCAATAAATAGTTGCTACTGAGAAACTAGAGGTCAAAAGAAAAAATTAGCTAAAGATAACAGAATCATTTGTATAGAGATGATAACTGAGCCCATAGGAATTGGTATGATCTCCCAGTAAGGGAGACCATATATTTGTAAAAATTAGAGTCATTCCCCAATTGATAAGTAGTCAAAAGATATAAGCAGGAATATTTCAGAAAAAGAATTTATAGTTATCAATAACTCCATTAAAATGCTCTAAATTACTACTGATTAGAGAAATGCAAATTAAAACAACTTTGAGATACTACCTCACACTTATCAGATTGGCTGACATAACTGAAAAAGAAAATAGTAAATGCTGAAGAGGTGTGAAAAAATAAGGTCTCTAATATACTCTGAATAGGGTTGTGAACTACTCCAGCTCTTCTGAAGAACAATTGAGAGTTGTAACTAATAATATAAAACTATGCACACTCTCAACTACAATACCACTACTAGATCTATACTCTAAGGAGATCAAATAAAATGGAAAAGGACCTATTTATACCAAGATTATTTATAACATATCTTTCTTTTGTGGTAAAGAATTAGAAATTAAGAGGTTGTTCATCGATTTGGGAATGATTGAATAAGCTGTAGTATAGGAATATGATGGAATAACTACTGTGCTGTAAGGAATGATAAACAGGACGTTTTCAGAAAAACTGGAAAAACTTATATGAATTAATGCAAAATGAAGTAAACAAAACCAAGAAAATATTGTACACAGTAATAGCATTCTTGTAATAATTGTCCTGCTAGACAATGATCCAAGACAATTTCAAAGAATCTATGATGAACAACACTATCACCTCCAGAAAGAGAACTGATAAATTCAGAGTGCAGATTAAAGCATGATTTTTATACTTTCTTTATTTTCTTGTATTTTGTGTATACAAAATGGCTAATATGGGAAAATGTTTTGTTTGAATTCACATGTATATAAGGTTGCTTGCCTTCTCAATGAGTGAGGGACAGACAAAGGGAAAGCAAAAATTTGAAACTCAAATTTTTTAATGAATGTTAAAATTAAATAAATATTTGGGGGGGGAGATAATATAGATGGAGGGAAAAGAACCAAGGACAAACCTTGGGGTTAGTCATAAGGATTGGGCATTACCTGGAAAAAGATCCACCAAAGACAATTGAATAGTACTCAAACAAATAGGAGGAGAGCAATGCCAAGGAGATCTAGATAGGAGAGAGTATCTAGTAGAAGAGGGTGATCAACATTGTCAAAATTTGCAAAGAAGTCAAACTAGATAACAAACTGCTTCAGATTATTTCCTCATAATGCTAACTCTTTCACCTCAAAAGACCTCCACATTGGCAGATCTAGGTAAAGGTAACTAAAGAGGGGGAAGGAGGGAAGCCACAATCATGACAGCATAGCCAAAACTCAAACTGTACAAAATTTTAGGGGTTATTCTTGTATAGGAAAGAGTGGCACATTCCCATTACTCACAATTGTAAGCCCAAAGTCCCCACTGGTTTGTTTCATAACTGAAAAAAATCAGTCAGAATGATATTATGGCCTTTTGAACATTTACTAAATGATAAAACAAAAGCAAAAACCCCCAATTTTAATAGAATGCAAGTGTGACATTAATCACAACCTTTACTTAAGAGATCAAGAGCAATAGTAATAATAATAATAATATTTATTCAATAGAAAGCAGGAGCAAGAATAATCATAATATTAACTCAAAAGAAACCAAGAACAGAGAAAATGAAAATAAATACATTTAACAGTGTATTCATGTTTGGAAAAGAATGGACACACATAGATACCTAGGAAGGAAGTGTATAAGTAGAAAAGCTCATGAGTTTAAGGCTACTCAGCTTTAGGTAAAATGCCTTAATGTCTTTGGTCTCTTTAAAGAATATTTACACCATGAATCTTCTTTTGAACAAGACTATTTCTTTGCCATCAGCTCTCCTGATCCTGTTTTCCAGTCGGACAAAGATGTTTTGCTGCTACTAGAGCAGCAGAATCTGTGATATATTCCCTTTTAGACTATAGCTACCCTCATCAATATGCTGATAAAGTATTACACTCTCCCAGTGACAAATATTTCCTTTAAATCAAAGAACTCCTAAGTTCTATCCAATCAACTTGATGGTTTTAAGGGGTTTCTTGCTTTAATGCATAATATTGATTTAAAAAATAGAAAAAATGGAATAAAATAACTAGCAGAGAAAAATAAAAAATATTATTATCACTCCCAGCATTCTTCTGTCATAAAACTGGAACAATAAAAACAAAAAACAACAAATAATAATAGTTCCAGAAATAAATCTAAAAATATAGAAATATAGGAAAACTATAGAACAAAATCTCCTATCATGTCCCTTCAAAATACTTTGGAACAGGGATAAATTCTTTGGAAAGTGATGGAGAGAAAAGACCATACTCATTACATAGGATGGTAAATGACCACTTCAAGCTTTATATTTATGATTCTAACTCTTATACTTCTATCATCTGCTTTGGAAGAGGGCATTTTCATACCAGTTCCCATACTGAGGAAATAATGGAACTGGATCAACAACAAAAAAAAGAAATAAATTACAATAAATCAGACTTTTTACATTAAATTCACATATGTATTTTCATTTCAAAATGTTATAGCTATTAGTAGAATAAATTCAAATTTATATACTTGAAACAATAGAACTATTTTAAATTTAGTTGATCTATGAATACTAATTAGAAAACTTAATTAAAAACATTATATTTGCATATTACCAATACAAAGCAACATTCCAGAGAAACATTAAAACACCATTGAATAATTTTTTTTGTTTAAAAACAACGGCATCTTATTTTGCTAATGTTTTCACTTGTAGAAAATGCAGAAAACTATCACATTGCTGAAATGTCCAACTTCATTTTCTGGTGTTTCCTGACACAATGAAGAATAAGGATCCTCACAGGAAATGTAAAGCTAATTTTTCCCTTTGCAGTTAGTAGAGTGCTAACAATAAACCATCCTGAGCATGGAGGCAGGGAAATTTCTAGCTACTGCACCCTTAAATTCTCCCTACCAGAAGCCTCTGCAGCCATTGGCAACTGTCCAGAGAACTGGACTCAGCAGAAGGAATAGTGACAGCCTGAAAAATTTAGGAAGCTATGTCCTCTTCACCAACCAGAAAGCCTTTTCAAAGACTTCCCTGAGGCATAAGCCTGCAGGCAAAATTCATTATATTTGTGTATGAGGCAAATATTCCTTACCCCTGCATAAACAACACAGAGGGTATACCTCCAGAGGTTTATATCAATAGTGGGGGTGGAAGGGTAGAAAGGGGAAGCTGCAGGGAGAGTAGATAGAGAACTGGATTAGATAAATGGTTGGCAGAATTTTGCCATTAATTCCAGACAGTTATTAATTCCCAAGAGAAAAACTACGCCCTTTGTACAACATTTTTGCTGCATGTACTGTCTTATAGTACAAATAATAAATCTGTTTTCATTCTCATGCATGTTATCTCTGTCTTTTCCCTCTCATTTTCCTGGTTTTTCACATTTTAATTCTTAGAAAATATAGTATTCAAACTCTTTGATTCAGAGATCTCCTTTCTTAGGTTTATAACTGGAGGAGATCAAAGATAGAAAGATCTTATATACATCAAAATTATTTAAAGTTGCTCTTCTTGCAGTAGTAAAGGATTAAAAACAAAGTAAACACCTGTCAAAACGGGAAATTACTAAACAAATTGTGGTTGCATAAATCAAATATATAATTGCTCCTCCTTAAGAAATAATGAACATAAAGTGTTTAGAGAAGCATAAGAAAACTGATGAACTGATGCAAAACAAAGTAAACAGTACCAGGAAAACAATATAAACAGTGATTGCAACAATGTAAATGGAAAGAACCAAATACAAATCCAATATGTTGAGATATGGATTGGCTGCAAGATCTGTTGATTCTCCAGTATTGTGCTCATCAAAAATCTTTAATTGCTCCCTGTTATTTCTAGGATAAAATAAAAGTTTCTAGGCTTGTAATTTAAAACCCATCTCAAACTATCTTTAGACTACCTCTTTATGAATAGTTAATATTCTTCTAAGGTTCAGTTTATGTGCCAATCTCCAATGGAAGCCTTTCTTTGATACCTTTAGTTGTTAGCATTTTTTCTCTGATTTGGGTTTTTTTTAAATTAATCTCATTGGTTTATTATAGAATTGACTGGTTATTCAATATGTGTTGGATTACACGGAGAGATTGTGAGAGCTCTTGCTACTGAGACCAGATAATCAATTTCTCTGTATCTTAAGTCTCAACTACAAGTACCAAAACTCTGACCCTTTGATGCCAATGAGACTTTTGATCACATTGTATTTGCAACATGTGCAGCAGTAATACCCAGGTAAAACCATATTAGTATACAGGTTAAAGTAGTTTGAGGGTAACCAACGCTAAGTGAGTTAGGGGGATGTCAACCCTATGCATGTGAAGACTTTCCCCAGTAGAATAGGCAGATGAGAATAAATTGTTCCAGTGCCCACAAAGGCAGCTGGAGGCAGGCATTGTGGAAACTTAGAACTTGATCAGACAGTGAAGAGGCCAAAGCCATTCACAGTATCCAGGCCATCACAAATCATCATGACTTTTGTTTTCCCGCAGCACTTCAATGATTCAGGAGGAGAGGGTGAGGTTGTTAACCTTGAGCAACTCTGCCTCACTTAAAGCTAATTCATGCACAAGTCAAGACATGATCCCATGATGTCATTGATCTTCAAAAATGAAAGATGAACAACAATAACACTATTCTCTCCCACCCCCTCAAATTATCATCATGCATGCACTAATCTGTTTAAATATTGTTTCTCCCAATAAAATGTTGAGGGTAGGGTTTTTTAATTTTTGTTTTACGTCTCCAGTACCTAGCATATTACCTTGTATATTGTAGGCAAGTAATAAGTATTTATTAGAATGACTTGGAATTAAAACCAATACATGTAACTGTGATTGTAAGAAAAAATGTCTGGAGTAAAACATTTGTCTTACATTTTAAGTACAATAAAAAGGGGACTGGCTGTTTCAGTTTTGAGTTGGTCAAAGATAGCAAATATTAAGCTCTTATAATATTTCTGTGGAACTCAATGTACATTGAATTTCCAATTACTTGAGTAATAAATCAATGAGATCAATAAAAAACAAAAACAAAAGTCTCTAAAACAAAAATTCTTCTAGAAATATGTGTGTGTGTGCATATGTGTATGTGCACTCAAGTTGTATGGGCTCTGAATTATATGTAATACCATTTTCAGTAGGCCCACAACTGAGCATAAAGGCTTGGACCTATTTGGATAGCTAACTTGGATAGACTGATGTTATTTTAGCCACATTCCCTTTTGGCAACAGTGTTCCCAGCAGCTCCAAATTCCTGAGTAGTCAGTAACTGTTTATATTGAGGAAACAAGATGATACATCCTTTGGATATTTGATACTATTTCAGTAGCTGACTTCTCAACCTTATCTAGAACCATCTGTTTAGGGCACTAAAAAGATTATACCCTGAAATCAGACTGAGTCTGAGTCCTGAGAAAAGTACAAAAATTCAATTGCTTTTTAAAGGGGACTATTCAGGTCTTTTTTTTTTTTTGGTGGTGGTGGTGGTGGTGGTGGTGAGGGGCTGGAGTTCAGGAATAATAAAGAAGTATAAGAGAAATTGAAATCATTCAAATTTTTGTTATTGTTCAGTTGTGTCTGACTCTTTACAATTCCATTGGCCCAGGGTCAAAGCTAATATTTGAGGTTGCATTTGAACTCAGATCTTGCTGGCTCTAGGCTCAATGCTCTACCTACTGCCCCACCTAGTTGCCTTGCTAAAATTCTTATTTGCTTCTACTTATCTAGAAGAATGATCTTTAGGCTAAAAGGAGATAGAATAAAGTTTTTCCCCTTACTTTTTTATTTAATTTACACTTTACTAAAATAGTCTTGTTGTAAGAATAAAAATAATCTCTCTTTCCCCACAAAAATGGAAAAACCTCACAAAAAATAAAGTGAAAGAAAGAGGAAAAAAATTATAGTTCAGTCTGTGTTTGTATACCATCAGCTCTGTCTCTGGGGTGGATCAAAATGTTTATCAAACGTCCATCAAAGAAGTTGCCTCCATATTTTTTCTTCTTGCTGATTGAATTTCCCTCCATTCATTCCTCCCCACTCCCATTTATTCTATTTTCACCCTCCTTTTGTCCCTCCTCAAAGGTGGGCTATGAGGCAACAGCACAGTATACAGAGAACAGACCCTGGGGCCAGGAGGACCCAAGCACAAATTCCACCCTAGACACACAACAACCACGCAGCCCTGTGGTCCTGGCAGACCACAAAAAAAGTGTTTTGTATCTGACTACCCTCTCCCATTATCTACCCTCTCCTCTATCAACTACACCCCTACTCCCCTCCCCCATCCCCTCTCTCCCACCCCCTTCCTCTCCTTTTTCAACTAGGGTAAGACAGATTTCTATACCCTATCAAGTGTGTATGTTGTTTCTTTTCTGAACCATTTCGGATGAGAATGAAGGCTCACTTATTTTTCCCCTCTTCCCCTCTTCTACTCTATTGTACAAGCTTTTCCTTGACTCTTTCACATCCACTATTTTATCCCATTCTACCTCTCCTTTTCCTATTTACTAGTATGTTCCTTTTTCACCCATTGTCTCCATCTTTAGAATATATTATACCTTCATATTCAGCTCTCTCCTGTGCCATGTCTAAATATGCCACTCCTAACTGCTCTATTAATTGAGATGGTTCATATGAGTTATCAGTAACATCTTCCTATGCAGGAATACAAACAGTTCAATATCATTAATTCATCAAAATTTACCCTTCTCTTTCACCCTCTCTATGCTTCACCTGAGTCCAGGACTTGGAGATCAAACTTTCTATTCAGCTCTAGTTGCTTCAATAAGAAAGTTTGAAATTCCCCTATTTCATTGAATGTCTCTCTTTTCTCCTGTAAGAGGATGTTCAGTGTTGGTGGGTAAATGATTCTCATTTGCATTCCAAGTTCTTTTTACCTTCTGGAATATTATATTCCAAGCCCTACAAGCCCTTAATGTAGAGGCTGCTAAATCATGTGTAATCCTGACCGGAGGACCATGATATTTGAATTGTTTCTTTCTGACTGCTTGTAATATTTTTTCTTTGACTTGAGAGTTCTGGAATTTGGTTGAAATATTCCTTGGAGTTGACTTTTTTTGGATCTCTTTCAGAAGATCAGTTAATTACATCAATTTCTATTTTATCCTGCTTCTAGGATATTAGGACAATTTTCCTGTAGAAATTCTTTAAAAATGAAGTCAATGATCTTTTCTTGATTATGATTTTCAAGTAGCCCAGTAATTTTTAAATTGTCTCTTCTGGATCTGTTTTCCAGATCAATTGTTATTCCAAAAAGATATTTCATGTTTTCTTCTAATTTTTCATTTTTTAGTATTATTTTATTATTTCTTGATTTCTCACAAAGTCATCAGCTTCCCTTAACTCCATTCTGTATTTGAAGGAATTGTTTTCTTCAGAGAGCTTTCTTATTTCCTTTTCCATTTGGCCACTTGTGCTTTTCAAAGTAATCTTCTCCTCATTAACTTTTTTAGACTGCTTTTTCCATTTGATCTAAAGTGGTTTTTAACATGCCCTGGCATTTTTTTTTGGATTTCCTTGACCAAGTAACTGACTTAGCTTTCATGATTTTCCTGTATTGCTCTCATTTCCTCTTCCCAATTTTTCCTCTACCTCTCTTATTTCATTTTGAAAATCTTATTTGAGTTCTTCGATAGTCTGAGTCTAATTCTTATTTTTTTTTGGAGGTTTTGGATGCAGAAATTTGGACTTTGTCATCTTTTAGGTGTGTGTTTTGATCTTCCATGGGACCAAAGTAATTATCCATGGTGAGGTTCTTTTTTTTTCTCTTTACTCATGTCCCTAGCCTATGCCTTGGCTTTGAGGTGCTTCCCTAGCTTTTGAGGGCACCCCTGCAAGGACCTCAATTCCTTCAATGTCTTAGGAGAGGTTCTGACTGATCTCCTGACCTGTGCTCTGGTCTGTGGATGACCATAAGCACTCTCCTCTGCCCTGGAGCTGTGAAGAAGGTTCTTGTTCTGCTGTGGCAGTCAGGGGTCCCAGACTGTGACCAGGGTCTGAAAATGGACAAAGCAGCAAAGTGCTGTCCCAGGGATAGTGGAGAGACCTCAACAGTTTCCCCGCCCCCCCGCCCCCTCACCTTCTATGAGCTGAGCACTCTGGAAGCAGCTGCCAAATGACTCCTTGCTGAGTGGCTCCACAGGCTCACTTCCATTTCCTGGGTCAGCCTTTGCTGAGGGCCAAGGATGCACTGAGGGACATGCTGGCCTGGGCTCCATGCTCACTCTGGCAGAGGTTTCCCCACTAATCTTTCAAGTTGTACTCGGTGATTCCCAGATTGGGAGGCCTGGAAACAGCTGCTACTGCCACAATCTGGTGCCTCCAAGGACCCAGGCACTCCAGGACTGTAACCAGAAGGCTGGAGCTTCATTCACTCTGGCACAGTATGACCCTGGCTGCATTGTCATGTTTTCTGGTGGAGTAGAGTCTTCCCACAGATCTTCAATACCTTGGGCTGGAGAACTGTTTCCCTGGGTCTTTCTGTGTGTGTTCTTACAACTAAAATTTAGTTGCAGTAATAATTTTAAGGTTTTTTGGAATATTTTAGAAGACAGCTTCTGGGAAATCCTGCTCTCATGCTGTCATCTTGGCTCTGCCCCATAAACATGGTTTTGAAAGCAATTTAAAGTCAAAGTTAATTGAGAAGTTATAGATGCAGAGTCAATGGATCTGGATCCAAGTATTGCTTCTGTTACTACCTGTGTGATATTTAACAAGGTACTTAAGCACTCTAAGTCTCAGTTTCCTCATCTGTAAAATGAGGGAGCCAGTTTAGGTTCCCATCTAGCCTCCAAATCTATGATCTTGTTATAATAAGAGTATCTTTTTTCTTTAGATCATAATACTAACATATAACTCTAGGATAGAATTTTAATGCTTCCAGAGTGCTTACATACATTATCTTATTTGAACCTCATAATAACTCTATGATGCTATCATTATCTCCACTTTACAGATGAGGAAACTGAGATTTATCAAAGTTAAGTGATTTATCCAGGGTCACTCAAGTCTTCCTGAGTCCAGGTTTCACTGTTGTTATTATTAAATTATTTTCTGTACAGAAACAATGTGGCAGCATGGAATAACATTAGATCTGAATTTGGATTCCATCTTTTCCCCTTACTGTCTCAGACAAATCCTTGTACAACTCTGGGACTCAATTTTCTCCTCTTTAAAATGAGGGGATTAGATCACATGATCTCAAAATTACTTTTCAGTTTCAGGTCTTAGATTCTTTGTAGGGGGGGAAGGGAAGGGAGGAGAAGAGAGTAAATAGTAGCAATAAAGTCCCTGTTTTCAAATTCTGTTGAACAAATATTTTAAGCATCTTTTATATACCAAGCACTAAAGATACAAAGACAACAAATATATATAAATTCAGCCATCAAAGCATGTGTATTCCACTAGGAGTGGGGATACAACATCTATGAAATAAATGAATACAACATAACTTAGAGAAGGAAAGATCAGTAAGATTCTGCAAAGGAGATAATATCTGAGCTGAGCTTTGTAGAAATCTAAGGATTCTGAGGCATAGAGTTGAAGAGGGACTGCATTTCAATCATGGAGAACAGCTTGTGTAAAGCCAAATATAAGAAATGAAATATTAATGGGGAGAACAGCTAATTGACAAGTTTGAACATTCTGTTCATAAAAAAAGAAAATATGAAATAAGTTTGAAAAACTAGCTTCACAGCAGATCTTCTCACTTGTAGTATCTGTCCTATCCACTGCTGCCAGATCATTTCCCCTTTGTAGATTCTTTTTCATATTCAACAACCTGGAACTCCCCTTTTTCTTCCAAATAAAGAACAAATTTCAAAGCTCTCTACCAATAGATTTTCTAAGTCTTGTCTTTACCATTCACTCATTCTCTATCCACATAATTATTATTCAGTGGTCTGAACAAGTATATGCTCTGACTCAGTCCTACTCACTTGGCTTCCAACTCCTCACTCCACCTGCTTGCCACCAGATACTGTCTCAGATTTGGACTATTCCTATATCTGCCCCCTACTCAGTTCTTTCTTATTATTCATCAATCATCAGTAGTTGCTAGCTAGCTATAAAAGTCCTTTCCAGAAGAAAGACACATTTTACATTGTTCTAGTAGTCCTTACATTTCAACCTTTAAATCATCTTTAAGATAGTCTTTAATCTTAGTCTTTATGAAAGACTTAGTATCTTTAACCTCACTATAATTTTCCCTAGTTTGAGTACATCAAATGTGTTTTATTTGGTTCTGAGTGTAATGTTTTAGAAAGGACATGGATAAACTAGAGAGTATATAGCAGAGAACTACATAACAGTGAATCATTAATATAATTTAGGAGAATTAGTTGAAAGAAATGGGAATATTTAGCACAGATAAAACTTAATAGTAGCATGTTTTATATCTTTAATATTTCAAATGCTGTCAAATGGCAAAAAGATTAGACTTCTTTTGACTAACCTCAGAGGACAGAAGTAAGGGCAATTGTGGGGAGAGGAGTGGGATGGTTGGCAAAGTGGCAAATTTAAATGACATCTAAATTTCAGAGAAAACTTCAAATGATAGAGGTTACATAAAAATGGAATGTACTACCTTCAGAAGGTAAAGACCAGATGAACACTTTAGTGTGTTTTAGAGGAAATCACCATATGAGTTAAACTAGGTAGTTTTGGAAATTCCTTCCATCTCTTAGAGCCTAAGGTTCTTATGAAAGCTTCACATTCATTCTTCATTCAATAAGTTATTCTAAGGGTATAAATAAAAGGCAAAAATAGTTTTCATATTTAAGGAACTTCTAATAAGGAATTTAATAATACAAAATAAATAAAATACAGTTTTTGAGAAACCGAAACAATTCTGACCATTTCCAAATTTTATTTAGCTCTGAATGTTTTTTAGACCCTATTTGTATAGATACTAGACTAAATCTGCTCCAAGCAAAGTATAATGAAGTGATAAGATTTGTTCGATCAAAATTTTTAGCACAAAAAGAGTTTCTTACTAGCTTGACAATGTTTTGATCAAAATTATACAGGCAATATTGATTAAACAAGACTACATTTGTTGCCTACCATAACTGAATATAACAAAGTTCAATTTGCACTCTGCTTTACATTTCATGGCTATTTAAGATGACTGGGAATATAAGATCTTAGAAAAAGAATTTCAAGGGACCTTGGAGACCATAAGATAACTCCTTCATTTTAAAACTTGGAATTAAAAAAAGTTAAATGATTTGCCAAAGGTCATATAGATAGCATGTGGCAAAACCAATATTCAAATTCATCTCATTTGATGACAAATCCAACATTCATTTGTGCAAAGTAAACCATAGAAAAAAAGACTTCAAAATCTGAAAACTGGCAAAAAAAAATCTACACCCAAAACTCAGAGAAAGTAAATATTGAAAGAGATATATTAATTCATTTGGTAATGTCATGAATTGATCAAACCATTCAAGAACAAAATTTGGAATTTACAGCAACATTTTTTTTAATAATTAGTGATGAATTACAAATAATGTGGGAACCCCTAGAATCTGAAATAGTTGAACTATGGGATGTAAGCATAATGGAATAGTATTGCCCAGTTTTTTAAAAAGGACAAACATAAGGAATTCTGAGGAACATGGAAAGATTTATATAAATTAATGTAGAGTGAAAGAAGTAGATCTAGGAGATCAACATACACAAGGGATAGAGGAAGGGAAGGAGAAGGAATAAACATTTATATAGCCCCTGTTACAAATTTCACCTTTGCTTCTTCTCAATACTTGCATTTAACATCTCAGCAAAAAACTGTCACACAGAAAAGATGAAAGTCACTCAGAGGCTGCAAATGGCGTATATAAATATACTATCAATTACCCCAATCTCCCTAGTGACTCCCTGAAAGTGTCAGCCATGATTTGGTTCAATTTAACATAATTTAAATATGTGTAGTCAGGCAAAACACATTTCCCATGTAAGTCATGCTGTAAAAGAAAACACAGACCAAGAAAAAAATAAGAAAAAAATC
Organism: Macrotis lagotis; assembly: GCF_037893015.1. NCBI lineage: Eukaryota > Metazoa > Chordata > Mammalia > Peramelemorphia > Peramelidae > Macrotis > Macrotis lagotis. The sequence continues at coordinate 130,772,869 of NC_133663.1, read as the reverse complement.
AAGAAAAATTATCTTCAATCTGCCTTCAGGTTCCACCAGTTCTTTCTTCAGAGATTAATAGCATTTTTTTCTCATAAGTCCTTCAGAATTGTCTTGGATCATTGCATTGCTGAAAATAGCTAAGTTATTCATAGTTGATCATTATAGAAAATGGTTGTGATTCTGTTCAATGTTCTCCTGGTTCTGCTCATTTAACTTTCCATCATGTACATTTTTCAAGGTTTTTATGAAAGCATCCTACTCATTTCTTAAAGCACAATCAATGCAATAACTTGTTTACCCAGTTCCCAACTGATAGACATCTCCTTCCTATCCAGTTCTTTACCACCTGCTAAAATACTTTTGTAAATATTTTTATTTTTAATCTCTAGGTATGTCCTTTATTCATAGTTCCAAATTGTTCTCCAGAAAGATTGAATCAGTATGCAGTATAACCAGCAATGCATTCATCTTTTCATTTTTTCCCATTCCCTCCAACAATTATAATTTTCATTTTCTGTCATATTAGAAAATCTCATAGGTGTAGAGTGGTAACTCAGGTTATTTTAAATGTATTTCTATAATCAGTAGTGATTTGGAGCATTTTTTCAGATAATTATAGATAGTTTTGAATACTTTGTCTGAAAACTGTCCATTAATATCTTTTGACTATTTAGCTCTTGATTCATTTTGACAAGAGTCATTCCTTGCTTGTCTTAGCAAATCAAAAATGTTAGTCAATTAACTGAGGGTAGTGGCAATGTATTCATTGAAAACAATGACCTGGAGGAGTATGTTGGTCTTTCTTTTACTCTGTGTATGATGATATGCAAGAAGACTTTCATAGTTTGTATTTAAAATTAGTCCTCATAATACTACTTGTGTAATGGCATGTGAGCTTTTTTTAATTTCTGAAGCTTTCTCCTAGTATCTATCAATAGTCTCTCAGAAGAGACCTGAGTTTGAATCCAATTCCTGACACAAGCAGCTGTATTAATATAACCAAGTCTTTAACCTCTCTCAGATTCAGTAATCTCACCTGTTTAAAATGGAAATAATTATAGTACCTACTATACTAGATTGATGAAAAGATAAAATAAATGAATACATAAGTGACTTGTAAGCCATCAGACATTATATGATGTCTGATATAATCAAAATATAATCTATTTAACAATATTTTGAAACCTTTGCCATCCCTCTTCCCCAAGGCAGTTAAAAGAAAATTTAGGAAACTGTGATCTTCACTTATGTATACTCCTCCCACCTGGTATTGTGGCAATGAGGGAAGGGGGAGAGTACCTCATGCCTCCTCAGTTAATCATGATCTTATTCATCTTTTTGGAATTCAGATAGAAATAGTCATGGGACAAATTATTCTACTATGGTTCTCTTATATTTAATGTTCTGTATACCATTGCACAGGTAGATAAAATAACAGATTTGGGGTTTAATAGAAGCATTAGGCTACAAGCTCATCTGTAGCATCAATGAAAGCAGTCTCAGTATAAGTTCAGTAGCAGAATGGTCTATAGACTTGATATGCACCTTATCTTATTCTCATATAAATTTTATCCTCTCTGATAGGTTTCTGTATTTGTGAAAGCTTGTATTCAACATAACTTAGAGATCTAAAGTTTCTTTTGTTATTGACATCTTATTTATAATAATATATATCTTTCTTTCTTAAAATTTTATTTATTTGAGGCAATGAGGTTAAATGACCTGCCCAAAGTCACACAACTAGACTATTATTAGGTGTCTGAGATCACATTTGAACTCAGGTCTTCCTTACTCCAGGGTGAGTGCTGTATCCTTTGCACCATTTAGTTGCCCCCAATGGTTGAAGCTAGTTTACTAGAAGAAATGAAGATCATGAACAAAATCATGAACAAATTACATAAGAATGTTTTCATTCAGTTATAAAAATCAATAATCTTATTACCTGTGTAATTTTATACTAAACATTAACCATTAAATTATTTTAATAATCATAGTGATTCATGATAATTAATCATAAAAAGATTAATTTAATAACAACTTGTTCCATGACTGTTTCTATCTGAATTTCAGTAACTAAAAGAGTCAGAAAGAGCATAGGATAGGTTCTATGATTTTGTCAATATAGAGAGCTCAATATAGAGTGATGAAACTCCTTCTAGTAATCATTTTCTGAGCAACATATAGTCTGGGACAGTGCCTAGAGTACTGAGATTTTCGGAGATTTTCTCAAGGTCACACAATATGGATTCTAGATGAGTTTCATGTCTTCTAAACCATATTTCCTCAAACTCCATCAAAGATGAGATAAACAGGACAATTACAGCATACTATTCTCCACTATTTGCAGAATGAGAATAATACAAAGTTAGAATATAGCAAGTACTGTTAAATTCAGTTCTCTGGTTTTACTAGACTATCTTCCTTTTTTAAAAATTCTATGTAACATGGGATGACTCTTGGGTTAAGGCAAGAGGAGAGATTTAGTCAGAAATTAGGATGTCATAAGACCAAAGATAAGCAAAATTTAAAAAAAAATTTTGTCACTTTCCCCAGAGCATTCCAGCTCAAACAGAAGAAATTCTGTTTGATTCTGAAATATGCTCATTCTCCATTTGAAATATAAGTATTGATGATCCAACTCTTTGGGTTGTCCATCTAACTAAATGCCATAATCTGGATAATAAGAATTCTTAATGGGCTGGGTTTTTCCAGTATGAGTAGTTAAAACTTACTCTATTGAGAGATCATGGATTATAAATCTCATTTATGAAGCTTTGCAATTATCCAGGACTTGATGCAATCATCCCCTGTCCTCTGCAAACAGGTTCATCTAAAGTATCTCTCACAGTCTATAGGCAATTTCCATGTAGTTGACATTCTCCATAACTTCTGCATGAGCAACTATCATTTCCTATTTATCAGTGTCTCAGTCATAGTCTCACATTTAATACAAATTATCACTCAGAGTCCAAGGTACAAAATATAATCTATTTAATAATATTTTGAAACCTTTGCCATCCCTCTTCCCCAAGGCAGTTAAAAGAAAATTTAGGAAACTGTGATCTTCACTTATGTATACTCCTCCCACCTGGTATTGTGGCAATGAGGGAAGGGGGAGAGTTACCTCATGCCTCCTCAGTTCCATCAATATCTTAATCTAAAAGACTTTTTTCCCTGTCTTCTGTCTATCAACAACATAAGTGACCAAGGTCACAAACAGCACCCTTACAAAATAACCTCTCACTGTTCCTTTCTTAAGCCAATGTTGAGGAGAGCTTAGTAAAACAATTTTTAAAAAAGACTTGCAGGGTCTTCTCCTTGCCTCTAACATGACCAACTAGCTAGGACTGACTCAAAACTGACTTGAGCTCACAGTGAGATACTTCTGGTTCACTCAGATCACAACTCCATGGCTACTTCAGTGTTCTGTCTTTAGCTAACTGGAGCCCATTCTATTATCCAAATATTGGTTAAGATTTGCAAATTAGAGCCCTTTGCACTTTAGGAGCTATCAGAGCTATTGTCTACAGACTTGATGTCCCTGAAAAGGTTAATGTGTCTCTCTGAACCAGTTGCTATTGTTCCAGGTTGACACTCATTTCCCAGTAGCCTGTTGCTTTATGCACTATCATTGTACCCAGAGTAATTATTATTTCCCAGGTCAGTATACCACTGTTTTTCCTACTGTCCTTTTGCTACCAAAGTTTTCCAAATGTCTCTGTTCTCATCATTTCCTGTGCTTCTAAGCAAATGTCAGAGGACCACCATTACCTCACCTTCTATAGCTTTTTCAAAGACTAAATTACATCTCATCCTCATTGACAATTGTCCAGGTTTGACTCTACACCTGATGTTATGTGTCATGAAGAACTCAAAAGTTAAACTAATAATTCATTTAATCCCGTTCATGGAGCAGAGTTCTCCTAAATTTCCCTCCAAATAATTTTAAAATAATGCCTCATAATAAATGTTGAAGTGACAGAAACCTCAAAAGGGTAGAATGAAACAACATTCCAGTCTACAAAAACTGAGGTTGGATGGAAAAGTCTGTAACACTAGGGTGAGAGTAGATTGCAGTCCAGTTCAAACCAGAAGAAAACTTTGGGGACAATAGAATTGGGGAAATGGGAAAAAATATGTAAAATTCACCAAAGGAAATTTCTTAATAAAACAGAATTGTTGAAATGGAAAAAAAGATGCACAAATACTAACTATTGAAAATAGTGCCTTTAAAATGTAAACTGCCCAAATGGAAAAGGAGGGATAAAAATTCACTTAAAATAATTCCTTAAAAATCAGAATTGGGCAAGTGGAAGCTAATGACTCCTTGAGACATAAGAAATAACAAATTAAAATATTTAATTGATAAAATTAAATTAAAAGATGGAAAAATAGAAGAAAATGTGAAATATTTTATTAGGAAAAACAACTCATCTGGAAACAGATCCAGGAGAGCTAATTAAAGAATTATTGAATTCCTTGAAAGGTATTATTTTTAAAAAGAACTTAAATCTTTCATTTATCAAGGATAACTACCCTGCCATATAATAGAGAACAAAATAGAAATCGAAAAAAATCTACCAATCAACTCTTGAAAGAGATCCCAAAATGAAAACTCCCAGGAATACTCTAAGTCAAATTCAGGGAGTAAATATTGTAAACAGTTGAAAGGAAAAAAAATCAAGTGTCTTGAATTCCAAAGATTTAGCAATTTCAATGTTAAAAGATGGGAAGACTAGGGAGCAGCCAGGTGGTGCAGTGGATAGAGCACTGACCCTGGAGTCAGGAGGACCTGAGTTCAGACACTTAATAATTGCCTAACTGTGTGACCTTGGTCAAGTCACTCAATCCCATTGCCTTAAATAAATAAAATTTTAAAAAAAGATTTGAGGACTTAGAATATAATATTCTAGAGGGCAAAAGAACTAGGATTACAACCTAGAATGACATACCCAGCAAAACTGAGAATGATCCTTTTGGGGGGGGGGATTTACAATGAAATAGAGGATTTTCAAACATTTCTGTTGAAAAGATCAGAACTGAATAGAAATTTTGACTTTCAATACAAGAGCAGCACCCAAAGATAAACAGGATAGAAGATTATAAAGGGATTCAGTAAGGTTAAACTCTTTACATTCCTATATGGGAAAATGATGTTTACAATTCCTAAAATCTTTCTCTTTATTAGGACAGTTAAAAGAATTATACACAGAAAGAGGGCACAGGTATGACTTTAATATAATGGGATGATTACCTAAAAATAAAATTAAGAGGTAAGAAAAGAATGTACTGGGAGAATGGAAAGAGAGTAGTAGAATGGGGTAAATTAGGTAACAGAAAAAAGTGATGAAAGGGCTTTTACAGTGGAGAAGAATATAAGGGGGTTGGGGGAGCTCATCAACTTTAGTCTCAACAGAATTATCTCAATGAAGAAATATTATACAGAGACAGTTGGGTAATCTATGCTACCATTCAGAAAAGTAGGAGGTGATAAGTTAAAGATGGAGAGGCTGATAGAAAGAAAAGCAATTTTGGATAGACAAGTCAAAATCAAAATATTTTTTGAAAATGTACAGGATGAAAAGTGAGAATAAGATAACCAGGGAAAAAGGTGAGAGGGAAATACATAATTGCTAATCATAGATGAAAAAATTTACAGCACGTTTCTCTGATAAAGATCTTATTTCTCAAATATATAGATAACTGAGTCAAATTCATAGAAATAAAAACCATTCCTCAATTGATAAATGGTCAAAAGATATGAAAGGCAGTTTTCAAACAAAGTAACAAAAACTACCTATAGTACCTATAGGCATATGGAAAATGTTCTAAATAACTACTGAATAGATAAATAAAAATTAAAACAACTCTAAACTACCACCCCACACTTGTCAGATTAGCTAATATGACAAAAAAGAGAAAATGGCAAATGTTGGAAAGAATATGGGAAAACTGAGACAATAGCACACTGATGGTGAAGTTGCATACTTATTCAAGCATTCTGGAAAGCAATTTGGAACTATATACAAAGGGTCATGAAGGAATGCATAACCTTTGACACAGCATCCCAGAGATTAAAAATAAAAACATATCCAAAAAGTATTTTTAGTAGCTCTTTTATTGGTAGTAAAGAATTGGACATTAAGATATCCATCAATTGGGGATTGACTGAACAAATTGTTGTACATGGTTGAGGAAGAATGCTATTGTGCTGTAAGAAATGATGAGCAGCAGGGCAGCTAGGTGGGACAGTGGATAGTATGCTGTGGCCCTGGAATCAGGAGGACCTGAGGTCAAACCTGACTTCAAATACTTAATACTTACTTAATACTTACTTAGCTGTGTGACCTTGGACAAGTTACTTAATGCTATTGCCTTCCCCCCCCCTCCACAAAAAAGAAATGATGAATGGAATGCTCAGAAAAACCTTTAAAGACTTCTTCAATTGATGCAAAGTGAAATGAACAGAACCAGAAAAACATTGCTTATAGTGACAGCAATGATGATCAACTATGAATTGCTTGATATTTTTCAGCAATGCAATGATCCAAGAGAGTTCTGAAGGTTTTATGATGATGAAAAATGCTATCTACCTCTGAAGAACTATTAAAGTATGAATATATATTGAAGTATATTTTTCTCTACTTTATTTCTCTTGGGGTTTCTTTTATAACATGACTAATAAGGAATCATATTTTGCATGACTGCACATGTATAATCTATATTAAATTGCTTGCCTTTTCAATGGGGAGGAGGAGGAGGAGAGGGGGTAAGGGAAAAAATATGAAACCCCCAAAATTTTCTAAAAATGAATGTTGAAAATTGTTTTTCTTTATTATGGGGGAAATAAAACACAAAATTTTTAAAAATTATTGGACTCTCTGAAACACATAATTAAAAAAAAAGAAAAATGGGTAGTTAGGTGGTGCAGCTAATAGAGCACTGACCCTGGAATCAAGAGGATCTGAATTCAAATATGACCTCAGACATTTGATATTTAATACCTGTATGTCCTTGGGCAAGTCACTTAACCCTAGTGCCTTGCCAAAAAAAAATACTGAAGAACAGAATACAAATTTTGACTTTTAAAATATAAGACAAGAGTAGCATACAGAGGTAAAAAAGGAAAAATCAGAAGAGATTCAATATTATTAAACTATTTACATTCCTACTGTAAATAACTTGGCTATTCTCAGCAATGTGATGTTCCAAAACAATTCTGAGGATGTATATTGAAAAATGCTATCCATCTCCAGAGAAAGAACTAGTAAAGTCTGAGTGCATATTGAAGCATACTTTTTAAAGCTTTCTTTAATTTTATTTTTTATTATTTGGTTCCTTTCCAATCTTGATCCTTAAATGGGTCATTTTGATTCTATGCTATCCTCCACATCAAAATACCATACCCCAATGAAGATTTTTAAATCAATTTCACTATTAGTACTCATGTAGTCAAATAGAACAGTGAATAAAAGACTAGACCGGAATCAGAAGGCCCTGAACTTAAATCCATCTTCAGGTACTTTCTAGCTTTATGACCCTAATTAAGCTTTATTTGGTTTCCTCATCTGTAAAATGGGGATAATAGCATGTACTTCCCAAGGTTACTGTAAGAATTAAAAGAGATATTTGAAATATATTTAGCACAGATTCTGGCAAATAATAAATGCTACATAAGTATTAGCTATTAACATTATTGCTGGCCATTGGGCAGACCATTTAAAAACTTATGACTCTAAACAGATTCTAAAAGTAGCAAGGGGATTAAAAAGGACTGAGAGTCATTGTATATTTTTTTTATGTCATAGGTCATAATGACCAAAGAATTAATCACAACATGGTCAGCATACTAATAATGAGCCTTTCTATATTTAGCCAAGCTAATTCTCAGGAAGCAAAAATACTCCATTCCTGGTACCATACTCCAAGTCTTACATGTAGAGCCTACTAGAACTTACTAATATAGCTTTCAAGAACTCAGACTCACCTTCATACCATATAGAATTGGTAATAATTTTTGTTAATTTAATCATTGTGAAATCTGATTATCAACTCATTTTTGGATATGACTTTCTAATATTTATAACAAATCACCATTTCTAAAAAATAGATATTAACAACATTTCTTTTATAAACCTGTTCTTTGTATTACTATTTTTGGTAAGTTTTTTTAAAATTTAACAAAGTGGGGGCAGCTAGGTGGTGCATTGGATAGACCACCGGCCCTGGAGTCAGGAGTACCTGAGTTCAAATCTGACATCAGACACTTAATAATTACCCAGCTATGTGGTCTTGGGCAAGCCACTTAACCCCATTGCCTTGCAAAAAAAAAAAGAAGTTAACAAAGTATTTTAGATCAGGGATTTTTGTAATATTTGGTATTTGGCATAAGGTTGGAAGTAAGAAGGATAATCATTGCTCGATGAGAAAAGAAAAGATTTATGGAAAAAATTCTTGCGTTATTGTTTCTATACTCATAGAGAACACTATTCTATCAATGATAATTCTATCAGACATTTCTTTTTTAGACAAAAATAATAAAGAACAAACTATGAACCACATAGTGGTCCATGAGAACCTCTTTCATATCTGGACACTTGGCTGCTAATTATTGCTCCATGTGAAAATACTCTATTTGTTTTTATCACTCACTTTAAACTTGGGAAAATTATAACTGGGATTGGTTACAAGGAATAGACACACTGTTTACCCCTGGAATGACACTTCCAAGTATTCTGTGTATGGACTCATCTATATAGTTGACAGACATATCAAAGGAGGAAAACATAATCTAAAGAAATGTCAAAGTACACCAATGGAAACTAGTAGCATGAATCATGGACGGAGAGGTGTAGCCAGAGAAAGATTAGGAGAAAAACAAGGAAGGTACTGGTGAGTTGGCCTGTATGTTGACAAATCTTGGTGTCCAAGGGAATGACATATACTTGCTGTTCTGAAACTTAGGGGAAAGGACTGAGCAGATTGTTAATGAGTCCTTTTCTCTAGCATCCTGACATCAATCTATGAGTTTAAAAGAGTTCTTTCCATCTCGGAAAGGTTTGGCGAGCCAGGCTATTTCATGGTATTCTTCTTTGACAGTTGCCTTGGGTTCTGTGGGAAGATTTGGATGATGTACACAATTTTTCTTGCTTTAAATTTAAATTTTAACATTTTTATTGTATTTATGTGCCACATGTATTTCTCAGACCATTCTCTATGCCTGAAATGTGCTCCTTTCTCATCCTTGCCCCTCTTTTATATGAAGACAATTCAAGTACCATCTTCAATATCCTCTCTTGTCTTCCCCTTCCCAACAGTTGGTTTGTTACTTCCAAAGTGCTGTGCATTTATTTGTATGTTCACAATATGTAGTATATATTGAGTGATTTATTGGAATGAACATCTTATAGGAATTTGTGGTATGTTGGTTTGAATAAATCCCAAATGGCAACACAAACTCAAAAAACAGAAGATGATCCAACTGCCCTAGGGGCCCTGAGCTACAGAGTATGAGCCAGAAATGGCTAAATTGGATAACACTATAATCTGTTTCAGCAACAATAGTTCTTCCTATTTTATAGTTAATTTTAATAGTAAAATATGCCTTTGTCTACAACATTAAGTATAAGTTTTGATTTTTTAATAAAATGGCAGAAAGAGAATCATTACTTTAGGAAGTTCATTCTTTAACACAGAAATTCTCATAAACATATTGAGGAAAGTTCTCTGAAGATTAATATTGGAAGGAAGTTTTCACAGTCACAGAAGTGTTCAACATTCGATCATTTCATTAGGATTCCATTAGAAAAAAGACTTGAAGTAATGAGAGAAGAAATCATAAACTATCAGGTTTCTGGGTCAGATCATCAGATTTAGACCACGAAAGAAGCTAGGGAAACAAATCACATATGAAATAAAAAGTTGTTTTTTTCTATAGAAAATATAGTGGGGAGAAGAGAAGGGAACCTATAGATAATTGTTCACACAAAATCCAATTGGGTAGGACTCTGCTGTTTCAGTTTGTCAATCAATAGACCACTTGGGGCTTGGAAAATCTATTAATTTTATTTTTGTTCTATATTTTTAAGTGTTATTATCTTTACAGAGGAAGGAAAGGAAATAGAACTGGTACCAAAACCCTTCCAAGCTAATCTTGTAACCTCTAAGCAAACAGGTGCTTTTCATGGGTGGCCCAATAGAGCTTTTGGTTCTTCACTTCTACTCCACTGTCACATTATCTCAAAAGGTAACACCCTGACCTGGATCCAGGGTGGGGATAGGTGTGCTCAGTTCCACCTTCTTCCCCTGAAGGAAGGGTGCTAAAAGTGCTCCATTCAAACTGCCTTTCACAATTATGTCTGTTGGGCCACATATATGTAGGGGTATCTAGCTGTCAGATGCATATGTATATCTATATATCTCAACACAGAGATATATAGAGATATAATAAAGGAAGGAAGGATTGTGATCCAAAGGAGGAATACAAAATCCTTGTCACTGAACAGCCTTCATGCTTGTTAAGATTCAAGTACATGGCAAGAACCAAAGATCTGGGTGAAGAAAATGATCATAAGTCCAATCCACATAAATCTATGGAGTTTATTTGGTAGAATCTTTTTGAAATGTATGGAAAGAAGAAATTACAAGAACTTTTTAACATTCTCAAGTAGAGATTTGAGAATACTTTCTTATACTTCATAAATAGGAAATTAAGATTCAAAAGCAAGTTTAATGTCTGGACATTACCTATTTGCTGGTCATTCTGTGTTCTAAAAGAGTATGGCTTCTGTGGAAGACTTTTAATGGAGAAGAAAAGCCCATCTTAGCAAAGGTTCTGAGACAAATAGAGAGCAAGAAACTAAGGGTTTTCCCTTAGTTTGATACTGAGTCTCTACCAGACCTGACTCTAAAAGAACTAAATGAAAAGGAGGGCTGGAATAGCCCACTTTTCCACTTCTGAGAAAAAGATCACACTCATCAACTCTGGACTATATCTTAAACCAGAAACTGCAGGCATGGAAAAGTTCCATAAGCCCAACTGAAGAAAGTCTGAAGGCAAACCAAGTATTAGCAGAGCATCATTCATCAAGGGTCTTGAAAATCAAGCCAGGAGAAATGTGCAGCAGAAACTAGATGCCAAATTCATATACAGAATAGAGACCAGATCATCAGGAGGTAGGCCTAGCAGAAAGATATCACCAGAAGAAATCTGCAACCCTGCAACATGAGAAGCAATAGTTGCTCCTCCACACCTACATAAACAATAGAGACACATTTGTTCTCTGAATATGTTTGCTATTCATGTTCCTCTCCAGATGTGTTCACTAGAATTATCCATTCATTCCAATGACTGTTCTGTGAGTTTGGTGGTGAACGTGACACTTTGCAAACAAATATTTGCTTATGAAACGTTCTTCAGTAGGAAAAAAGATATTAAGAATTTCTGGATTAGACACAGATATTGTAAAACATGCCACTATTTATCTTTACACACATATATGCTGCATGATTAGGGAAATTCTTAAGCAAGTTTTATCATGTATGGGAAAGATGATTCACTTAAATTATTAAAACAAGGTGTTAGACTTAAAAATTAAGTTATTCATGACAAATGGATGAATCATTGAGAGGAAATTTTCTTTGTTAAATTAAGCAAACTTGTAAAAGCATTACACAATAATTTTTTGAAATCCATAATTTAAAAAAAGTCTATACAGTCAACTAAGATGGCCAAGAATATTGCTTGTGAAAGAGTTTCATTGAGGTAAATGCTCAAAAGTAAAGTAGAAAACATTCTCCTTCTTCTACTACCTAATCTTCTGGGTATATCCCTGGACTGTCCCCATCACCCACCACTTTTATTTTTAATGGCATTTAATTTTTTCCCCAATTACATATCAAGAAAAATTTTAGCATCCATTTACAAGAATTTGAGTTCTAAATTTTTCTCCCTTTCTTTCCTCCCCTCTTCCTAAAATGGTACACAATTTATGTTATACATGTGCTATCATATACAATATTTCATGTTTGTCACAATTGTGAAAGAAGAAACAAATAAAAAGAAAAACACAAAAAAATAATAAAGTAAGTAAAAAATATTTCTATCTTCATTCAGAGTCCATCAGTTCTTCATATATATATATATATATATATATATACAGATATATATATATATATATATGTATATGTCATTTTCCTTTTTTTGTCCTTTATACTTGTCTTGGATCATTGTGTTGCTGCTGAATTATTCATAGTTATTCAGCTGAAGAGCTGAATTATTCATAGTTGATCATCACACAATGTCACTGATACTATGTACATAGTTTTTCTGGTTCTGCTCATTTCACTTTCTATAAGTTTTTCCAGGTTTTTCTGAAATCTACCTGTTCATCCCTTTTTATTACACATAGTATTTCATTACAATCGTATTCCACAACTTTTCAGTCATTCCCCAATTGATGGGGCATCCCTTCAGTTTCCAATATTTTTCCACCATAAAAAGAGCTGCTATGAATATTTTTGCACATATTGGTCCTTTTGTTTTTTTTCTGGTCTTTTTGGGACACAGACTCAGTAACAGTATTTGTTCAATTAAAGAATATACACAACTGGTGGACATTCGACATAGTTCCAAATTTTTCTCTGGAATAGTTGGATTAGTTCACAACTCCACCAAACAGTTCATTTTTCATATCTTCTCCAACATTTATAATTTTCCTTTTTTTGGTCATATCAATTAATCTAATAGGTGTGAGGTAGTAACTCAGAATTGTTTTAATTTGCACTTCTCTAATCAAAAGTGATTTAGTGCACTTCTTTATATGTCTATAGATAGCTTTGACTTATTCATCTGAAAAATGCCCATTCATATTCATAGAATTAACTCATATTCCTATAAGTTTGATTTAGTTCTCTATATATTTGAGAAATTAGGTTTTCCTCAGTTATTCCCATAAAGATTGTTTCCCAGGTTTCTCCTTTTGTACGAAAGCCTTTTTTTTTTTAATTTTTTGCAAGGCAATGGAGTTAAGTGATTTGCCCAAGGTCACATAGCTAGGTAATTATTAAATGTTTGAATTCGGATTTGAACTCAGATCCTCCTAACTCCAGGGCTACTATTCTATCCACTGTGCACCTAGCTATCCCAAGTGCAAAAGTTTTTTTTTCAATTTAATGTAATCAAAATTATCTATTTTACATTTTGTAAAGATCTCTATCTCTTGTTTGTTCATGAATTCTTCCCTTCTATCCAGTTCTTCAAGGAATCAATTGAGGTCCCCCATTTGTATAGTGTTGATATTTCTTCCTGTCACTTAATTTCTCCTTTAAGAATTTGGATGCTATAGCACATGATGGATATAATATTTAGTATTGCTATTACTTTTAGCAAGATATCATTTCCTACTTTATCTCTTATTTAAGGCTATTTTCCTTTTTTTTTTTTTTTTTGCTGAGATCAGGATTGCTATTCCAGTCTTTTTTTTTAATTTCAGCTAAAGCAAAAGAGATTCTATTCTAGCCTCTTTCCTTTACTTTGTATGTGTCTCTCTTCTTGAAGTGTGTTTCTTGTAAACAACATTATTGCAGGATCCTGATTTTAGATCTACTCTATTCTCTGTTTCCATTATATGGAAGAGTTCATTCCATTCACATTATGATTACTATGTATGTCCCTCTATCCTATTTTTCATCCTGTTTGTCCTTTTTCTCCTTCCACCTGTTCTCCTCTTGATAGTTTTTTACTTCTGTCTGCTGCCTCTCCTGATCTGCCATTGTTTCTCTCAGTCTTTTTTAAGTCAATCTTCTCCCCTCCCATTTTCCTGCCCAATAAGATAGAGTTTGATATTTAACCAACTGTGAATATTATTATTCCAGTGGTGGGATTCAAATAAATTAACAATCAGTTCTCTGCCCTAATGATCATTTTAAGTAAACTAAAAGATATGCCACAAGGTATTTTGATATTTCATGCATTCAATACTCAAATAAGAACAATAAAAGAGGTACACAAAACTACCTTATTTTATATTACTCCCAATAAACAAATGTGTCTTCATGGAATGAAAGCAGCCATATGACCATGGCAGTCAATGTTGGAACATTTGCAGAACGAAAACTCATTCTCCCTATTTTCTTTTTCTTCTACTTACATGGTTCCTGAAATGGGCAATAAAATAACCCTTAAAATCTATATTTCTATTGATTCATTGTATTTCAGCTTCCTATTAGTGTCACTCTTCAGGAAACAGCAGTGCACTCGTAATATGTTGGGAGAATTTTTGGTATAACACAAAGCAGAAACAAGTGATAGCTTGTTGTTTGGTATTTTTCTCTTTATATTATATGTTTACTAAAAATAAAAAACAAGGAGATTAAAATATAGTATTTCATCAAAGGTATAATCAGTTTTAAGAAATGAATAATTAAATATTACAAGAATAGTTCTGTCAATTTTTTTTCACCTATGGAAGGAATGAACTTTAATGAGGGCACTTAGAAAATGCTGTTGCACAGATAAATGTTAACAAAAGAATAAGGAATGGCAATTTGTTATTTCCATATTGGACAGCTGCCCAGGTGCCCACCTAATTACAAGGGCCATTTTAACAACTGGTTTGTCAAACTCAAATTAAAATTAGATCTCAGTTCTGCTGAACTGGTGAAAACCAACTGAATCCCATGACTGTTATTCCCTCTTTGAGCCAATACTTCTGAGGATGAGGTTCAAGCAATGCCCATCATTCACCCTTTCATTTTTCCCCTCCACTGTAAAAGGTTTTTTGTGCCTCTTCATGTGAAATAATTTACCCCATTCTACTTCTCCCTTCCTTCTGTACCCAGTGCATTTATTAATTATTTTTATGTCTTTCCCTCAAATTCCCCTCATAACTGTACCCTTCTGGTCTATCCTTCTAGCTGTACAATGTTTAAGAATTACAAGTATCATCTTCATAGGTAGGGATGTAAATAGTTCAGCTCTATTGAATCCTTTTGTTTTTTTTTCCCTTTTTCCCTTTTTAGGGTCTTGATATTGGAGATCAAAATCTTTGTTCAATTCTGGTCTTCCATTTATGAAAGCTTAAAATCCTTCTATTTCAATGAATGACCATTTTTTCCCTTGAATTATTATGATTGATTTTTCTGTGTAGGTGATTCTTAGTTGTAGTTCTACCTCCTTTGCCTTCCAGAATATCATGTTTCATGACCTCCAGTCCTTTAATATTGTACCTGCTATGTCCTATGTAATCCTACTTGTGGCTCCCCCTTATGTGAACTGTTGCTTTATAATCTCTTGCAGTACTTTTTCCTTGAACTGATAGTTCTGTAATTTGGCTATAATGTTCTTTGGAGTTCTTATTTTGGCATCTCTTTCTTTAGGTGGATTCTTTCAATGCCTATTTTGTCCTCTGGTTCCAGGATATCAGGACAGTTTTCTTTGATTATTTCTTGAAAAGCTGTCCAGGTCCTCCTTTTGATTATGACTTTTAAATAGTCCAGTGATTCTGGCATTGTCTCACTGGGATCTATTTTCCAGATCATTCATTTTTTTCCTGTGAGGTATTTTACATTTTCTTCTTTTAGACTTGTTTGACTTACTTTTGATGTCTCACAAAGTCATTAACATTCACTTGCCCAATTCTAACTTTTAAAGAGTTATTTTCCTCATTTAACTTTTCTACTTCCTTTTCCATTTGGTCAATTTTACTTCTCAGGGAACTGTTTTCTTCAGTGAATCTTTGTATCTCCTTTTCCTTTTGGCCTTTTAACAGTTGCTTCCCCCCCGCCCAAGCTGTTGACTGGTTTTTCATTATTATCTTGCATCTCTCTCATTATTTTTCTCATTTTTTTCTTCTACCTCTCATGATTTTCAGTTCCTTTTTGAGCTCTTCCCTGAGTTTGTTAGGTTTTTTTAATGAGGCAATTGGTGTTAGTGAGTTCCTTGAGTCTCACAGCTATTGTCAAAGTATGTAACCACAAGCATTTATTATGTGCTTACTATGTGTTGCCCATTGTATCAGATACTAGAGATATAAAAGCAAAAAGACCTCATATCATAAGGCAAAATTCCAAATGCATGGCAGATCTGGGATTCATCATCATAGAGAATTTTTTTTTTAATCCAGAGCAGTCCAACAGTGGAGTGGAATGCTCTGAGGGGTAGTTAACTCACCAATACTGGAGATATTTAAGCAAAGGTTAACAATCATCTATTAGGCTGCTGTAATGGGATTCTTGTGTGTTTTAGAAAGTTAGATTAGATGGTTCTCTCCAACTTTTAATTCCAAAACATAATTATCTGCCAAGTGTCCTGTTAAAATCTGCCTTAGCTTGCCAGTGTCCAAAGGTCAACTCAATTACAAACAATCTCAGTAGTCTAGGTTCATTCAAGTATGGTACAAGAAACATTGGATTCATTCCAGAGGATTCCTGAGAAGAAAAATCAGTTCTAAGTATTTGTTAACCCAATTTATGCCAGTATACTTTTGGTATGCTACTCTGAAAATAAAATGTTTGTCATTTTGAAAATTAAATTGTTCTGTATAAGATACATCAAATGTCAGAACCATTAATGATTTTTGTCTCAAAAGGTTAAACTATTCATGATAAAAAGGATCTTTTTAATTAAGTAATTTATAAAATAATATTCTGAAAGTTTACTGTTTTAAGTAAGGCTTTTTGTCCTAAAAGTTCATCAGATTGAACTCATCATGCTCTTGAGGTTAAAGCCAAGATGGTAGAGTACAGGAAGCAGACAAACTTTCCCAATATTCCAAAGCAATAACACTAGCTGTGGGTCTTGGAAGTGGTAAAAGAAACTACATCTTCAGAAATGCCCAAGTCATATAGTATAAGGAAAATTGACTAGTCAGAAAGAGATTATAGGGTTTAAGCATTGGTAATAGGAACAGACCCTATTTGGTAATGCCATTTCCCATCCCCATTTCCAGGTCACAGTTCCAGGTCAGAGAGGAGATTTTGCAGTCCCAAGCCATCAGAAGGTCCATAGAGCAATAATGTTTTTGATCACAAGGAATCAGGGACATTGAGAGGCAGTATTGTTTTCATGACAAGAGATGAGGGTCCTAAGGAACAATATTTCTTCCTATCCCAAGGGAACAGGGTCCAAGAGCATTAGTATTGTTTGTGGTTATAAGGGATTAGGAATTCTTTCTAAGGAATGCAGTGACTAGACTTCTCCATAAATCATACCACCTTGGAAGAACTACAAACTTCCAAAACTCCAAAAGTAGCTCTGAAAACAGCAGTGCAAAAAAAGCCTGAAAGATAAAAGTGGAAGGACAGTGCCCTCCATTCCAACTCTGGGAACAGTGCCTAACTTTAACATAAAGTTCAAAGTCAAGAATTAAGCTGAAAAAAAATGAGCAAATAACAAAAGAACCATAAAAAACTATTATGGTGCCAGGGAAGATTAAAAAAACACATGACAAGAATGACAAAACAACTACAAGCAAAGCCACAAAAGGCAAAAAAGTGAATTTGACACAAGCCCAACAGTAGACTTTATTAGGTGCACAATACACAGTAATAAATGACCATAGTAATCTAATATTTAAAAACACAAAGATGTAAGCTTTCAATCAAGAACTCACCATTTGATAAAAATTACCTGGAAAACAACAAAGTGTTCTGGTAGGAACTAATCATAGGTTAACACCTCAAACTATATACCAAAATAATGTCGAAAGAGGTTAGATATAAAGGGTTTTCTCATAAGTAAATTAGAGGTGCATGGAAAAATTGCCTGTCAGATCTATTTATAAGGTAAGAGTTTATGACCAAACAAGCAATAGAGAGGAACATGGGGATAAAAATGGTTGTTTTGATTATGTAAAATTGTGGCAACAAAACCTATACAACCAAAATTAGAGGGAATGCAGGAAACAGGTAACAGTAAATTTCTCTGATAATCATCTCATTTCTTAAACATATAGGAAACAGTGAAGTTTATAAAAATAAAAATTGTTTCCCCAAATGATAAATGGTCAAAGAATATGAAGGCCATTTTCAAAAAGAGTAATCAAAGATACCAATAATAACATGAAAAAATGCTCTAAATTATTATTGATTAGAGAAATACAAATTAAAACAACTCTGAAGTGCAACTTTCATACCTATCAGTTTAGCTAACATGACAGAAAAAAATATGACAAATGCTAGAAGGGAGGTGGGAAAATTGGGACACCAATACATTGTTGTATGAACTAAACTAATCATTTTGGGGAAGAATTTGGAATTATACCCCAAAGTCTATAAATCTGTACATACACATCAACCCAGAAATACCAACATTAGATCTGTATTACAAAAAGATTTGGGAAAAAAATGAAAAGGATCCAGAGATGCAAAATATTTATAGCAGTGCTTTCTGTGGTGGCAAAGAATTGGAAATTGAGGGGGATACCCATCAACTGAGGAATGATTGAACAAGCTATGGCTTATGACTGTGATAGAATACTATTGTTCTATAAAAAATGATGAACAGAATGTCTTTGGCAAACCTAGAAAGACTTACATGAACTGATGTGAAGTGAAATGAGCAGAACTAGGAGAAAATTGCACACAGTAACAGCAATGTTCTGTGATGATCAACTATGAATGACTTGACATTCTCAGCAATATAATGATGCAACTCAATACCAAAGGACTTGCAATGAAAAATGTTATATACTTCCAGAAGTACTGATGATGATGACTAAATGTAGAACAAAAACTAACTTGGGAGAATTTTGAGGTAGCAAAATGAGCAGAACCAGGAGAACATTATTTATGTTAACAGCAATAATAATGTTTCCTTCATTCTTGAGTAAGACCATGACATCAGGAAGGGGATGCCATGACAAGCACATAATTGGATTTGAGTGAGTTCATGCTGTGCTAAGTCACCAGCCTTACTTTGTCCTCTAAAGACATCTGGATCCAGTGGTGATTTGTCCAAGGTCACACAACTAATACGTGTCTGATGCTGGATTTGAACTCCCATCTCCTGACTCCAAGTTCAGGGCTCTATCCACTGAGCAACCTAGCTGCCTCTGGTAATATTGTAATGGTGAATAACTGTGAAAGATTTAAGTATTCTGATCAAAATAGTGACACAAGACAAATCCTGAGGACCCACGATGAAAACGCTATCCACTCCCAGAGAGAGAATTTATGAACTCTGTGAGGATTGGAGCATACTTTTCCACTTTTTTATGTTTCTTGCGTTTTACTGTTTCTTTTTCTTAATAGGAAAATATATTTTGCATGACTTCATATGTAAAACTGACATACTTAATAAGTAGTGAAAGATTAGAAGGCAGGGAGAGAATTTGAAATTCATTGATAATAAGAAATATAGTTGAAATCATTAACTCTCCTCAAAGGAAAGGAAAGTAAAAATTTTATTAAACACATAATGACTAATTATTTTTTCAGGAGCAAAAGTTTTGTCCAGAGGAATCTTTTCAACATTATTTTAAACTTTTTTTTGTAAGAATATTTCCAATTAAACAATCTTTACAACTACTGATTCTGACAAAGGATTCATTTCTAAGATATACAGAGACCTGAGTCATATTTTTTTAAAAAAAAAAAGCCATTCCCCAATTGACAAATGGTCAAAGGATATGCACGGGCAATTTACAGATGAGGAGATCAAAGTAATCTATAGCCATATGAAAAATTGCTCTAAATCATCAATTATTAGAAAAATGCAAATTAAAGCTTCTCTGAGGTACCACCTCATACTTCTCAGACTGGCCAATATGACCAGAAAGGATAATGATCATCACTGGAAGGGTTGTGGGAAATCTGGGACACTATTACACTGTTGGTGGAGCTGTGAACTCATCCAACCTTTCTGGAGAGAAATTTGGAACTACACCCAAAGGGCAACAAAAATGAGCATACCCTTTGATCCAGCAATACCACTACTGGGTATATACCCTGAAGAGATGATGAAAAAAGGGTAAAAACATCACTTGTACAAAAATATTCATAGCAGCCCTGTTTGTGGTGGCAAAGAATCGGAACTCAAGTAAATGTCCTTCATTTGGGGAATGGCTTAGCAAACTGTGGTATATGTATGTCATGGAACACTATTGTTCTATTAGAAACCAGGAGGGATGGGAACTCAGGGAAGCCTGGAGGGATTTGCAAGAATTGATGCTGAGTGAGATGAGCAGAACCAGAAAAACACTGTACACCCTAACATGGGGGGTGATGTTCAACCTTGATGGAGATGCTCATTCCATCAGTGCAACAACAAGGGACAATTTTGGGCTGTCTGCAATGGAGAATGCCATCTGTTTCCAGATAAAGAGCCGTGGAGTTTGAACAAAGTTCAAGAACTATTCCCTTTAATTTAGGGGGGGAAAAAAGACATCTTATTGTCTGATCTTGTTATCTCTTATACTTTAAGTTTCTTCCTTAAGGATGTGATTTCTCTCTCATCACACTCAATTTGGATCAAAATAAAGACTGACAGATTGCTTTCTGTGGTGGGGGGGAGGGAAGTAAGTGGGAGAAAAATTGTAAAACTCAAATAAAATCTTTAATAAAAAAAATTTTTTTTAAATATTTCCAATTGATGATTTCTATCAGCATTATGAAATCAAGGTATGGAAAATAGTGATATAAATGAGTAATTCTTTAGAAATTGCTAATTTCAGAGTGTTGCCTGAAGATACTAGGAAGCAAAAAGTTTGTTCCTAGTTACATAGCTAATATGTCAGGATAGGGCTTAAAACCAGGGTCATCTGACTCCAAGGCCAATCCTTTCTCCATTATGTCATGGTGTATCTTTTAAAGAGCACAACAAATTTAGTAACATATTATACTATTTTCACAATAATTCTAAATTCATACATTTGATGATAATCTAATGATGAAAGAAAAATCCCTTTTGCTCATCTAAGCAGTTTTTCCTGTATTAAATTTTAAAAAAATTACTACATAAATTCTCTTTTTGATGAATTTTTCATCTCAAGAACTGAGTTTATAATTCTTTTGGTCCCTAAAATACACCAATAAAATCTACTAATTTTCCTTCCTTAACAAGCCAATGTTGAGGTTTGATAAGTTGTAAGACAGAAAAGAGATGATTTCATGGACACTCAGTGAATGTCATTTGGTTGACAAAAAAAAATCATGTGACAGAAGGAAATTGGATTTTTTAATGTTAAACAAAATTTTGTTACAGATAAAAAATATAATGGCACAATATGAAGAACCTATTTAAAATATATTTAACAATCTCAATTTCCACTTTGGGTCCTAGAACATACAATAATTTGAAATACAAATTTAGAAATCAATGAAATATACTTTTGACAACATTTCTTAATTTTCTCTTTAAATTAACCTTTTACCTGGTTTGGGCAGAAAATTGCTTGCCTAACAAAATTGACACCTTAGTCAAAAAGTCAAGAAAGTAGACTTCAACATATATAGAGCTTGGGGCAACCATATTGACCACAATAATAGAGGTGCCAACAACTCAGAAACCAATACCTAGGTTTAAGGGAAATACTGAGTTATATATAGATTGGGGTCATTTGATTTCATTTGCTGCTTCGTATCAGTGATTAGAAGTAAAAATGTAAGAGACTATATCAGAATTGCAAATATGCTTATGATTATTAGACAAGATGCTCAATTCTGCTATACATGAGTGAAATAACATTGCATTTAGTATTTGAGTTCAATCTTAACTTATATAAAAGCCACCTACATAACTTCGATCAAGTCCATTTCAATTTCCTTTCCTCAACTGTAAAATGATAAAAATTGACTAGATGAAATATAAAATCCCTTACAATCCTTCATCATATGATCTTGAGAACGTTAATTTTCCATTTGCCAAAAAACTCAGAATTATAACTTCATGCAATGGCAATATCTTGTTTTCATGATAGTATCAGGTTACCTTGATCAAATAATGTGGATTCCTTTTATTTCTATGTGACTCAAATCCTTCTAGGGTGTTTTTTCATTGTTTTACCAAAAAATACAAAAGAGTTGAAGAAAGACATAGGAGCAGGGCAGAGAAACAATGGTGTTTAGGTCAGGGACTATTCCCTGTTTTTTCTGTTGCTGGCCTATGGGAACAATCTGGGAGGTAATCTGATTTAGCTATAACCATTAAAGGAAATTCCCATAATGATACATTCATGGGACTTCAAGCTTCACTAATTAGAACAAGATTTTATTATTGTTTTACTTGAGGTGTTTTATTCACTAGAAAATAGAGTAGATAACTAGAGAGGAAAAGGTCCCTGACACACTGGAAAAGCTTCCAAACACTACTATTTAGGAAGCTGACGACACAGCAGATATTATATATATAAAGTATTGGAGCATTCCTAAACCACCTATGTATTGACACTCAAGTGGAAGTCACTAGAAGAACTGCTTATGGGAGATGAGTGGACTGAAACATACATACATATATTCTGAATTGGCCTACCATGGGGATGGGAGTTGCCTTTTCCCACTAGTTACATGGCCCAAGCTGTTGGCTTCTTTAAATTGAACTGATTCAGCAAGAGCGTTGATTTTTTCTAGCATTCCTATCAGGGGCTGAAAAACTGATTCCAATCATAGTTTTCTTCTCTCCTTCCCTTCTCTTCTCATTTCAGGTCATATGGTCAACATCTGTTGATTATGTAAGGATTTTGGGAGTCTAACAATCCTTTAGGTTTTTCACTAAGGTAGATGTGAAATATATGAGCTTCTCTGGAAGAAGGAGCTTTTCTAAGATAAAGACTATAAGAAAGATGAACACAATAAGTATCTATCCATGCCTGGTCCTGTCTCTGTGCCTAATGAAGAAACTTAAACTTCACTAGGAGAGAAGTCAGAAGATATGAGTGGCTAGGAACAAGAAGTTTCACATCTAGCTAATAAGCTTGCAATGGGGGTGGCATCTTAGTTCTTGGAAATCTTAGAATAGTAGCCATGAAATCTAGCTTTGGATTAGTGTTATGAGTAGATAGACAATAGTTTTCTTCTCTTTATGTATGGCAAGAACTGGAAGTTTTATTACCAGATCTGGCATCATACTCTAGCATCATGAGACCCACGTATAAGTAGTGGTAACTGGGGAGGGACAAGGAAACAAAGGCACCTGCCTATGATACTTTGTTTATGTATTGGAAAGTCAGGGTTGGTTTTAATTGTAAGTTTGTTTGTAAAGCAGACAGACATTGCTATAATAAGAATATTTATATGTTTCCTTATCCCTTTGGCTAAAGTTTTTTCTACAGCAAAGATTACAGTGACAAAAGATGTAGCTTAGTGTGGAAACTGAACTGAGAGACATCAGAGAAGAAAACACACACAGATCACTATGTTTGAGTCTATCTAGTCTCTAATTACAGTTCCTCAGTAATCATGATCCCTATTTCACAAAATCATATCTAAAAACTCTCCACTGAAAATAATTTATCCAAACCATGTAACTCGAAAGCAATTCAATGCTTTTTTTTTTATTCTTTTGAGACTAGATTTCTCTGTTTTTACCAGGTTGGAAGTTCAAGGGTTACAGTTAGCCTCAGCATTGATTAGCATAGGAACTTTGATATTGCTTTATTTCCTAACTGGTCTAGTTTATGCCTCTTTAGACAGCCTGGCAGACCCAGGGGCTTACCACATTGATAAATGCATCAGACTATAGATTATCTTGCTTAAACATTTTAAAAACCTACCTTATATCTTTTGGTTGATGGATTGGAGGGGCAGACATTTAAACACTTCTCAAATGTCTATTTTTATCGTTTCACAATTCCATAATATGTAGATGCATTTGAACCCTTATTTTAATTGAAAGCATATGTAAAGTGATTCTTATTGATCACTTTAGAAAGCTTCAGAGTAGTGTATAGATATATATATATGTATATATATGTATATACATATATATATATATATATCTTCTCTCCATACATCCTTTCATTGTTCAAAATATTGACATAGCAGGTGTTAGAATCTATCCCTGAAATACTATAGATCAGTTATAATGATCAAAATTGTGGACTGATTAGAGTAAAGGACCTGTTTCCCATTTTTGCTTCTGAGCTATTCTGACTCCCATCTTCTTTAGCATATTGTTTTAAATTTACTCTCCACCTCCTACCCCAGTGTGTCTATCTGACTTCCTCTTTGTAAATGTCTGGCACCTTGCCCTACATCATGTTTGTGTGCTCTGTCCAAAGCTTGGTAATTGATTAGAGATCTTGGATGAATTCTCTTATCTGCATCTCTAGGGAACTGTGATGTTTTTGTAGATCCCATGAAAGAACTTGCTTATTCTGTAAATACAGCAGGTAGGTCAGCTATTATTTATCTTCAGAAGGAAAAACATAGGATGAAGCTTGTTCTACAGACTAGTGACTCAGATTGTATCTTACTGTGATTACTTGATTTATTAAAATCTGGAGTATAGGATCACTGAGATACATTTATTCATTTATTTCATAAATATATATTGAGAGACCATTGTTGGCAACTCAGAATTATAAAGCTGATAGTAGAGGAAGCCCTTCAATGGAAATGTGCTGGAGCTCAAGAGTACTGGCACGTGGAAGAACCAAAAATAGGCTTCTACCCACTTAGATAAAAACCACAGTCATTAATTAGTTATTGTCCAATGATCTACTCTTCTCTACTGAAAAATACGAGGGACACCAAAGTTCAGGTGTATAGCAAACTGAAAGTATCATGCATACATGGGCCTGATATTTCATAGACAAATTCTTCATTCCAGTGCATTATTTTTTTGCATGTTTGCATGCACTCTTGTGTTATGTGATTATATGATCTTTGTAATTGTTCTACCTTTGTGTTTGATACATTCACCTTTTTGTAATTGCCTTAGGACCATTGATATACAGAAAGTGACAAAATTCAAATTCATGTCCTCTGGCTTCAAATCCAGTATTCTTTCCACTGCATCACACTGCCTTCTCTTTGGGTTATTATAATTGAAATTTAGAAGATTGATCTAAGTCAATCAATTTGCTAGGAAACCTTGATCATTGATAAGAACTTGCTCAAGGCTAGAACTGAGTTTGATAGAATTAGAATTGGGTCTGATAGTGAAGTTTTCTTTCTTTGCCCCAATTTATTCAATAATATTCTGATGAACAAATACTAAAGGAAGAGTCAGAATCTATTGTGCAAGATAAGAAGTAGGGGCGGCTAGGTGGCACAGTGGATAGAGCACTGGCCTTGGAGTCAGGAGTACCTGAGTTCAAATCCAGCCTCAGACACTTAATAATTACCTAGCTGTGTGGCCTTGGGCAAGCCGCTTAACCCCATTGCCTTGCAAAAAAAATACTAAAAAAAAAGATAATAAGTAAAGTCACTTCTCTTCTAGAATTGTTTGAGGTACAAAGTAAAGCTAGCAATCATGTAGGTAAGAAGTTTATATAATGAATTGGCAATGACTTATTCTATCCAATTCTTAGGATTGGGATTGTATTTAATTAGCACAAGGAACTCTTGAATGAGAAAACTCTATTTACCAAAGCAGGCTGACATCTTCTCTGCAGAGTTTCCTAAGGGAAAAAGATACTTCATTGATGGCCAAAATTTTTTATTAATTCAAATTAATTAATTTGGAGTCTTTGAATAAAAATATACTATCCCTGTTCTATTCAAATACTGTGCTCCTAGAATGACACAAGCCATAAAACCTATCAGTAATAGGTATTTCTACTTAGCATAAATTGAAAATCATTTTGATAAAACAGGAGAATAAGCTATTTACTGAGATATTTTTAGCAATCTGGAGCTGCTTGTGGTCCTGATTTAATAAGATAAAGGGAACTGTTGAGAGGAGACAGTGTATATATATCTACATTTGTCTTTGAAAAGAAATGAGTTTTACCAGGAGAGTGCCAATAAATGCAGCTAAGATATGAAGTGTAGTGAATTGAATATTGCTTTACTAACTTAATATCTTTTCATATGCAAGTGAGTTTTCCAATCAAGAATAGACATTCTGGGTTGCTTAACCCATGCCTGGTCTATATCCTATGCACAATCTGGTTTTCAAGACCATTTGCATAAGACTTTCCTTTTTAATGGAAAACCATTAGTTTAATTAATTTAATGGAAAGCCAAGCCTATTTGAAGTGAGGAGGTGGTAAGAGAATAGATTCTGGTTCTTCTGGTTTCTAGATTCAAGAGAAAAGATATTTGGTTCCAGATTGTCTTCAGGAAGAGGTTCCTGAAAGGGAAGAAAGATTCTGGGAAGAAATCCACATATGGAGGAACCAATGACTCAGTCATATTACTTTCCTAGTCTAACATGCTAGGGATGTTAGAGAATTTTCTCTTGAGTGTGATCTGGGACACTTTTACTTTCTCTTATGGTGAGTTGAAATATATTGCTTCTCTAAGGAGGTCTCTGTAAATCTGTGTATTGTCTGGTACATTCTAATTTGTACAACTTTTCTGATTTCTGTTTGTTATTAACTTGAATGAATGGGGTATATGCTCTTCACTTTGTTCCCTGCATAACAGCATTTGTCAAGGATTTACAGAGCTTGGGGCAATATTTCTCTATTCAGGAATGGTAATCTTGAAAGCAAGTTGAACAAAAAGAAAATTTTCTCATAGATTAAAAATATTTAAGAAGTGAACAGATATAATTCTAATCATATATCCCTTATTTGAACAGATATAATTCTAATCATATATCCCTTATTTCAAGAGTGTAATTGACCAATTTCCTGACTCAAGCTCAACTTGTGCCTCCCTTTCTAGAAGGATTCCATTTCTTTTAGAGAAGGATGGGTAGAAGAGACCAGAAATTTGTTTGCATGCCATCTTGTGAGCTACATCTCAAACGATTGATAAGGACACATCAAACCTACATGAGAACACATACACACAGTTATTTCAAGGAAGCTCCACAATTTAGCTTTTCTCAGTTGTGGTTATATAAACTTGAGTTCTTCCTTGAGTTCCTCCTAATTAATAGGATTTTTGGTTTTGTGACTTAATCCTTTCAGAGGAGGTTATATCCTTTTAGAAGCTATTCAAATTGGGTTCATTATATTGCCACAACTTCTTCAGTCACTAAGCTCAATATTAGGAGGCATAGAGTAAAGTTTTAACAATTGTTTTCCCATTCCATTCCATTTCAAATCATGACTAGATAGGAATGGCTTGCCTATTCATATCTATATAAATCAGAAGAATAAAGATAAATACTGGCAGATTATGACATGATTAACTTGTCAGGACTACAGGAAAGTTCAGAGTAGTGACCCTGCTTATTGTTGCCCTTCATGAACTTTCTATAAAACAATCTTTTTGAGAAGTCCTATTATCATCTCATCTGAAATGTGATCCTACATCTCCCACACTGTCAGTATATACATCTTGCTTGTAGGAGTTGTGAAGAATATGGGGGTGTTTGGCTTCCACAAGAATGTGAAGGGAAATTGTTAGTTTACATTACAAAGTCTAGGGTCTGCCTTTTTTGGTGCCTATGGGCAGGTATGAATGTAAGACAAAAGACTTAGCCTCTACCTGATCAAAACCCAAGATTAAATCAGATCTGCCCCACCTAGTTCTGATTTAACCTAGAGTCTGCATCCTTCTCCTTTGTGCATGCTCAAGGAGATTAAGGCTCTCTTCCCATGTGCTCATTAATGAGCAGGGCAGGGAGAAAAATGTATGGAAGTGATTGTACCAATTTGATGATGACCCTGGTCAATAATTGGCATGAAAGAGAAGGAACAAACCTTTCAAATTGCACATGAAAGGGGGCAGAGCCAAGATGGCAGTGTGAAGGCAGCATTTCTTGGGAACTCCTTCCCCACCAAACTCCAAAAAAACAAACAAATGATGATTCTAGCCAAAATTCAGAGGGGCAGAACACACAGAAAGACTGAGTGATAACATTTTCCCAATCAAAGATTACTTAGCAGTTCTGTGGGAAAAGTGTGTTTTACCAGGACAGGGGGTTGGGAAAAAAGTCACAGCTGCAGCACAACACAGCCCAGCCTAGCCCAGCCCAGAGATCACCTGCAACAGCTTGAAGGGGTGGGGAGAGAACTCTGCTACACCAGAATGAGTGTGCAGTGAGGATTATCAGTGCAGAATCTTCAGCAAGAATAAAGAGAAAGCAGCCTGCACCCCCAGAGACAATAAGGGAAGTCTGCAGAAATTTCTCTGCTCCCCTCTGGGGTAGGACTCTGCTGTTTGCTTACACTCAGATCCAGGCTGCAGTTTCGGCTTCCATACTAAGATAGCAGGATCCTCCTTATAGCCCCAGGGCAGAGTGAAGTACGGGTCCCATCTACATATCAAAGCACAGGCAAGAGAGCAAAAACCCTCGGAGCAATAAAGGTCCCAGTGAGGTGTCCCCCCCCAGAAAAAACCAAAAGCCTTGGAAGTGCTGTTGAGCTAAGGAAATGAGTAAACAACAGAAAAAAAAGAAGGATCTGACCATAGGGAATTACTTTAGTCCTATGGAAGATCAAAACATACTCTGATGATGACAAAATTGAAGCTTCTGAATCCAAAACCTTCAAGAGAAATAGAAAATGGGTTCACACTATGGATGAGCTCAAAAAAAGACTTTAAAAAAGCAATTAAGGGAGATGGAGGAAAAATTGGGAGGAGAAATGAGAGCAATGCAGAAAAATCATGAAAACAAAATCAACAGCTTGGTGAAAGATATACAAAAAATGCTGAAGAAAATAATATGTTAAAAACCAGTTTAGGCCTAATGGAAAAAACAAAACAAAAGGCAAATGAGAAGAATTCCTTAAATAGCAGAATTGGCCAGCTGGAAAAGGAGATAAAAAAGTTCTCTGAGGAAAACAACTCCTTCAAATGCAGAATGGAACTAAAGGAAACCAATGACTTTGCAAGAAATCAGGAAGAAATAAAACTCTTCCAAAAAAAAAGCCTAAAATTAGAAGAAAATGTGAAATATTTCATTGAAAAAACAACCTCGAAAACAGATCCAGTAGAAATAATTTAAAAATTATTGGGCTATCGGAAAGCCATAATAAGGAGAAGAGCCTACACTTCATTTTTCAAGAAATAATGCAGCAAAATTGCCCTGAGATCCTAGAAGCAGAGGGTAAAATAGAAATTGAGGGAATTTACCAATCACCTCCTGAAAGAAATCCCAAAAGAAAAACTTCCAGGAATATTATAATCAAATTCCAAAACTCCCAAATCAAAGAGAAAATGCTAAAACCTGCCAGAAACAAACAATTCAACTACCAAAGCTCCATAGTCAGGATTATACAGGATCTGGAAGCATCTACATTAAGGGCTTGTAGGGATTGGAATATGATATTCCAAAAGGCAAAAGATCTTGGTTTACAACCGAGAATCAACTACCCAGCAAAACTGAACATCCTCTTTCAGGGGAAAAGATGGACTTTCAGTAAAACAAGGGACTTTCAAACTTTCCTATTGAAACAACCAGAGCTGAACAGAAAGTTTGATCTCCAAGTACAGGACTCTGGTGAACCATAGAGGGAGTAGAAGAGAAAGACTAACTATGAGGAACCTAATGATATTGAACTGTTTGTATTCCTGCATGGGAAGAAGATAGTGATAACTCATATGAACTTCCTCATTTATAAGAGCTGTTAGAAGGAACATATATAGACAAGACATAGGAAGGAGCAGAATATAATAGTATAATATAGTAAAAACGGTGGAGTCAATAGGTGATAAAGGAAAGTACTGGGAGGAAGGAAAAGGAGATGAAGAAGAACCTAAGAAACTTCACATAAAAGTCAAGAAAAAGCTTTTTCAATGGAGTGCAAAGGAGGAAAGCAAGGGGGAATGAGTAAGCCTTCATACTCATCAGAAATGGCTCAGAGAGGAAAAATCACATACACACTTAATAGGATGAGGAAATCTATCTTACCCTAGAGAAAAATAAGAAGAAAGGGATGGGCTAAGGGGGAATGGGGGGAAGGAAGAGGAGAAGAGAGGGAAGATTGAGGGAGAGGGTACTCAGATTCACTTTTGGACAGGGCCAGGATGAAAGGAGAGAGAGAATAGAATAAATGAGAGTGGGGGAAATAGACTGGATGTTCAGCTAGTAGTAGAAACTGTGGGAAAAATATTGAAGCAACTTCTCTGGTGGACTTGTGATAAAGAAAGCAACTCACCCCAGTGACAGAGTCATTGAAATCTGAACACAGACTGAAGTGCAATTTTTTTTTCTCTCTCTCTATTCTTCAGGTTTCTCATCTTCTTGGGGCAGGGGAGGGTTTATGTTTATTCTTATAACACATTCAATTTACATCAATGTATAGACTATCAAACAGCCTTCTGGGGGGGGAGGGAAGGGGGAATTGTAAAATTCAAAACCTTACAAAAAGTGATAGGTATATATTACTATTGTATGTAATTGGAAAACAAATAAAATGTGAAAAGGCAAAAAAAAAAAAACAAATTGCACATAAGACTCAGCCTTGTCATAATTCAGCACTCCCTTCCCTTGAGATAGGTGGTCCTTTTCTTAAGATATCTTAATAAAAAATCATTTAAACACTCTGTATTAAGTATTTATGAACCATTGATAACAGTCACATGTCTTCTCTATCCCCTAGGATAACCATTTTGTTTCTCTATTTCTCTTTATCTGTGAAGGGTATATGCAGGGGATGTAGATCTGATAATGTTTGGCATTTCAGTTCAGTCTTTTACAACTGATAGGGAATGTCCCTTATTAGTGTAATATGAAGTTTAACTCTAGTGTATCAAAGAGATTGAATTTTGAGTTTTCCTATATTGGAAACCTATGGATTTATTATTTATACACTTTAATTTTTTTAAAAAAATAAAAATGGAAAGTTTCTTTAAATCTTGAAAATTTCTGAAAACATTGCATGTATGCTTTTGTTTTTCTATTTTTTTTCTACTGGATGGTGAATTTGAATCTTCATTTCAATTGCCTAATGAATTTCAAGTCTTTATTGGTGATACATCCAGTTGTATTTTCCTTTAGAGATCTTAAGAAATTTTGTATTCTTTGTGTGTTTTATAGACTCAGGGAAATTTTCACTCAGGAAAGTTTGATTTTTCATATGAAGATAAGAAGAAAACTTACAATCAATCCTATGTGTTCTGTCCCTCTTAAAAGCTCAGTACTCATGGGCTTTAAGAGAAAGGAGGGCTTAATTTTTTCTTTTCCATTTTCTTTTTTTTATTGTTCTTGGGTTGAGGGAAGTATTTTCATCCAGGATGGTATAAAGATAGATAGAGATAGAGATAGAGATAGAGATAGAGATAGAGATAGAGATAGAGATAGAGATAGAGATAGATAGAGATAGATAGAGATAGATAGAGATAGAGATAGATAGAGATAGAGATAGAGATAGATAGATAGAGAGAGAGAGATAGAGATAGAGATAGAGATGATAGAGATAGAGATAGAGATAGAGATAGACAGAGACAGAGACAGAGACAGAGACAGAGACAGAGACAGAGACAGAGATAGAGATAGATTAGATATAGATATAGATATAGATAGATGATGATAGATATAGATATAGATATAGATATAGATAGATATAGATATAGATATAGATTAGAGATATAGATGTAGATGTAGATGTAGATATAGATTAGAGATATAGATGTAGATGTAGATGTAGATATAGATATAGATATAGATATAGATATATAGATATATAAATATATAGATGTAGATATATTCCAGATAGAAATGGATACAGATATTAATATGATATTTTAAGGAGTAAAATTAAGGACCTCTAGCAGCAAAGAAGGGAGACATCTATAAACACAAGAAATAGCTAGCCCTAGAAACTGAAAGTTGAGCTATAGAGGGAAAAATAAAACCTAGAAAGGCAGTTGAGTACTCTGACTAGAAAAGATAAAGATCCAGAGGAGAGCTTTGGGAAGATTCCATAGAAGAGAAAGGACTTTAAGGGTCAAATCAGAGAAATGAGTAACATAGGCCACATGAGTCAGGTACATGTTTGCCTCATTATCATTGTGCTTTAAAGATTTGGCCATACA
Organism: Macrotis lagotis; assembly: GCF_037893015.1. Taxonomy (NCBI): domain Eukaryota; kingdom Metazoa; phylum Chordata; class Mammalia; order Peramelemorphia; family Peramelidae; genus Macrotis; species Macrotis lagotis. Next base: position 130,740,850 of record NC_133663.1, on the reverse strand, counting down.
CAATGGACAATGTGGTACAGTAGATTCAGGATTATGAAGGGTATTTTCCTACATCTACTGTTCTAATTATTCTTACTTTTTATTTACTCTTACTACTATTTATTTACAAAAATAGATGCTTTTTATTTAAGCTAAATTTGTCTACTGATTGACTATGAAAGAGAAAAACAACCTATATATTTTATAGCTTTCCCACAATGCCATCCTGGAAACAAAATACCTTTGAACCTAAAGCAGTTGCTATTGGTGACAATGAAATTTGGGGGAGTATTCTATAGTGTGATTACATCAGTACTTCATAGTTACTGTATCTTGATCAATCTTCATATTTGCCAATGAGTGAATGATATTATCAGTTGGTTTTTCCATGGGATTATATATTACCTACGTTTTTCCTGCCATCCAGGTCTGCTGTTAACTGCTTCCACTGATTTTTTTTCAGATTTCTTATAATTTCATCCTTGGTGATTTTTCCACCATTTCTCCTCTCTCTATATTTTTAAAAAAGAATCTTTTAATTCCTGTTCTTGTTGACAAATGCTTTTTTTTATTTCTAAGTTCTTTGATTTCTTTTCATAATTTCCTTATCAGTTTTAATTCCTTATAAAATTATTTAAATATGTTATTGGATATTTAATGATGTCTTTAAGAAATAATTTGTGATATTTTTATTCAATTTATAATGCTTTGCAGCATTCAAATATATATATATACATATATATATATATATATATATATATATGTATAGAGAGAGAGAGAGAGAGAGAGAGAGAGAGAGAGAGAGAGAGAGACTTTGATTCATTTTTGCTAAGGATTAAATTTCACTGTTAAGGGTTTGGTCAGGTTGTATACTCCAGTAAGACCTGATTGCTATACATAAGTCTAGTATGAGGAAGTATCTTTCTATGGTTCACATAGATAAAATTTAACTAAGTGAAAGCAGAAAAACAAAGTTGTGGTGGGAGTAATCCTGGGATCGAGGTAGGGAGAAGATTACAAACTGGGGGAAAGGGAAAATACCCAGAGACTAATTTCCAAGTCATTTTGACAATTGTGCAAGCAATATCGCCAGGATGGTGTAACATTCATATTTTAGTGATGAAAAAAATGCACTTTTGACTAATTTTTGAAATCTTTCTTTGAGAGGACTTATCATTGCCTGAAACAAAATTTACCCTGGGGGGTAGAGGGAGACATGGGGAATCTGTTACCAATTAGATCTTATTTTATATCCTATATCCTTGATTTATGTATCTTCTTGTGATTATCAGTAAAAGTTATAATAATGCTATTGTCTTTGAGAGTATTCATTCTAAGAATGTACAGTTCTGCACTACTGGTTCATATATTTTTTAACCTCTTTCTTGGTGTTTACCATATTTCTCCATGTCTAAGATGCTCCCATTTAAAAGACACACTTTAATTTTAAGACCTGAAATGTGAAAAAAATGTATTACGTAAAGTTATTGAACTCAAGTTTTATTCATCATGAAATTCAAGGACCTTGTGTTCATAACTTTCAGACATCTTTTGAGCAAGTCTGGTACATAGACACAAGGTTAGTCCATTTCATTTCATGAAACTGAAGCATCAATTGTGTCCTCCTTTGGAATCAGTCATTTCTTTTTCATCAGCAATTCTTGCCTCATGCTGAACTATCTTTCTGGATACAGGAATTCCAATGATCCTTTGATCTTCAATCCATCTCTTCAACTCTCTCTCTCTCTCTCTCTCTCTCTCTCTCTCTCTCTCTCTAAATCAGGCCATTTTGCTAATTTGCTTCTCATGGCCTCCTTTTGCTGTGGCATTTCCAGGAAGGTTTCTTCTTCCTGTAGCCAATCTCAGATTGTTTTCTCAGTTGGAGGAAGACCAAACTGATGTTCAGCAGCACAAATGCCATTCACTTTTGCAAACTGGATCACGTAGACCTTGATTTCAGCCCCGTACAAAAATCGTTTCTGTGCAGAATGTGGCAAAATGTAACATAATATACTGGTAACAAATGCAAAACAATGAGCACAAAGGCAACAAGCTCAGAAAAGCAGGAAATCAAAGTAAAAGAATCTACAACCACTGTATCAGACGCTCCCAGTTTTTAGACTCCAAATTTTTCAAAAAGGGGTGTATCTTATACATGTGGAAATATGGCATATCCCCACCACACCCAGAACTGTATGAAAATACCAGTTCCAAGGTAACCTTCATCTTTTTAACCAAATGTTCATTTTCCTTATACTGTTTTTTTTTCTTTATAATCTCCATTTTAAATGACAGTGATGACAATTCCACCATGTTCTATAAGGGACTGTTGTGTGTGGGAGCACTAAGTAAATCTTTATCATCTGGTGTCCTCTAGAACTAGAGCATTGTTTTACAGGTTGATTGGAGAGTGCCACCGAAGTGGGAGTGGACTGGGGACTGGAGGGGATATTTAAGCACTTGTATTTGGTTTAATAAATGGAGAACTTGGAGAATTTGCCATCCTTGTCTCTCGCCTCTTCAATGTTCATCTGGGGATGGATAAGCCAGCTAGCGGGAACCTAATAATGCCCCTAAAATCTTTATTTATTTTTCATGAGTTCATCATTTCAGTTCTTTATTTTTCTAAATTCATTTTTTTAAATTTTGAGGTCTGAATTCTTTCCCTCTCTCATTCCACTATCTCTTCCTTGAAAAGGTAAGTGATTGGATATAGATTATTCAGTATAGACAAAAAATAAAGAGAAAAAGGTATGCTTTAATCAGCATTCAGACACTATCGGTTTTTTCTCTGGAAGTGGATAGCATTTTTTATGATAAATTCTTTGAAACTGTCTTGGATCATTATATTCCTAAGGACAGATAAACCATTCACAGTTGACTATCATAGAATATTGCTGATACTGTGCACAATGTTCTATTAGATCTACTCATTTCACTTTGTATCAGTTCATAAATCTTCCAAGGTTTTTCTAAAAGCATCTTGCTCATCATTTCTTATAGAACAATGACATTTCATATCAATCACATGACAACTTGATCAACTATTCTCCAAATATTGGTCATTCATCAGTTTCTGAATTTTTAATATCACAAAAAAGAGCTGCTATAAACATTTTTGTACATATGGGTCCTTTTTCTTTGTTAAAAAACCAATCTCTTTGGGATATAGACCTAATTTTTATATTGCTGAGTCAAAGGGTATGCACAGTCTTATAACCTTTGATCATAGTTCTAAGTTGCTCTCCAGAATGGTTGGATCACTCACATCTCCAATGACAGTGGCCCAGTTTTTTCACATTCTCTCTAGTATTTGTCATTTTCCTTTTCTGACTTAATAGAAAATCTGATTTAGCATTGCTTTAATTTGCATTTCTCTAATCAAGAGTGATTTAGAACATTTTTATGTGACAATAGAGTTTTTATTTCTTTTTTATTTTGAAACTGCCTGTCCATGTCCTCTGAAGATTTAGGAATTAGGGAATGACTAATATTCTTATCAATTTGACTCAGTTTTCTACATCTTTGAGAAATGAGGGCTTTATTAGAAAAACTTGCTATGAATTTTTTTCTCAAGTTTTCTGCTTTCTTTCTAATCTTGGCCTCATTGGTTTTGTTTGTGCAAAATCTTTTTAATTTACGTAGTTTAAATTATCCATTTTATATTCTGTAACTTCTCTATTTCTTGTTTGATCATAAATTCTTTCCTTATTCATAGATATGACAGGTAAATTATACAATGCTCCCTTAATTTGCCTTATCTTTTAAGTCTAAATCATATGCACATTTTTACTTTATCTTGGTATAAACTATAAGATGTTGGTTAACATCCATTTTCTGCCAACAGCTTTCCAAATCTCCCAGCAATTTTTTCTCAAACAGTAAATTCTTGTCTCCAAAATATGAATCTATTTCTTAACTAACAGCAGATTCTTTTGATAATAACTCCTTTGTAAGACAATTTGAGATCTGGTATTTTTAGGCACCTTGAACTTTTTTTTCCATTGGTTTCCTTAAAAAAATTTTTATCTTTTGTCCTTACAGATGAATTTTGTTATGGGTTTTTTTAGTTCTGTAAAATAACTTTTTTGGCAATTTTATTAGTATGGTACTGAATAAGTAAACTAATTCAGAAAGAATTGTTTGGTCAACTGAAGAGCAATTAGTATTTTTTTCCAATTATGTAGCTGTGATTTTATTCATATGAGAAGTGTTTTGTAATTAAGTTATGTAGTTCTTGATTTGTCTTGACAGGTAAACTCTCATGTATCTTATATTTTTATTTTATTGATTTTTGGATTATTTTTAATTATAGTTTGTGAGGAACATGAGGGTGTGTTTGGGTTCAACAAAAATGTGAAGGGAGATTGTTAGTTTACATTGCAAAACCTGGGGTCTGCCTATATTGGTGTTTATGGGTAGGTATGTGAATTAAGACAAAAGACTTAGCCTCAGTCTGATCAAAACCTGATATTCTTAGACCAGGTCTGTCCCACCTAGTTTTAAATTAAACTAAAGTCTGTGTCCTACTCATTTCTGCATGCTCAATGAGATTACTGTTCCCTCCCCTGTGCTCATTAGTATAAAACTTACAGGGGTCAATGTATCAATTAGATTGTGAACCCAGCCAATGATTAGCACAAAGGAGGAGGAACTAACCTTTCAAAGTTCATATAATGCCTAGTAATTCTGGGATTTGGGACCCCTCTCCCTTTGAGAGAGGTGACCCTTTTACTAGGATGTCTTAATTAAAGTCAATTTAATCACTCTGGACAAAGTATTTAGAAGCCATTTATAACAGTTATTTTAATTTCTCTATCTCTACTGAGTTTTGTTGGTAATATATAAAAATGTTGTTGACTTTTGTGGGTTTATTTTACATCCTGCAACTTTAGTAAAGTAGTTAATTATCTTTATCATTTCTTTTGGTTAATTCTTTAAGATTCTCTAAGTTTATCATCATAACATGAGGAAAAAATGAGTTTCTTCATTGCCTAGTCTAATTCCTCCTATTTATCTATTAATTTATTTTGAGGGGGTTGTTTTTGGCAAGGCTATGGGGTTAAGTAACTTGCCCAAAATCACACAGCCAGGTGTCTAAGGTCAGATTTCAACTTAGGTCCTCCTGACTCCAGGGCCAGAGTTCTATCAACTGTAAAACCTAGTTGCTTCTACCAATTTATTTTTTCTTCTTTTATTACTATAGCTAGTATTTCTTAAAATTGAATATTGAATTTTTGGAATAATTGTGTTCATCATAGATAACCCTGCTTTACCTCAGATCTTATCGGGAGGGTCTAGCTAACTTTTTTTACATTTTTTAAAAGTTATTTTATATTATTACAATAATGTTGCTGTGAGAGTAATCATAAAACCCCATCCCCCCCCTCCCAAAAGTATGAGAAACCTCAAGAATAGTGAGAGAGGAAAAAAGTGTCCTTCAGTCTGTGTTCAGATTCCAACCACTCTGTCTCTGGGATGAGTTGCCTTCCCCATAATAGTCACCAGAGAAGTTGCTACAATATTTTTTCCCACAGTGGCTATCACTAGCTCTACTTCCCTCCACTCTCTTCCTCTCCACTCTCATCTATTCCATTCTCTCTTTCTCCTTTCATGCTATCCCTATCCAGAAGTGTGTTGTATCCTAGTACCCTCTCCCATGATCTTCCTCCTCCTCTACCACCTACTCTTCCTGCCTTCCCCCCATTCCCCCTTATTCTATCCCTTTCCTCTAATTTTTCTCTAGGATAAGATAGATTTCTATACCCTATTAAGTGTTTATTATTTCCTCTCTTAGCTATTTCTGATGAGAATAAAGGTTCACTCATTCCCCATCTTGTTCCCCCATTCCACTCCATTGTAAAAGCTTTTTCTTGACTCTTATGTGAAGTGCCTTAGCCCTTTCTCTTCTTCCCAGTACTTTCCTTTATCAGCCATTGACTCCATCTTTTTACTACATTATATCATTATATTTAGCTCCCTCCTGTGCATTGTCTATATATGCTCCTTCTACCTGCTCTTAAGAATGAGAAAGTTCATATGAGTTATCATTATCTTCTTCCCATGCAGGAATACAAGCAGTTCAACATCAATTTCCTCAATTAGCTCTTCTTGTCCACCCCCCTCTATAGTTCATTTGACTCCTGTACTTGGATATCAAACTTTCTGTTCAGCTCTGGTTGTTTCAAAAGGAAAATTTGAACGTTCTCTGTTTCATTGAAAGTCCATCTTTTCCCCCTAAGAGAGAATGTTGAGTTTTTCTGGATAGTTGATTCTCAGTTGTAAACCAAGATTTTTTGCCTTCCAGAATATCATATTCCAAGCCATACAAGTTTTCAGTGTAGATGCTGCCAGATCCTGTATAATCCTAACTATAGGACCACAGTAGTTGAATTGCTTGTTTCTGGCAGCTTTTAGTATTTTCTCTTTGACTTGGGAGTTCTGGAATTTGACTATAATATTCCTGGAAGTTTTTCTTTTCGGATCTCTTTCAGGAGATGATCAGTAGATTCCCTCAATTTCTATTTTACCTTCTTCTTCTAGAATCTCAGGACAATTTTGCTGTCTTATTTCTTGAAAAATGAAGTCTAGGTTCTTTTTCCTGGTCATGACTTTCAGGTATCCCAATAATTTTTAAATTATATCTTCTGCATCTGTTTTCAAGCTCAGTTGTTTTTCCAATGTGATATTTCACATTTTCTTCTAATTTGGGGGCTTTTTTGGAAGGGTTTTATTTCTTCCTGATTTCTTGCAAAGTCATTGGCTTCCTTTAGTTCCATTCTGCATTTGAAAGAGTTATTTTCTTCAGAGAACTTTTTTATCTCCTTTTCCAGCTGGCCAATTCTGCTTTTTAAGGCATTCTTCTCCTCATTTTGTGTTGCTTTTCCATTTCACCTAAGCTAGTTTTTAACATATTATTTTCTTAAGTATTTTTTGTATTTCTTTCACCAAGTTGCTGACATAGTTTTCATGATTTTTCTGCATCTCATTTCTCCTTCTAACTTTTTGTCTACCTCCCTTAATTGCTTTTCAAGGTATTTTTTGAACTCATCTATAGCCTGAGCCCATTTTCCTATTTCTCTTGGAGGTTTTTGGATACAGAAGCTTCAATTTTGTCATCAACTGAGTATGTATTTTGATCCTCCATGGAACTAAAGTAATGTTCTATGGTCTGATCCTTCTTTTTTCTCCTGTTTGCTCATTTCCTCAGCCTATGACTGATTTAACACACTTCCAAGGCTTTGAGATGATGTGGGGACAACCCACAGGGATCTTAATTCCTTCAAGTTCCTATGAGAGGCTCTGACTACTCTGCTACCTGTGTTCAAGCCCTCCCCTCTGCCCTGGAGCTGTAAGGAGGGACCCTGTTCAGCTGTGGTGGTATGGGAGCCCAGACAGGACCCTGGATCTGAATGTGGGTAAACAGCTGAGTACTAACACAAGGAGAGCAGAGAGACCTCTTCAGTTCCCCCTCCCCAACACCCCTGCCCCCACTATCTATAGGCTGAGAGCTTTGGATGTGCTGGTTGGCTCTACCAGCTTCCACAGGTCTGTTATGCACTCACTCTGGTGTGGCAGATTTCTCTCACCACCCCTTCCAGCTGTTCCCTCACTGCCCTCTCTGTCACAGGCACCCATCCTATCTGTGATCTGCTGTATCCGTGGCTGTGCTATGGCTTTTTTCCAACTCCCAGTCCCAGGAGAACAGACCTGTCCCAGATATCTTCTAAGTTGTCTTGGAATGGGAAATTGCATCACTCAGTCTTTGTATGGGTTCTGCCCCCTCTAGATTTTGGCTAAGGTAATAATTTGATGGCTTCTGGAGTTTTGAGGGGAATGAGCTTCTGGGAATTCCTGCCTTCATATTGACATCTTAGCTAATTTCCATTACAGATAATGCTTGTTGATGGTTTTAGATAATATTTGTGATCACATTAAAGAAAACTCCATTTATTTTTATGCTTTCTAGTATTTATAATAGGAATGGATGTTATATTTTGTCATAAGCTTTTTCTGCCTCTATTGAAATAATCATGTGATTATTATTTTTATTATTAATTTATTTAATTAAGCTTATAGATGTCCTAATATAGATCTAACCCTGAATTCCTGGTATAAATACTTCCTGATCATACTTTATGATCTTTGTGATATATTGTAATTTCCTTGTTAGTATTTTATTTATGTTCTTACATCAATTTTTGTTAAGAAAATTAATCCATAGTTTTCTTTCTGTTTTTTTTTGCTCACAATGGCTTCTATATCTAAATCATATTTGTGCTATAAAAAGAATGGCTTAGTTATTTTAACAATTTTTTCAAATAGTTTCTATAGTATTTGAATAAATCTTTAAATATTTGGTAAAATTCACATGTGAATCCATCTAGACCTAAGGATTTCTTCTTAGTGAGCTCCTAAGCCATTAGTTTTCTAACATACAGTTATTTAAGCAATCTATTTCCTCTTCTGTTAATTTGAGCAATTTATATTTTTGTAAATATTTCTTTTTCACTTAGATTTTATTGCATTTAATTGAGTAAAATAGCTCCTAATAATTGCTTTAATTTCATCTTTATTAATACTACATTCACTTTTGTTTTGCTTGGGTTCTTCTTGCTGTTTTATTGTTTTTTTCATAAAACCAACTCCTAGTTCAATAGTTTTCTTACGTTCAATGATATTCATCTCTCTTTTGGTTTCTAGAATTCCCAATTTGGCATTTAATTGGGGCAGGGATTCATTTCTTCTTTTTCTTCTATTTTTTCAGCCTTTTGGCTTTGTTTTTTGTTCTATTTTTATTTTGTTTTTAGGGTTTTTTGCAAGGCAATGGGGTTAAGTAGCTTGCCCAAGGCCACACAGTTAGGTAATTGTTAAATGTCTGAGGCCAGATTTGACCTCAGGTACTCCTGACTCCAGGGCCAGTGCTCTACTCACTGTGCCACCTAGTCTCCCCCTTTTGGTTTTGTTAGATGGAATCTTGCTATCTCATAGAGTCATTAATTTCCATTTGTTCAAATCTAATTTTTAGGGCTTTTTTCTTCAGTTAGCTTTTGTGTTTTCATTTCCAGTTGGTTAATTTTACTTTTTTAATGAATTTGCATTCCTATTCCAGTTCACTGATTTTTTTTTTTATGATTTACCTTCTTTTTCTAATTGGTCATTTTTGCTTTTAAAGGAGTTGATTTCTTTAGTCAGTTTTTCATTATTCTCCTGCAGGGTTCTAATTTCTTTTCTCCATTTTTCTTCTTCTTCTCTTCTTTGGTTTTTAAAATTCTTTTTGAGTTCTTCCAAGTAGTTTTAGATTTGAGCCCAATTTATAAACTCCTTTAAAGTTTCACATGTAGGTAATTTGTTACTACATTCTTCTGAGATGGCATTTTTATCATTGTTATCAGAATAGTAGCTCTCTATGGGTAATGTTCTTTTTGGATTTTTTGCTCATTTTGGTAGTTGACTCTGCTCCTGGAGGTATAGGAGTTCACAGCTTTTTGTGCTGGGGCCAGGATCTGGTCCCTAGTTTATTCACTTGCCAAGGTGTTATCTCTACAGTCCAGGCTTTGCCTATTCAGCGCCTTGCTTCCTCCTTATGCCAAGTTTTTGCTTATGTAAAGGTTTATTTCCTCCTTTATGCCATGGCTTTGCCTATGCCCATCCTGTCTGTTGCCCCAGCATTCCCAGAGTTTGAACTTTATCTTTTAATCTGAGATTGGAAACCCTCAATACTGGTTGGCTGCCTTGCTGCCTTGTTGAGATGGAACCTGAACTGGGCTGTGGCGTTCTCCATCTCCTACCTACTTAGAGTTTTCTAACTCAACTTTTGTGATGTTACTAATGACAAAGAAAGTTTTAGAGTGAAATAAGGAGAAGAGACTTTTGAATGAAAGTTCTGAAGTTTTAATTCCGAAGATAAAAATTTTGTTGTTCATGAAGCCAAAGGTGCATCTACTGTCAAAATCTTTCCATTCTGACTATTTACGTGACTTAGAGCATCTTGTTAAATTATGGTTGGACTGAGGGCTGATAATCAGACTTCTTCAAGACCAGAAACTTCTCCTCTGATCCTTGAAGGTTGAACACAGAAGCATTGTGCTGCACAATGCACAGTGGTTTGGTTTGGGTTTCCACTTATGCTTTAAGGGTTGGGTGTTATTCTTGATTTGAGTGCAGGTTTCCTCTTCATTTGCTGTTATTCAAGCAATATCATTCTAAGTACAGACAAAAGGCATACCAGATATAGATCAGAGTTGTTGAGTAGTGACTGAAAGTATGCCTGAGGTCATAGTTTGAAGGGCAGGTTAGTCCCAATCCTCACTATGTTTCAAGCAGACCGTGTGGTTTTTTCCCTCTTACAGATTGGTATAGTAGAATCTGTTTCCATCTTTAAAACCACAGCAAGCTCCTTTCTGGCAGGGTTTTCTCATGTTACATTCTCTATCTTTGGGAGGAGCAGTTCACTCTCACAACTCCTCCTCCTTCAGTCACCTGGATGTGGTTTGCCTTGCTAGTCACTCCTGCATAGGTTATTCTTGATTGTAATCCTCCTTCAGAAGATCATATTCCAAGTCCTCTGATCCTTTAATGAGGACACTTGTGTTATCCTGAATGTGGATTCAAAATGTTTGAATTGTTTCTTTCTGACTGCTCACAATGACCTGAGATCTCTGGAATTTGGCTACAATATTCCCAGGAGTTTTCATTTGGGGAATCCCTTTCAGGGGATGATTGGGGATTCTTTTGATTTCTATTCCATTCTTTGATTCTAGGATATTCGAGTTGTTCCTTAATTTCTTAAAATATTATATCCAAGCTCTTTCATTGACCATCATTTTCAGGTCTAATGATTCTTAAATTATCCCTCTGTGATCTATTTTTCAAGTCAGTTGTTTTTTGCAATATGATATTTTGCATTTTCTTCCATTTTTTTCATTCTTTTGACAGTCTTTCTTGATGTCTTATGAAGTCATAGGCTTCCATTGCCCAATCCTAATTTTTAAGGAATGATTTTCTTTAGTAAGCTTTTATACCTTTTTTTCCAATTTGGTAAATTCTATCTTTAAGTAGCTTTTTCTTCAGGGAATTTTTGTACAACCTTTTCCATTTGGCAATTAATGTATTTTAGGTTGTTATTATTTTTCAGTATATTTTGTGTCTTTTACAAAGCTGTTGCTCCTCTTTACATAATTATCTTTCATCTTTCTCATTTCTTTTCTCATTTCCCCCCCCCTCTACTTCTCTTATTTGATTTTATAAATCCTTTTTGAGTGTTTCTAGGAATTTCGGAGGGGGGGCAATTGTATCCAATTCATATTTTTCTTTAAGGCTTTATTGCCTACAATGCTTTCTTCTGAGTTTATGTCTGGAGCTTCCCATGCTCATAGTAACTTTTTTATGATCAGGGTTTTTTTTCAATTGTTTGCTTATTTTCCAGACTATTTCTTGACTTTTAACTTTATGTTAAAATTGGGTTCTTCTCCTGGGGTAGAGGGGGCACTGTCCCAAACTTCAGGTTTTTTGTATTGCTGCTTTCAGTCAGTCATGTGTATGTAATTTTTTGATGCTTACAAGGCAGTATAATCTAAGGAAAGTGTGATCACAGCTCTCCTGGCCTGGGTTTTACTCAGGAAACTATGACTAGAATTCTGCTCTTCTGCAGTCTCATTTCTGACTTGAAAGTCTAGTTGGAGTGATCATAAGCACTCTTCCCTGTCATGGATCTGACCAGGGCCCCTGCTCCCCATGGACACAAGTGCACTAGTATCCCCTTTTGCCCTGGGACAGTGACTCAGAACTGCTTATGAACAATTCATCAGAATCATGAATTCAGCAGCAGTTAGGGGTTGCCAATAATCATTTTCTCATTAGCTGTGAAACTTCCTTATCTATGAGCTCCTGCAGTTGCTGCTGCTTTTACCACTACCTCCAAGGTCTTCCCTTCACTACAGGTATTAACCACCCTTCTAACCTCCTACATTGTCTTGAACTGGAAGTTTTTTTCACTCTGAGTTTTTATTGGTTATGCAACTCCAAAATTTAATTTGAGGATTATTTTAAAGTTGTTTAAAGGGGAATTTGGAAAACTTCAGTTGAGTTCCTGCCTCTGCTTCCTAAACTGTCTCCTCCATCTCCTAAACTGTCTTTATAAAAAAAGACTATGCACCACATATAGGATTACTCTAGTTCACTGACTGAATATGTCATTTAAATCCAAGAGTACCCTAAAAACAAGCTAATACTTGAGAGGAGGATGGCAATCCAATTTTCAGATTTTGTTTTGGTACAAGTTGAATTTAGCAAAGCCATTTTGGTATGCTTTTCAAGCTGTCCTTATGACAAGAACAAAGGAACATAAGCATTTATGCTAGAAGACCTTTCTTTTCACCAGACTACTGAAAATGTCATAACTCAAAGTACTACTCACACATGAAATTCTACCAGAATTTCAGAATTTCCAGAAGTAAGTTTAGATAAAATTAATCTGATCAAATTAGCATTGTTCTTCTTATTATTATTTATTGTATGCCAAAAATGAATTTTGGAATACTCTATTTCTAAATAGAAACAAGATTTTCATTCCTTTTTTTGTTCACATATTGAATCAATAGTTTTATTTAAATTATAACTTTATGACTTTATCAAAAAAATTGTTTGTCAAAGGTACAATTGGTTTTTTGTCTTCTAACTTCTTCAAAAGACTTTGCTTCCTCCCTATCTGCAATTTTGTCCAATAGTAGGTTTATGAAGATAATTCTTAGGATATATAGTTGAGCAGACTATCCATCCTAAAATAGATATCACCTCCACCTACCAATCATTAATGGCAGGTGGAGGCTGTGGTTATGGTTTTTTTGTATTATGATCTGTAAAGAATGTATTTGTGTGCCCCTTGGCAAGTCCCTAACCCTCAGTTCCTCATCTATAAAAAGATCTGGAGAAGGGAATAACAAACCAGTCATCTTTGCAAGAAAATCCCAAATGGGATCACAAATAGTTGTATACAACTGAAATGACTGAACTATTGTTCAGTTATTATTCTTATTTAATTATGGAGGCCATGAATAAGTCCATCATAGAATCAGACAGTTATCTTTACCCATAAGTCCACATTAATTCAGTTGACTCCCTTATAGGCAGATTGGGCTCTAGATCTGGAAGGTGGTAGCAGGGTCAGCAGTAAGGACATTGGCTGTGGCAGCAGCAGCAGCAATGATAATATCAACACAACTGCAGTACCAAGCCAAGGGCCCTCTGATCCAGGAACTGAAGCTGCTCAGATTGGGTTGGGGCAAGGGGAAAAGAGGCACTGAAGCAGTTCCAGATGTTGGAACATAGAGTTGAAGACATGGTAGAACCAGAAGTGAAGTCACAGTGAGTATTTTAAGGGGAGGGAGAGGTATGCAGAATCATCCACTTAGACTAATCAAGAATAATCTGATTCTATTTAGGGTCAAAGACCAATCTTGAGCATGAAAAAGATTGTCCATGCGCTAGGCATATGTGCCCTAGTCAATTAGAGCTCAAGGGAAAAAAGAAACTGTCCATGATGTCAGACACATGATACCTCATCATTTAGCAGTAATAAATCTTCAAGAGCTCTTATAGGAGTGTTAGAGGCTTACTAATGGAAATGACGTCTGAAGTGGAGTGCTTTTTTTCTATTTAATGTGAAGCAATCTGAACTTAAATTGTGCTTCTGCCAAAAATCTCAATTTCTGACCTCACCTGTACAGTGATATTTGTAGTAGAATAGAGAATGTGAGATAGGACATTCTACAGGAAGATTGTGTTCTTCTTTTGGAAGTATTCAAGGAGATCAGAGGCAGCATTCCAGTTTCAGAATTCAATATGTTATTGAGATCTCTAATTCATCTCTCTCCTTTTCTTTAGAAAATTTACCTTATCTTTCTTAAGTTCTATATGATTTCCTTTACACCTATGTGTGTACTATATTCAAGACCCTGAAAATAAGATAAGAACTATGACAGAATAGCTTTAGATATGACAAATTAACTAATTATTTGGAGCACTTAGGTGTTGTAGTGGATAGAGTGCTGGACCTGAAGTCAAGAAGACTCATCTTGAATTCAAATCCAGTCTCAGACACTTTCTAGCTGTGTGACCCTGGGCAAGTCACTTAATCCTAGTTTGCCTCAGTTTCCTTATTTGTAAAATGAGCTGGAGAAATAAATGGCAAACCACTCCAGTCGTTTTGTCCAGAAAACCTGAAATAGGGGTCACAAAGGGTCAGACAAGACTGAACAACAATTAAACTTAATTTAATACCATAAAATAATATTCTGTATTTGTTGGAACTTTACTAGAATATTGCATTAAGGATTTAGTGATAATATAATGGAAAGCTTTACAAATAATTAAAGGTTTAAAAAGTAAGCCCTGAAAGTAAACAAACTAAGTTAATATGACTCAAAGAAGAAAGATTTGGAAAGATTTAACCACAATGCCAAGCATTCAAAGTCTACTATATTAATGTTAGGAAACAACTGCTCTCTCTTATGTGAGTAAAGAGATACTTGCTTTAAATCGGAATATTAGGACAATGAAACACTAACATATGACTATAACAGATTCCCCTTCACTAGTAGTTTTATATTTTTGAATATTTCTTGTGTTTTCACTTTAGCTAGTATATGACTGCATAAATTATGATTATTCTTTTTATTCTTTTGATTTTGTGATGATTTCACTTTGCTATTACCTAAGGTTTATTCATTTTATTAATTTTTATAAAGTAGCTTTTAGTTTTATTTAGCATTTCCAAGTATATTTACAATTTATCTATTCCCCCAAATTTTAATATCATCTCTTTTCTAGTTATTTTAGGTTTATTTGTTGGCTTTCTAATTTTTAAATGCATATTTAATGAATTCTCACTTTTCCTATTTTATTAATATAAATTTATAGGTATTTAATTTTTCTTGAAGACTGCTTTAGCTATATCCCAGTGATTTTGGTATGCTGTTTCATCATTTTCATTTTCTTTCATATAATTGTTAATTACTTAAATGTTTTGTTTTATGATCCACACATTATTTGTTTCCATTGGGTCTGTGTATTTTGTTTACAGCCCCCCAAATCAATGACAATCTTCATTGCATAAAGGTCTATAAAAGATAGATTTACTATAGCCTTTTGGAATTTGTTTGCAATGTTTATGTGCTCTGATATATGGCTAGTATTTGTAAAACTTCAGTGTGGCGCTGAGATACGTATACATAATTTTGCAGCACTAGTTAGATGTCTTACTCTACTTCCTGTATCAATTTGTTCAGTTCCATATTTTCCCTTTTATTTATCTTTTTGTTACATTTATCTAAAACTGAGGCTGGGGTCTCGTGTCACTGTTACATTTATATATATATATATATACATATATATATATATATATATATGTATATATAGACATATATATCTTCTTTTAGTTAATTAATATTTCTTTTATGAATTTGGATACTAAGGTATTTGGAGCATTTAAATTAGGTTTATTAGATTTGTTATTTAGCATAACTAGGTTTTCTTGTTTACCCCTTTTTATTTTTTGAATTCTTTCTTTGTAAGATAGCATGATGACATCTTTTGCTTTTTGGAATTTACTTTATGTACTCTAAATAGAGGGAAAATCAAAATAAGTTATAGAAGTCATTTTTCTGAAAGGGATAAACTAATCAGGTAATAAATTGTTTTTTTCACTAATAATAATAATATCAAATATAATTCAAGTTTCTTGATCTTTTGGTCCAAGTTTGATTCACAAAATAGATCTGAATATTGGGAGGAAGAGTTTTAATATAATGAGTTAGTTATATTGAAAAAAAGTAGTATATCCCATAGTCTATCAAAATAGAAATTATGTCAAAGATAAGGCAACTTCAGCCTTCATGATCTAATATGCACAGAACCCCTCCAGAAAAATTTAGAAAAATAACAGTACATGAATTGATGCCTTTTTTGAGCACAATTGGCACTCCACCCTCAGTGGATAACAAATAATGAAGTAGTAGTAACTGTAGTAACTTGACCCAAAGACCTGACCCTGGACTTGCAACAAAACCTAAATTATTGACAGGGTTTGACAATAATTTGGATTTTCTTAGATGAACTCTACTCATGATGGGTTTTTCCTAGCTGAACATAAAATAACTTCATAGGAAGTAAAAAAGGAATGACAATAGCAATAAGTCACTTGACACCAAATTTGGAGACCAGGTTTGGGGTTTCTTAATTTTGAGGAAGTTAACAAGAAAAGGGACATTTCAATCTGGATTATCTTTAAAAAGAAAAAGTTTCAAAGAAGAATATCTGAAAAGATCTAAAAAAGTAACTGAAGAATCATTATTTAGTTTCCAGTTACATTGTATGAAATATTTAACTTACTGGTTATCTTAAATATCATAGGCAACTATAATTACATAATCATCTCTGAAGTTCAAACACTAGATTTAGCTATGCTAAGAATTGAAGGCTTAACAAATTAAAATTAATATTGTTCATGATGTCTCCAGTATTGTTCATTTTTTTTACTTGATAAATTTATGAAGTGCTATATGATGTACTAGAATGAAAGCAAGAGGCTAACTATATGACTTGAGTAGAAAAGAGACCCTGAATAAATTCCTCTGAGTCTTTGATTCCAAACCTATAAATGAAGACATCTCATTAAATGATTACTAAGATTCCTTCCAACTTTATTATTCTGTGATTCATTGACATTTGATCATTGATTGTATTCAATTCACCACTTTTAAAGTAGAATAAAGAAGATGCTTGAAAATAGTGGCTAGTAGAATGCAAGTTCTTTGATAGCAGGATATGGGATCTTAGTGGTATTCAAATACTAGTGTTTAATAAATACTTATGAAATTTAATTTTAATTAGTTAGCTTAGTAGAGTTACCTTAATTCCTCATACTTGAGCCTTACTGTAGCTACTGTAGGAGCTCAATAAACACATGCATAGTGATTTAAGAATTTGAAATAAAGAAAAAAAAAGGGAGTGGCTAGGTGGCATAGTGGATAAAGCACTGGCCTTGGAGTCAGGAATACCTGGGTTCAAATCTGGTCTCAGACACTTAATAATTACCTAGCTGTATGGCCTTGGGCAAGCCACTTAACCCCATTTGCCTTGCAAAAACCTAAAAAAAAAGAAGAATTTGAAGAAATCAATACCTAGTTATCAATATAATGCTATCACTCATTCTCGTTCAATAACCATTTATTAAGTATTTGTTATGAGCAGTGCTATGCTATGTGTAAAATATCATCAGAAGAGGGAAAAAATCCTTATTTCTAGATTCATCTTAATACTGAAACAATTTCTTACATTACTTCAAAACAGTATAAGAAAATTGCTATGAGAAAATAAAGATCAGAGAGTGACTGGAATAATCACTAAGTCAAATGTTGTCAAGGTGACCCCCTAATTAGTTCATGTAGATAAATGCATTCCCAGAACCTAGCTTAAGGCATGTGATAATATTTTAACATCTTGGATACTCCTACACTTTTTCCTCACTTTCTTGGGGTTATGAAGTAGATTTTTTTTCTTTTTGAAGTTACTATAGCGGAGATTACTGTTTGTGCTATTCTTGCTCACTTCTAAGTTCCCTTCTACTGAGATTGATGATATTATAGCAGAGGTTCCTATCCATTTTACTCTAGCTAAGTTCCCTTCTGCTGAGATTTAGTTATTCATAGACTTGAGGATCAGGAGAATGAGGTGATTAATTACCAGGGTAGTTTTGTGTGTTTGTGTGTGTGTGTGTGTGTGTGTGTGTGTGTGTGTGTATGTGTGTGTGTGTGAAATGGTGGCCTTCTCTAGTATGGTGTACAGAGGAAGGGAGAGAGTTCAAAATTTAAAATGTAATAAAAATAAATAAAATAATTTTTTAAAAAAGAAAATATTAATCTAAACTTAATAATTAAGTAGAACACTTGCATTCCACAGATCCAATCAGAAAAATAGATCTTACCACTCAGTTCAAAGATCTGTTGGTTCTAAAGGATAAAGAAGAAACAATTGCAAGAAAGATTAGACCTAACCAGTGCAATTAGAAACAAATATGAATGAGTCTAAATGGGTCCAAAGACCTTAGGATTACTAGGCATGTCATAATCTTTGTTCCTACTGTAGTATCCCCAATATCTAAACTAAACAGCATGAACAAGATTTCTAAAATATCCTGCTTAGGTTTTTTAAAACAAATCTAACCAGATAAAAAGTAAGAATTTCTAGTTAGGAAGTCTTTTGAGATGCAGGATAGGAATGAGAGAGGAAGAGGAAGTTATCTTCTCAAGGTTTGTTTCACTATGGAATGACTTAAAATCCCTACCAAAGGCAAAAGAGTCATTGATACTGGAGTCTCAGGTACTTATTATTCCCAAAGTCAGGTCAGAAAATGTAAATCATCTTTGATATAAAGCAAAGTAAAGAGGGTAGTTTACATGAGAAAGTTGCTTCCTAAGAAGGGAGTGGTCTTGGCAACAATCAATGCAAATATAGCAGACAAGATCCATATAGGAAAGGTCTGGATGTAGTAGACATAGCTATGGCATAGGCAGTACCTGGACTGCTCTGATGAGGACTATAAAATCTCAGCTCTAGTTATTATAAGTTTGTCAAGTAATACCTGCCTAGGCCGACCCAAGAGTCACCAAATGAGGGATTCTTTATTTGCACTAATTGGGCTGTAGTCACTATCTATATAATTTCCTGCTTCTCCTTCAAGTTTACTCTCCCTCAGTTCATATGGCTTCCTGTTGTTTAAATTCTTCATATTTGCTTTTTTTCAAATCTAGTATTGTTCATTCTATTCATGAATAATATCATTTTTCTAGGGGATTGCAAAGTACTTAATACATTATCTCTATTAAATTGAAAGACTTTTGTTTATCCATTTCCCAATCAAAGGGAATTTTGATTTCAATTCTTTATTACTAGAAGATAAAGTGCTATAAATATTTTGTTATATTTGAGACCTTATCATTGATCTCCTAATGAATATATTTCTATCTCTGGGTCAATGAATATAGACATTTTAGTCAATTTCTTAGCATAATTCACTATTGTTTTCTAACCAATTCAAAACTGCAACAATAAGGCATTAATATGCATATCTTTTTGCAGCTTCTTCAATATGAATTATTCCAATTTTTGTCATCTTCATCAATCAGCTAAGTATGCTGAAAAATCTTCAGTTGTTTCTTTGGCATTTCTTTTATTATTACTAATTTGGAACATTCTTCTATGTGGTTGTTAATATCTCCTGCAACTACTTATAAACCCTAATTGAAACAACTTTTGAAACCACTACCATTTCCTATTGATCTTAAATATTTTGGCTTAGAGTTTAGTCAGCACAATTATATACCAAGCTGAACTTGGGAGGAACATATAAGCTTTTTAATAGATCAAGAGTTAAGAAGAAGGGAGCCTCTCAAATAGAGCTTACATTTTTTCTTCCCATAGGATATATAATTTAACAATCCAATGTCATTCTGACTATTTCCCTGTCATGATCAGGAACATATAGATCTAGTTGCATTGACCCACAATTTATATCATAGTTGGAAAAGTATATTATTTTTCTACCAGGAATGGATTTGTGCTGGGTCAAATAAATTATAAATGAATCTAAAGTATCCACAGGCTAGGGTTATGATTTCTGAGGCTAGGGATCATACAAATAGGGCATTGAACCAGCTAGAAAGTTTTTTTGGAATTTACATGTTATAATGTATAAACCCATGTTTCCCATTCAATACAGATATCTTAGGGCTCATTTTTGGCATACAGTCTGTCAGAAAAGGAAGAAAGCATATAATCTGAGTCCATATTTTCATCAGTTAAATTCATCATAAAAGAATCACTCTTTGACAGGGTTTTCTATCAAAGCTGTGATGGGGATATGGTTGCACAATGAAGGGGAAAGCTAAGATATCTATCCAGTCATGGTCATAATGGACCACAAGTTTATTTCAAGGACTCAGTGTTTTTGACTTTGGATGGAAAATAGTCAACAATTAATAAATGTTTGTTGACTAACTGACAGATCTCCTCAAAACAAGTAATTCACAAGAAATATCCCCATTATCACAAACATCTAAAGTAAAGCTGTTACTGATCTCGCTAAATTTGTAGTAAAGCAATAAGGAAAAAGAAACAACCCAACTGGAGTTCTTCCAGGGAGAGACCACAGGACCACTGACCTTTGAGAGGAAGCCCTGTGAAATCAACATAAAGGGGGGAGCAGCTAGGTGGGACAGTGGATAGAGCAGCAACCCCCAGAATCAGGAGGACTTGAGTTCAAATTTGACTTCACATATTTAAAAATTATCTAGTTGTGTGATCTTGGGTAAGTCACTTAACCACATTGCCTTGCTAAAAAAGGAGAAGAAATCATCATAAAGATCTATGGAAGATCTAATGGGAACCTCCAGGCCTTGGGTCTTAAGAAAATGAATAGAGCACATGGTACAGTTAAAAATTCAAGCTACAGACACAATTCATAGTTATGGTTATAAAAAAGAGATCTGCAAGGAGGACATGAGCAATCCAATGAGAGAACCTACACCTTTCACTGATTGGCTAAATGTGGTAAAGCCTGCCTCTAATGATGGGAAGAAGAGACCTAGCTCTTCAGACCTGATTATTTCTGTGCTATCCTGATTGTCTTTTATTTCCCTATTAAGTATGTGTATGACACTGTTGCCTAGCATAAAGAAGTTTAGGGGCTTGGGTATTTTCTTCCCCATATGTTTCATTAATAATAAACAACCTTATGAAACTCACCAAATCCCAAACCTGCACTTGGGATCTGGCCTGAAACAAGCGATGAGATGCAAAAATTTAGTCTCATTATGTAACTTGATTGGGCACATATTTTCAAGGTTACAATTTATGCTAACTCATGAAGATACTTCAGGAAATGGGGATTACTTTGGCACCTCCTTAATTTACACCCAATGGAGCTTGATTTTTGAACTGATTTATAAACTTTACAGGAAGAAGTTGATGTGTCAAGAAAGTGCTACTTGATCTTTTGTCAAACCTGCTATCTGTTGCACATACACCACTGGTATTTTTAAAAGGGGTTCTTTATTTAGTTGGTTAGTTAGTTTTTAAGTTTTTCTCCCCAGCTACATGCAAAAACAATTTTCAAATTTACTTCCCAAACTTTGAGTTCCAAATTCTCTCCCTTCCTCCCACTCCACTCCACCTCATTGAGAAAGCAAGTGATGTGGGTTAAAAATGTGTGATCATGAAAAATTATGATAGAAGAGTTGTAAAAGTAAATTTGATCCCCTTTCCCCCCCAAAAAAAAGAAACCTCAAGAAAAATAAAGTTAAAAAAGCATGCTTCAGTCTGTATTTAGATACTATCATCTCTGTCTTTGGGATGGATAGCATTCTTTACCATAAGTCCTTTAGTTTCTCTTAGGTCACAGCATTGCTGAGAAAAAGTAGGACATTCATAGGTGATCTTCCTACAATATTGCTTTTGCTTTGTATAAGGTACATTTCCCATTGTATCTGCTTGTGTAAATTTTTTTCACTGAGAGCATCCTGTTCATCATTTCCCATAACAGAACTGAATTTCATCTCAATCACATACCACAATTTGTTCAGCCCTTACCCAACTGCTGAGCATCCCCTCAATCTCCTGCTTCCTGCCACCAGAAAAGAGTTGCTATAAATATCCCTAGACTTATAGATTCTTTTCTTTCCATATTTCATATCTTCTGGAACAGATACCTAGCAGATCAAAGGGTAGGTATTGTTTTATAGCCAAAAGAAGATCATTTTAAAGGAACATAGCCTTCCCCTTCAAGTTGCCTCAGACAAGAGGCCTCCAGTTTACAGCCAGCGACTGCTGAAGACCTAAAAAAGAAATGAGCAAGGCTGACTGACTACCTGTGCGAGTCAGTGTGGTACAATTGAGAGAAAAACCTATGTTTAAATGTATGCTGCTTCTTACTATATGTATAACCTAAAGCAAATTACTTAACCTCTCTACCCTTAGTGTCACCTCTAAAATAATATGGTTGAATAAGTGACCTCTAAGGTTCCTTCCAGTTCTAAATCTATGAATAGGAGCCATTAATTACTTCAAGGATCTGAATATCTGCTCCAGGATAGAGTAGAAAGGATGAGTTGAAAGGGCACCAAACCAAAATCTCCCTGGAATATTAGAGAATTGAGTAAGGACTAGCTAAGTTGTCACTATAGCCACTGAAAGTATGTAGTTATTACTTTCAAATACCATAATTTATTTAGGTAACTAAAACTGGTCAGCATTATAATTCTATTATATGGAAGCAAATTACACTCAAAGAGATTTAAGGGATGATGTTGGCACTGTTGCCAATAGTTATTGGACTGGCTGCTATCATGAGTTTTGTGGCAGATTTGTTTATGTGTGGAGAATGATAGAAACCCAGGTAAGCCTCTAGGGCATGAGCAGTGCCTCCCTGCATTGTTTGGAATTCCTAGGAGAAATTTCTGATGGCAGTGCCTCTATCCATCTCCCCTGGTATGCTGAACCCTGGGGAAGAGGCCCAGGAAACAAAGTGTGACATTTACATTTATCCTCCCTCTGGACATTTCTGTGCTGTGACTACCACTTGGTACCTCCCTGGTGATTGCAGTGTCAACCTTGAAGAGCAGGAATATCTGTGATAAGAACTTTCTGAGATAGCTTAGGCTGCTTTTCTGAGATGGAAACACTCTAACACTTTGTCCTGACATCCTAGGAGCTGCAGATATGAATCCCCTTACCTTGCATGGGGAGATTGCAAAAGTGGCAATAGATGTCTATATCTATATGGTGAAATTCTGTGATTTTGGAAATTCTTTCAAAAGAGTAGAAACTAGAATAATTTGCCTCTGTTCCACATCCCTCAATTCTTTGAAAAAACTGAAAAGAAATTAGTATTTACTATATGGTATTAAATAACTGGATTCAGAATTTAAAATAAATATTATTGTATTATTTGATTTCTCTTTATGATTTCAGGAATGTGACCAAGAAAGGTAGATAGTTAAATGTTTTATAAGCTTGAAAAAGAAATAAAATTTATAAGAGGATTGTGGAGGACAATATTTTACCCAGGATGCTGGTTGTTATGGAAGAAATATCTCCTCTCAGTTCATGTGGTTGATAATGGCTGCCAAATATCTATTTACTACAATATAGAAAATATAGAGCAAAAAACTAGGTTTTATTATTGTTGAGCATAGGTGTAGGTTAAAGAGAAAATTTTAATCTTTCTTAGGATTTTAACAAAATTTCTTCAGGAAAAATTATACCCAAGAGTCAGAGAAATATTTACATATTGTAATATTATACATTCCTCTTAGGCCATCAGTTAAAAATAGATCCATAGTCTCCTACTTCCTTCAAAGTTATAAAAGTTGAAAAAAACTTAAGCAGACTTATAATTTCATATATAGCCTGAGGGAATAACAATACTCAAACAAATTCTTTAGGTAAATTAATTCAGATTATAAATAAAACTATACTAAACTATAAAACACAAAAGACTGATTAAGGATGTCACCAGGGCACCAGGGAAAGTCAAAATTCTTATCTAACAAATATTAAGACTGTAAAGTAAATTTTCACATCTCATGGTTCAGGTTTTGGTCAGATAAGGACCAAATGAGGACTTTTTTAGTGAAAAAGTACGGGAGAATAAAAAAGAAATAAAAATACCATTACATTCCCATAACATGGGAAATGGCACTTAGGGGGGAAAAACATTGAGAGGTAGAAGGGGTACTGAGGAGGAGTCTTTTGATGATGGATAACAGATAAAAACATTTTTCCTATACCCATTAGTGTTTATAAAGGAAAAGAAAGATGCTGAATATGTCTGAAATTTTGAATATGAATCTTATTTGCTGAGACCACCACTTGAATGCAGGGGATTTGGAGGGGCATTCTCATATAGTATGGAGTAAAGAAAATTAGACTAGAAAAACTTGGCATTAGATTTAGTTGAATATTATTATTAATGAGGTTATGATATAAAAAGCACTGGATTTAGGATATGAGAATCTAGCTTCAATTCCTGGATCTGTGTGAAATTGAAAAAAAAATCATTTCATTTTTCTTGACAGGAGTAATTCTGAAAAGCTGTGCTCAGGTTAATCAATGTGGAATCCTCACTATATCTTCTTGAATGAGACTGAGTAAATCTTCTTTTGCTAAACATTTTGTTTCATTGTCAGATTAAAACTACCTAAATTGGGTCTACTCCATTACAAAAGGTCAATGTTATTCTAGTTCAACTGTCTCATTATTTTCAAAAGAAAAATGTTTATAAAAATACAGGAAGCTGTGTCTCAGTACTCTAGTAGACTTATTTGCTATTAAAAAAAAAGTTTTAGGAACCAAAATTGAAACTGAACTCCTGGTTCTCAAGAATAAATAGACAGAAAATGAGAATACTGAAATTCTTCAAGGGTACTTATTAAATGACTAGTTGCTAAAAGATAAGCAAAGAAATTTTCTGGAAGAAAGGCTAATGAATCAAGTAGAAAACAGCAATTAAGAAAAACAACAAAAACCCTAAAGAGTGAAAGATGAAGATGTTAGTTTCAGAGCCTAGAAAAAGAGGAAATAAGAAAAAGGAAGTGGTTTATAGACTATGAGCTTTAATATTTTAAGTTTTAATTTTATTACTAGTGACAAAACATGTAATAGTTATAAACTGGAAGATCTTAATTATAAGAGGAAATTGTGAAAAAGAAACAGTTTTTTAATCCTAACTATAAATTATTTGGTTGGTGTTTTTTTTTAAATGCCCATCCAAAGTTTTTTTATTTTAATAAAAGAAATGAAAAACTAACTCAAAGACCTTATTAAATGAACATACTAAGTAAGATAGAGCTAAACCAAGCCTCTTTTCATTAGTCACTGATTTCTGGACTTCCAGATTTATTATTAATTTGTGATTTATCAATTGATAATTTTTGCTTTTAATAGTATTAAAAGGTTTTTTCTTTTTTCTTTTATTTTTTAATTCTCATTTTGTACAAATGTTTTTTTTTTTCATTAATAAAATGTTCTTGTTTAAGAGTAAACAAAATACCCCTCCCCGCATGAATATAGACTTGTATAGACTTGCTTGGGGGATAAAATAAAGGGGAGAGAAAAAAATTAAAATAAAAAAAAATAATAGTAATAATTGTAGGTATGGCCAGGTGGCGCAATGGATGAAGCACTAGCCCTGGAGCCAGGAGCACCCAAGCCCACATCCAGCCCCATAGACCCAACAATCACCCAGCTGTGTGACATGCAAGCCACCCAATCCCCACTGCCCTGCAAAAACCAAAAAGAAGGAAAACAAAGACCTAAAATAAAATAAAATAGAAATCATAGTAGGGGTGGCTGGGTGGCAGACAGAGCATTGGCCCTTGAGCCAGGAGCACCGGGGTCCAAATCCGGCCTCAGACACCCAAAGATCACCCTGCTATACGGCCCCAGGCAGACCACCCAGCCCCATTTGCCCTACACCCTCCCCCAAATAATAATAATAATAAATGTGCTTCAGTCTTTGTTCCAAC
Source organism: Macrotis lagotis (assembly GCF_037893015.1). Lineage (NCBI taxonomy): Eukaryota > Metazoa > Chordata > Mammalia > Peramelemorphia > Peramelidae > Macrotis > Macrotis lagotis. The sequence continues at coordinate 130,715,291 of NC_133663.1, read as the reverse complement.
ACCAACAACTCTGTCATGGGTAGATCGCATTCTTTATGGTAAGTCCATCGCAAAAGTTGCTTCCATATTTTTCCAACGTTGCCATTGCTGCTTGCAACTCCTTCCTTTCTTATTTCTCCACTACCATGTACTATATTTTCTTTCTCCTTTCACTCTGACTCTGCTCTAGGGTCGCTGAGAGGCGCAGCAGACAGATCCCTGGTCCTGGGGCCAAGAAGCCCTGAGCCCCCATACTACCCCTTAGGCCCAGAATCTACCTGGCCCTTTGGTCCTGGACAGGCCTTCCAATCCCAGCCCCTTGCAAGAAGTAAAAAAGAAAATGTGTTATATCTGACCACTCTTCCCCCATGGTCCATCCTCTCCTCCTTTATTCACATCCTACCCCTTCCCCCTGCTCCCCCCCTCCTTCTTACTCCAGATGCCTATACCCCATTGAGTATATATGCTGTTTCCTCTCCTAGCCACCTCTGATGACAGCAAAGGTTCCCTCATTCCCCCTTGCCTCTCCCCTTCCATATCATTGCAATAGCTCATTGTAATAAAGAAAAAAACTTATTATATGAAATATCTTGGTCTATTCCCCCCTCTCCTTTTTCTTTCTCCCTTTACATTTCCCTTTTTTTCTATTGACTCCATTTTTACACCATATTTTATCTTCAAATTCAGCTTTCTCCTGTGCTTCAACTATAAAAGCTCCCTCTGCCTGCTCTATTAACTGAGAAGGTTCATATGAGTATTATCAGTGTCATTTTTCTATGCAGGAATACGTACAGTTCATCATCATTAAGTCCTTCATATTTCCCCCCTCTCCTCCAATCTCTATGCTTCACCTGAATCCTGTATCTGAAGATCAAACCTTCTGTTCAGCTCTGGCCATTCCAAAAGGAACATTTGAAATTCCCCTGGTTCATTGAAAGTCCATCTTTTTCCCTGGAAGAGGACATTCAGCCTTGCTGGGTAGTTCATTCTTGGCTGCATTCTAAGCTCTCTTGCCTTCCGGTATATTATATTCCAAGCCCTACAAGCTTCCAATGTAGTTGCTGCTAAGTCCTGTGTGATCCTGACTGCAGCTCCACGATATTTGAACTGTGCCCTTCTGGCTGCTTGTAATATTTTCTCTTTGACTTGGGAGTTCTAGAACTTGGCTATAATATTCCTAGGGGTTGGTTTTTTGGGATCTCTTTCTCAGGGGGATTGGTGAATTCTCTCCATTTCTATTTTGCCCTCTGCTTCTAGAATATCAGGGCAATTTTCCTGTACTAATTCTTTGAAAATGATGCCAAGGCTCTTTTCCTGATCATGACTTTCAGGTATTCCAATAATTTTTAAATTATCTTTCCTAAGTCTGTTTTCCATATCAGTTGTTTTTTTCAATGAGATATTTCACATTTTCTTCTAATTTTTCATTTTTTTGGTTTTGAAGTATTGATTCCTGATTTCTGGTAAATTCATCAATCTCCCTGAATTCTATTCTTTGAAGGATTTGTTCTCAGAGAGTTTTCTTATCTCTTTTTCCATCTGGCCAATTTTGGTTTATAAGGCATTCTTCTCCTTAATAACTTTTTGAACTGTTTTATCCATTTGACCTAAACTGGTTTTTAGCATGCTATTTTCTTCAGCATTTTTTTGGATTTCTTTGACTAGGTTGCTGACTTCATTTTCATGTTTTTCCTGCATCTCTCTCCTTTCTTTTCCCAGTTTTTCTTCCAACTCTCTCATTTGATTTTCAAAGTCTTTTTTGAGCTCTGTCATAGCCTGAGCCCAATTTCTGTTTTTCTTGCAGTCTTTAGATGCAAGAGCTTGTGCTTCCTCATCTTCAGTCTGAGTGTTTTGATCCTTCTTGGGCTCATATGCAAAATATTTCTCAATGGTCTTCCTCGTATTTCTCTGCTTGCTCATTTTCCCAGCCTGAGCCTGGTTTTGGGGTGCCTCCTGAGCTTTTGGGACACTCCCACAAGGGTCTCAGTGTGTAAGGTTCTGTCCTCCTTCCTGGTCTGTGAATGACCATAAGCGCCCCCTCTGCCACGGGGCTGAGGTGGGGGGTGGCCCTGCTGTTCTATTGGGGGGGGGTTAGACTGCGTTCAGGTTCTGAATGTGGTCAGAGCCCCAGAGTCCTGTTCCAGGGGCAGAGGACAGAGCTTCACTCCCCTCAGCTCAAATCAAAAGGTTTTTTTTAAAAAAAAACAATTTAAAATTCATCACGCTTTTGCTTTGAATGATTGCAGTACCAAAAATATTATCTTCCTTTCTAATTTACTTAAAATATTTATTTTGTATAATTATAGCTTCCTTTCCTTTATGTTTTAGCCTTGGGAAATCCCAAAGGTATTATTTTAATTCAAAATAAGCTCTAATTCCAGTGAATTCACATTTGCTGTTATGTAGCTTCAAGGAAAAGGAAGAAGGAAGGAAGGAAGGAAGGAAGGAAGGAAGGAAGGAAGGAAGGAAGGAAGGAAGGAAGGAAGGAAGGAGAAAGGAGGAAGATAAGAAGAAAAGGAAGGAAGAAAGGAAAGAAGAAAGAAAGAAAGAAAGAGAGAGAGAAAGAAAGAAAGGAAGGAAGGGAGGATGAGAGGAAAGGAAGAGAAGGAGAAAGGAGAGAAATGAGAGAAGGGAGGAAAGGAAGAAGGGAACAATCCAGAAAAGTAGGTCAATTTTCAAAGTCAAAAGTTGAATTATGTACTTTAAAAGAAAAGCAAGTTGTACCTAGTAGAGAATTGTGGCTTCATGTATAATCTTCTTGTTCTGCTCTATTATATGTTTGAAAATGGTCAATTTATTTGATATTTGGTAAATTCAGAAAAAAAATCTAATTTTTTAAAAGATTTTTTAGAAATAAATTAGGAAATTTAAATACTGACTTTTTAGTGATCTTAAGGTAACTTATTTAGGGTAAAAGTATCAACTATACCATTACTATTAAGAAAAGAGGATCAAAGGTTGGGTAGTAGGCTTTTTAACTAAATGGAAAGTTAAGGCTTGTAATTTCTGTGACTTCTGTTTCTTCACCTGTAAAATTAAGATTTTGGGCAATGTCACATGGAAGAGAGACTATAAATCAATTGATCTAAGTCCTGCTTTTGCTTCTTCCCTTGACAAGTTGTATATCTTTGCCATGCTGAACCTCACCTTTATTTATACAAGAAAGAGGTTGTATTAAATGATTTCTAATGCCCCTTCCAGTTACAAAATTCTATAAATCTCTATAAATGTGAGCTCCCTTACAATTATAATTCTTTGTTGAGTATATAGCATGAAAAGGATTGTAAGTCACATATGGCTGTTTTTAATCTTTGACTATAAAGAATAAAAGATACCACATTCAGGGATAAATCACACAAAAGAAACACATACACATATACATACATACACATACATAAAACTGCCTAAATATAAATTCCAATATATAAAGACCTCAGTTATCAAGGTAATAAATGAAGCCCACATGGTAGTCATTAAATGTTATTTTAGTCAAATTCTCTTATAGCAAACATTTTTAAATGCCAGAGCAGATCACAAGTTACAAAATGGAGTGCTTTTTAGTTTTTATCTTCTATTCATTACTATTGTGAAGGAGATAAAGTATCCTGAAATACCTTGCTGTTCTAGATTTAAAATGTATCATTATCATAGATAGAATACCCTGGTGATGACCTCTCCATAGAACAGAATAAAAGTGAATAAAATAGAATAGAATAGGTCATCTAACAACTAGTTATACTTCTATCTGTCCTTTCCTTTAATTTTCTTATTTCAGTTCATTAATCTCTCCTAGATGATCAGGGTTTGCATTTTCTGAAAATTAGTGTACTAATATCCTCAAAAGAGGTAAACAACGAATAATGAATCCATTAGCAATTTATCATAATCATCTATGATTCTTCATATATGATCCATCAGTTTTGCATTCTAGAACAGCTAGCATTTAGACATGTACAGTGCCCAAATACAGGAAATATGCTGCAAAGTATGGAATCTTTACAGTAGGATCTAAGGTAGAGATTATTATATACTACAAGTATGAGATTAAAATTATGGCATTTTAGTTATAATTTTTGTATCACCATGAAGAATAGTATCAGCAAGGGAGAACCCACAGAATATTGCTACTATTTTGAATATCTAGATATAGTCATAAAAATGTTAATGACTAATATCCTTTAATACTTCATCAAGCTGTGATTTTTCTAAGTCGGGGTACAACTTCTGTCAATAGATATTGTAACCCCTCTTTAGCCTAAGTCTTTATAGTTGCAGTGGCCAATAAACCTGTCATATGGTTTATGTTTCTTCAAACTTACATAGGCTAATTTTCAGAAAACAGTCAAAATTCATCATTAGATCTCCCTTTCTTGCTTGCTAAGACCTGCCAGAATTTTTTCACTATCATATCCTTGTAGAACTCATTATAATTAATATTTATTATTAATTCTATTTTTAATGAAAAATGTTATTGATGATTGATAAGGTTTTTTTATTAATCATCATGCTAAAATTAATATAAAGGTTGTTCAATTCAGTTCAATTTGGCCATTTTTTAAAATGTTGATTTCATGCCGAATAGTTTCTAGGCATCAGCAGGTACATTCCCCTTTAGGCCCTGTCATGTGCCAAAGAAAGAAGAATTTACCCTAGAATTTGACTTTTGGGTGAGAATGGTTAGCTAGCAGAGTTTTCTATTAGTATATCAGATATCTATATTTATATCTCTATATATCTTTATCTATCTATCTATTATATATATATGTATATATATACATACATATATATATATATATATATATATATATATATATATATATATATATATATATGCAGGAAGCTACAAAAGTCTTGCCTTGAATACATCTTCACTCTGACATCAGAAATCCAGAAATCCCCAGTATAAAGTTGAGGAAACATTAAGATTATAAGGAGCCCTTTGTGTTTTGGATGAGGTTTTATGTAAACATATTTTGGCAAAACTAGTACAAATTTATACCAATCTACTATTTACTTAAAATAAAAGCTTAATTAGAGAATTATACTAGATGATTTATGATTTAAACTTATACCATAAATAATGGTGAATATTTACATATCACTTTCCTGATAACACCATGTGGTGATGATAACAATATTCTCACAATTGAGTAAACCAAGACTCTACTGTGCTTTGACTCATGACTAGGAAATATCAGACTGAAAATTTTAAAAAGATCTTAAATCCATTGTATTTTCTACTCTACCTTGCAACCCAGCTACTCTGGTCAGTATGCCTCATGTACCACCATGGGTTGAAAGGTTGATATTCTTGAAGTGTTTAATAGGTGAATTTTTAGCTATTTCTTTTATTTTCCTTATTAAGGATAGATACTGTGATTCCATTGAAGTAGAGAATACTCACATGAGGGACCTCCTTCTACCAATGTTAGTGGGTACTGCTTTTGCAATTTATCATCTTAAACAGTTTCTAAGAACAACACCAGGTCAAAAAAGTGACTAGTCCAAAGTTATATGACCAGTATGTGCTATAAGTAGAATATGGATCCAGGTCTTAATGGTTTCAAAGCTATCTTTCTACTTACTTTACCAGTGGTGTTGAATTCAAAAAGATATAGGAGTCACTAAACTGTTAAAGGTTCCAGTCATCAAAAAAGACACACACACATATTAAAATTAAAAAGAAAAGGGGGGCAGCTAGGTGGCGTAGTGGATAAAGCACCAGCCTTGTAGTCAGGAGTACCTGGGTTCAAATCCGGTCTTGTACACTTAATAATTACCTAGCTGTGTGGCCTTGGGCAAGCCACTTAACCCCATTTGCCTTGTAAAAACCTAAAAAAAAAAAAGAAAGAAAAGAAAGAGTAATGATGCCTCTGTCCTATGACAAACTTTTCTTATTTTCTTGAGTATTTTTAAGTATAACTTTTATATTTAAATTTATATACTTTATATAAACATATATATATATATATATATATATATATATATATATATATATGTTATAACTTCAACTAAAGGAATGGAGAAAAATGATATGGAGGGGGGTTTTTTTGGATTTTCCTTTTTTTTTTTTTTTTAAGTTAAATTTTTGGAAATACTCCAAAAACTTTCTAAGGAAAAAAAAGCATTAGGATCAAATAGATTTATAAGCAAATTCTATCAGACATTTAAAGATCAGCTACTTCTAATAATAAATAAAATATTTGCAATAATAGACAAAAAAGGAGTCCTACAAATCTCCTTTTATGAAACTAATATGGTGCGAGTACTTAATCCAGAAAGTGCAAAAACATAGAAAGAAAATTATAGTCCAATTTCACTAATGAGTATGGAAAATTTTCAAATAAAAGACAAGCTAGAAGACTATTTATAACAAAGATTATACATTTTGACCAAGTAGGATTTATACCAGGAATGTAGGATTGGTTGAATATAAGGAAAACTCTTTTTTTTTTTTTTAGGTTTTTGTAAGGCAAATGGGGTTAAGTGGCTTGCCCAAGGCCACACAGCTAGGTAATTATTAAGTATCTGAGGCCGGATTTGAACCCAGGTACTCCTGACTCCAAGGCTGGTGCTCTATTCACTGCACCACCCAGCCGTCCCAATAAGGAAAACTCTTAACAAAGTTAATTATATCAAGAACAAAAGCAAAAAAAAGATTACATCAATGGATGCAGAAAAAGTTCTTAAAAATATAACCCTCATTCCTTTTAAAAACCCTTGAAATGGATTTTTCCCTAAAATTTTATGATGCATCTACCTAAAACCTTCAAGAAACATTTATTTGTAATGGAGATATAGTAGAACCCTTTCCACTAAGATTAGAAAAGAAACAAGGGTTCTCATTATTATCAATATTATTCAATATTGTACTGGAAATGCTAGCAATAAAAATGAGAAAAAAATTTAAGGAATTAAAACGGGTAATGAGGAAATAAAATCTTTTGCAGATGACATGATGGTATACTTAGAAAATCCTAGTTCAACTAAAAAATTTGTTGCAACAATTTAGCAAAAGAACGGAATATAAAATAAACCTACACAAATCATCAGCATTTCTGTATATCACCCTGCAAGAAGATACAGTAGGATATATTACATTTAAAATAATCATATATAAAATACTAGGAATATAACCACCAAGACAAACTCAGAAACTATATGGACCTAATTCTAAAACACTTTTTATACAAATAAAGTCAGGTTTAAATAATGGGAAAAATATTCCTTGTTCATCAGCTAGTTGAACCAATAATAATAAAAATAATTTTTACTAAACAAATCTATTTATTCAATGCCATCTCAATTATATGAAAATTTATTTCATTGAGCTAGAAAAAATGATAAAATTCCTTTGGAAGATCAACAGTTCAAGAGTATTAAAGGAATTAATGGAAAAAATGTAAAGGAAGGAGATCTAGCAGTACTGCAGATCAGTGGAACAGAATAGGTATACAATACACAATATAAAATAGTGAATTATTTCAGTAACTTTGTGCTTGATAAACATAAAGGTCTAAGCTTTTGCATTAAGAACTCATTATTTGGTAAAAAAAATTGCTGGGAAACAGGAAAACCATCCAGCAGAAACTAGGTATAGACCAATATCTTACACCATTTATCAAGATAAAGTCAAAATGAATACATGACCAAGACATAAGGTTGCATATCATAAGTAAATAAGAAGAGCATGGAACATATTATGTATCAGATTTATCTCTAGAAGAATAATGTATAAATAAGAGAATATTGTGGGATATAAATGGATAATTTTGATTACCTTAAGTTAAAAAAGGTTTGCACAAACAAAACCAATATAGCCAAGATTTGAAGAAAAGCAGAAAATTGAGGAAAATTTTTATAGAGGATTTCTTAAAGGTCTCATATCTCAAATATATAAAAATCTGATTTATATGAATATATAAATTTATATGAATATAAGTCATTCTCCAATTGATAAATGGTCTCAAACTATATGGACAAGGCAGCTTTGGAAGAAGAAGTCAGAACTATAAATAGACATAAAAAATGCTCTGAATTATTATTGACTAGAGAAATGCAATCTAAAACAATTCTGAAGTATTATCTTATACCTATCAGACTAGCTAAAATGGCAGAAAAGGGAAATAACAATATCAGAGAGAATGTGGGAAAATTGGGACACTAATACATTGTTGGTAGAATTGTGAACTAATTGTTTTGTAGAGCAATCTGGAATTATGACCAAAGGGTTATGAAACTATGACTCCCCTTTTACCTAGCAATACCCCTATATGGTCTGTTTCCCAAGTCGTTCAGGGAAAAAGAAAAAGAACCTAAATGTTCTAAAATATTTGTAGCAACTCTTTGTGGTGAAAAAGAATTCAAAATTGAGAGGATGCTCTTCAATTAAGGAGTGACTGAATAAGTTGTGATATATGAATGTGATGGAGTATGATGGTACTGCAAGACAAGGTGAGCAGGTTGATTTTAGAAAGAAAATGAAAGACGTGCATGAAATAATGTTGACATTATAAGACATTATAAGAAAGATGTGATAGGTGGTGTAGATGTAGAATTGAAAAATGTTGAGTAGAACAAGCAGAACCAAGAGAATATTGTATGTGTAATAGCAATAGCATTCAAAGATCAACTATAACTGACTAAGCTATTATGAGTATATGAATGTTCAAATAAATTACAAAGGACTTATAGAAGAAGAAAGAATATGTAGAAGTGTGTATTGTATAATTTAATATATCTATATCAAACATTGCCTTCTCTATTGTGGAGTTGAAAGGGAAAGAAGAAAACTCAGAACTCAAATTGTAACAAAAATAAATATAAAATTAATCATATAAAATGGTCAGGATTTTGACATATTCACTAAGGACAAAAAAGAAAGTTCATGCCTCTGAAGTATTTATCTATAGATAATTAGCCTGAAATTAGCATTCTAAAGGGGACCACCTGGAAACTAAATTTTTGACTGAATTTGTTTGGTTTTGTGCTTTCTACAGATGTCTGTTTTAGAAAAGTGATTGCGGATAATGACTATAGTTTAATAATCAAGATGCTATCTTTATAATATGCTAAACAAATGAGACTATTTTTAAATACATGAATAAAAGCACAATCTTATGTGGTTTCATGAAAAGTTGGAAGATTTCATAAAAATAAAGTGCCATTATTGGCCCTGTTGACTTTATATTATCTTTATATGCTAAAGTTTATAATCATATACCTTTTTAGATAATTATGGCCTATTTACAGAGTCAATTGAATGTTTTAAATATAATTACCAGCTAATACCATACTTTTTGCAGAGACTGACTGGCTTACCAAGAGATACGATATTTGGATAAGAGATGAAATGTTCTGTGATATCAAAATTCAGAAATAGTTATGTAGTCACACTTTTGCTATATTTAAAATGTATATTTGAAAGCTATTATAATATGCCAGATTATATTTTAGTTATCCTCTGGTAAAGCACTTTCAATTTTGGGACAGTGATTTTTTTCAATCTGTAGTATGCTAAGGCATAGATAAAGTTCTAATGGAAAAAAATTACAGAGATAAATGCAAAAACTATTCTAGTATATTTGTACAAATGAAATAGTGCTAAATTTGACTACATGACCACTCAGCTGTGAAAAAACCTGGGAAATAACACAGAATTATTTCAGTTTTACCTAGTTAGAATGATAATAGTATTAAATATGAATTTGGAACAATCAATTTGATGAACTAGGGAAAAGCTAATAATTCAATTAATTACATCAAATTCTTTAGAACAAAATATAAAATTTCTAACAATTATATTTTTGAGAACTAGAAAAATTTCAAAACTGTGTAGGTAAATATAGCAAAAGAACAAAAAGGGCACAAAGTATTCTTTAAGGATTATATTTTCTAATAACTAGAAATTAACAAACTAGTTTCATTAGATGAGAAAGAAAAGATAGTTATCAAAACAGGAAGTAAAAAAATTTCAAATCAGGTAGTACAGGCATTGAATACATTTTGCTATTAATAAGAAATTAATAGGAGACTGTTGTAAGATAGTTTATTTATTGCTTTTTGGCCAAGAATCTGTTCTCTAGCCCTCAGAATTTCTTCTCAAAGCTATACTATGTGTATACATTAATGAATGATTAAGAGTTGTAGAGTTTGAAGGAAAAGGGAGATGGTAGTATATTATTTCCAGGTTATTCATAATGTAGTTACATCCTTTTATATTTGTCATAGGAAAATGGTGAAGGCTATATCAATAGACTGAGTCTTTTTCTCTTTTCTCCTCTCTCTCCTCAAATATATTCTGGAAAGATTATATTTTTTATAAGATTATGAGTTCTATAAGGACTTGACAAATAATTTAGTATTACTGCATTTTATAGATGAGAAAACCGAGGCTCAGAAATCAACAGACTTGTCCAAAATACTTAAGGAGTCTATGGTACAAGTAAGCTTAGAAACCTGGTCTGACTTCAAATGAAAAGTTTCTTCCATTGCAACACTTGTTTTTAACCTAGTTGTACTTAGTGCAACATTGAAAACTTAAAAATAAACACATTTTCCTTTTTCCTTGATGCCTCTAAATGACTGATTTCTAAATTTCACTATCACATGCTACAGTTTTTGTAAAATAAAAAGATACAAAGAGATAAACAATATAGTTACTGCCTTCTATGAGCTTAGAGCAGTAGATGGTATAGTGGACAGAACACTCAGAATCAGGAAGACTCATCTTCATGAGTTTATATCTGTCTCAGACACTTATTAGCTGAGTGACCCTGGACAAGACACTTAACACTGTTTGCCTCAGTTCCTTATCTGTAAAATGGGCTGCAGAAAGAAATGACAAACCACCTCAGTGTTTTTACTAAGAAAACCCCAAATGGTGTCATGGCACCTAATAAGAAAAACAAGCTTAATTTCTAAATTGGCGCAAAGAAGCTCACAGACATTAACTACACAATGAATCAAGAAAGGTTTCTTGGAGGATATAGCACTTGAATAGAAGATTAAAGGAAGCTGGGGTATCCCTAAGGTGGAGTTGAAGAGGGAAGCAGTCCAGGCCTGAGAAACATACTGTGAAAAGATATGGAGGTGGAAGACAGAAATCGATGTGCAGAAAAAAAAAAACATAAGTAAGTCAGTTTATTTAGAACAAAGAAAGTATTAGGGGGATTTGTTGAGTCCCAGTTCAGACATCATATATTGAGCCCCTGTTCCGGATCTTCCCCAGGCAAGTGTTGGAGGGGCAGGGGAGACAAGGAAGATGAGGATGATAACTTCTCCAAGATCCCAAGTACTCCAAGGTCTCTGTTTATTTACCAAAACACCAGTGCTTAAATACCTCCCAAGTCTCTAATCCACTCCCACTCCTATGGCACCTAGCAAAACAAGGCTCTTGTGCTCAAGGACACCAGGAAATGATAGTTTACAGTGCTCCCACACACAACAGTCCCTCACAGGGATTAATGTGTAATTAATCAGCTTCGAAAAATGGGAAGAGGCAGGCTATAAACACTACAAAGAGTACTTTTTTCTTTTATCCTAGAGATATTTAGAAACAATGAATCCTTTTCGTTTTAGGGTATTTTTTTTTGCAAGGCAAGTGGGGTTAAGTGGCTTGCCCAAGGCCACACAGCTAGGTAATTATTAAGTGTCTGAGACCGGATTTGAACCCAGGTACTCCTGACTCCAGGGCCGATGCTACACCACCTAGCTGCCCCAACAATGAATCCTTTTGAGCAACTTGTGTTTTAGGAATATTGGTTTTGGCAACTGGGTGAAGGATGAATTGGAAAGGGAAACTCCTCTATATATAGGGAGACCAATGTGGGGTTGGACGTGGAGCCAGGAATTGAGTTAAAAGATGCTTCCTTGTTAAAAGATCACTTCCTTGGCAAGTCAGTTAACCTTATATCATGGTTTCCTCTTCCAAAGTTGTTGTGAAGATGAGATATCTGTAAAGTACCTTACAAACCTTAAAATGCTTTAGAAATGCTAGTCATTATTGTTACATTATTATTATCTAGGCAAGAACCGTTGAAGGCTTGAATTAAGATAGTTGTGATTGAATAGAGAGAATAAGATGCAAAAGGTGGTGTAGATGTAGAATTGAAAAAACTTGACAAATGAATGGAATGGATATGGTTGATGAATAAGAGTGAAGAGTTGAGGAGAATTACAAGGTTTTGAATCTAGATGACTGGAAAATTTGTAATGCCCTTGACAGAGGTGCTGGGTCTACAAAAGACAAAAACAAAAGACCAGTACCTGACCTTAAGGAAGCTATAGTCTATGAAATCTTTTTTAAAATAATTTTTTATAAAGTTTACTCTAAAATTCCAATAAAGAAAAATAATTTTAATCATTACTTGGAGTTTGTTGTAATTAGATTCAAAATGTGACTTCATATATATTATTGTTTTTCTGGGTGGGGGTTGTTTGTTTTTGCAAGGCAATGGGAGGGTTAAGTGACCTGCCCAAGGTCACACAATTAGGCACTGGGTCACCTAGCTGCCCCTATTATTGTTATTCTGCAGGCTGAAATACCATTAGTATTTCCAATTAAATATTTGAAAATAAGGAACAGTTCCATTACTTTGTCTATTTTTCATTCTACAAAATTTATCAAAAACATGAAAAGTAAATTTCTTGCTGTCATTTACCTTTTTTACAGCATATAATCATTCACTACAAAATATCTTTTTTCTTTCTTTTTTTTAAAGATTAATTTTTCATGGCTATGTCTTTCAAGTTTAGTTTCAGTCCAAATATACAAAATATTTTATATGCCAACATGACATTTAGGATCTTCTTAAATAACTGAATAAAAATAATGGTGCTTAAATGACAAAATATCAAATATGTAGTAAGTTGAGATTAAGAGATCTTTTGAAGTGTTGTGTATGAAGTGAGTAAAAGTCCAAAGTATCAGAACTTCACATTTTCTTGTTGCAACACTTTATTTTACTTTTAAAGTTAATTGTCATAAGGATTCTAATCTACAGTGCAATTTTTCTGGTGGCCCTTGGAAGACTATTGTGGATCACTGGTGGGTGAAGCCCTTCCTCCCCTTTACATGACAGGACATGTTTCTTGTTCACGCTTCTCAGCTGCAAAGTAGAAGTATTCTAGTTTTCTTTTAAAATATAATAATAGGGGCAGCTAGGTGTCGAAGTGGATAAGGCACAGGCCCTGGAGTCAGGAGTCAGGAGTACCTGGGTTCAAATCTCCTCTCAGACAATAATTACCTAGCTGTGTGGCCTTGGGCCAGCCACTTAACCCCATTTGCCTTGCAAAAACCTAAAAAATAATTTTAAAAAATGTAATAATAAACCATTGTATAAAAATGGAAATTCGATTTAATAATTATTTATTAAGGGTCTATTATTTGCCTGGAGACAAATTTGTATCTGATTCAACTATAGAAAAAAATATCCTTGAACATATGATAGTAAACTGTTGTATATGTATTCATCCAGCCTTTGTTACAATGTTAAAGTTTTTAGCCAAATGAAGTAACATTGAACTTTAGCTTACTTTAGCTTAGCACAGTTCATGGTAAGTACTTAATAAAGGGTCTTACTCTACCTACCTTGTATAATCTGGCTATGCTGAAGCTTCTGTTGGGTTGTTTAGTATGTCAACGTGAGATCTATTATGTAATCTTAAATGGAAAGATAGAGGATAGATAACCACATGACTGAATTTTAACAATGTCTAGGATTTCAGAAATTTAAGAAAGAGGATTTGGATGTCAAATGAAAAAAGCACACACTGTGTGAAGACCAGGCATAACATGATCCTATGATCACAGAGTAGAAATCTCTTGGGAATCAAGCTTGATCTCCACCCCTCTGCCCCCCAAATGATGAAAAAGCAATGTATCACTCGGAGGCTGAGAAGAAACCCGCTTTTGAGCATCAATCCCTTAAGGGAGGACGTAGAGTGAGATCACTCCTCCACCATGCCTAACCCATTCTCTGACATGCTAGCCATTCAGGTTATTCCACTCAGGCTCTTTCTCTGTCCTTAGTGGGTGCGAGCTCATGTGCTCACAGACACACACACACACACACACACACACACACACACACACACACACACCTGAAAGATGATAAAATTAAGATGGCAGCATTGAGACTGCCGCAGCAGCAGTTTTCATATAAAACTGGGAAAAATTAAAGCCAAGCTTCCTCTTCACCCGCCCTTTCCCCGGTTCCAGATGCAATAATAGCAAGTGTACCCGGGCGGTCATTGCAGGAATGCGGGGACAGCAGCAACAAGAGCTGAGGGGCGGGAGGAAGGTTTGGAGGAGAGATCGGATCCAGATATTAGGAGAATCACCCCACCCACCCCAAGACTGCAGCAGTTGCAGTCTGGAACACACTGCCCGCAATGTGTCAGCTGTCTCCTGCCTGGGGAGCAACGAGGTGCGTGTCCCCCCGTGCGCCCGACCCTCGGGGTGTCCCTGGGGAAGGAGGGTGTGCCATGGGTCTTCTCTGTCTGCCTAACCCCTTATGCTCCCCTCGGTGCCCTGCTGCTAGGCTTATAAGCGCAGGCAGCGCTGTTGGGGCAGCATGGGGGGGGGGGGGCTCCCAGTTTACATCAACCACTGCCGCTGCTCTAGTATGAAACCTTGCCAAGCGCAGCAGCACCGACCAGCATCCGCTGCCCAGCCAAAGGAGCAAGTGGGCAATGGCTCACGCATGCTCAGGGCCGGCCCCGCAGTTTTCCTTAGGAAAACTCCACTTCCCGGATTTTAGTTGCACCCAGAAGGCTCCAGAAAAGTGATTGAAGTGGCGATTTAAAAAATAAAAATAAAAAAGTGGCAAGAAAAGAGAGTGGAAGAACTGTAGGGGTAAATGCCTCTAGCCTTGATGAGTGTGTTCACCCGAGTCCTGTAACAGGTCCGACACCTTCATCCTAGGGAGGAACTGTTGACACACAGGTTCACAATCTTTTCCACTGCCCAGGTTTCTCTTCAAGAGGTATGAAGTTTCATTGGTAGCACTGTAGAAGCTCAATGTTTATTGATTGATTGATTAGTGATCCTCCCACTTGAACACTTGCAGTCAAGCCCGTTCCAACCTTTCAAAGGGCCCCTCTGTCTTATCCTCTCTTTTCCAGTCTGATTGCCACCATTCAGGGTTCAAATGCTAATTTTTTTCTTACCCGGATTATCAGAAGAGCATTCTGACTAGTCTTCAGGTCTGCACCCAATGGACGACTTCTTGTGTCCGGATCTGATCTTGTCCTTTCCTATCTCCATGATTTTGTTCACAATAAACCTTCACCTCTAGTCCCTGCTTGGAACAACCTCTTCCTTCCCCAACCTTTACACATTTAATTCCTTCTCATTCATCAATGAAAGTGTCACCTTTTACCTTGCTCTACCTTGATCTGCCTAGCTAAAAAAAAAAAAAAAAGGATCCTTTATCTTTCCTGAAGGGAAACCTTTCTGAAAATTCTATTTTCTAACTTGTAATATACTCTTTTCAGTGTTCATATCTTAGGTCTTTGAGGACAGGCACTGTACCATTTTTCACCTTTGGCCCCAGCATTGAGCATGAGCATCATGTAGTGAAGTGAATAAGAGGGTTGGGGTCTGGAGTCAGGAAGATTCATCTTCCTAAATTCAAACCTGGCCTTAAACAATTACCTGCTATATGATCCTAGGCAAGTCACTGTACCCTGTTTGTCTCACTTTTCTCATCTGAGGATGAGATGGAGAAGGAATTGGCAAACCACTCAGATATCTTGGCCACAAAAATCCCAAATGAGGTCTGGCACAACTGAAACAATGCAACAGCATACTGTGCTGATCACAAATAGCATCTTAGCACAGTGCATTGTATTTTGTAGGTGCTTGATACTGATCAAATGCACATGATTCTTGGGTCCTGGAAGAATTATATCTTGTAATTCCCATAAAAAAATTCACCTTCCATCTCCAGAATTTAGGTTACCATTAGTAGACATGAGACCTCACTCCAGTGTTTGAGCTGAGCTTTTAAGTTTTAGAATTGACTAATGTCTTCTATTATCTTGACAAAATACATGAATTTGCTTACCTCCCCCCCCAAATATACTACATATTCAAATATCTGTAATCCTCACATATACATATATACACATATGGCATTACAAAAAACTAAACATGTTAAAAATTTATAAAAAGTTAATCTCATTTTTAACTGGTGGACACACACACACACACAAGAACAAAGTGAAGGAAGGTGCCATGTCTTATCTGTAGATCACCTCCAGTACAGAATTAAGTACTTTGCATATAGTAAAACTTAATTAGTAATGAAGTTAAAGTTTCTCATAAATTGACACATCCACTTATTTTTCATACAACTTCAGCACTGTCTTTCAAAAAGGCCCATAGAATTAACTTTATCATTCCTGTTGTTGTAAACTGTCAAATAAGCTTCTCTAAAGAAACATATTCATTACTTTGTGTGTGGGTTGCTAAGACCTACTGCATTTTTTGTGGTACTTTCATGCCAGTGGCCTGTGGTACATAATGCCAGAGGTCTGTCTACTGGTTGCTTGCACATCAATTCAAGACCACCATTCTAGTTTTAATGGTAAAAATAAGCCAGGAGCCTTGCCCCACTGAGCAAGTCTATACCCATTTAAAACAAAGATGAAAATAGAATTTAGATCCTGAATGCTTTAATCTTCAATGTAAATTCACAGAGAAGATCTTTTCAAAAGAGCTTATTCCAGTAAAAAAGCATTTCTCCCCCCCTTATAAAAAAAAGCATAAATAAGAGAATTGTTTAGTAGGAAGCAGGGAAATAATTATAAAGAAAGCTGATGGTGGTAAACAAACCAGGTAGGAAGTAATTGTGGCAATTAGAAGGCTAAGAATCAGTAATTTTATCATAGTTACAGATGGAATTCTGTCCAGGGAATCGACATATTAAAATGTCTACAATTTCTTATCTTATTTCAGAATTGACAAGTGTGCTACCATTGGTTTGGTTCCTTTCTCTGATCTTAACCTAACATTTAAGCCTTTTTATTTATTTTCATTGTTGTTAAGTCATACCTGGCTCTTTGTGATCCCACATGAGATTGTCTTGGCAAAGATAAAGTGGTTTGTCATTTCCTTCTCCAGCTCATTTTACAGATGAGGAATTGAGGCAAAGAAGGATAAGTTCAGGCTATCACAGCTAGTAAGTATCTGAGGTCAAATTGGAATTCAGGTCTTCCTGACTTTAGGTCAGATACTTATAGTTACTTCATCACCTTGCTGTGCCTTTTATTCAATATAAGGAAACAAAAGTTCCTTTAAGAAACTTACTTGTTGGGGTGGCTAGGTGGTGTAGTGGATAAAGCACCAGCCTTGGAGTCAGGAGTATCTGGGTTCTAATCCGGTCTCAGACACTTAATAATTATCTAGCTGTGTGGCCTTGGGCAAGCCACTTAACCCCGTTTGCCTTGCAAAAACCTAAAAAAAAAACACCCCCAACTTGTTAGAAGAAACAGTAAGTGTCTTGTGGGGACTATTGTTTACCCTTGTATTCTGTTTAGATACGATTTCCATAGGATGGTGGGTGAAAGAGGATTATATAGTCTGTCTTGGTTATGGAAAGAGGATCATTCATCAATAGAATTGATCTCTCAATTATAGGACCTTGTCTTAAGCAAGAGATATCAAATATATAGCAGATAAAAAGACAAGGTTGTAGGATTTAGAGCTGGAAAGAACTTCAGAGATCATTTAACTCTAACATTTTTAGAGAGGATAAAACAGGTTCAGATAAATTGCAGTGTCCCAGGTCACATAGGCAGGTAATTAAAAGATCTAGCTGAGATTTCCATTCAGGTTCTCAGAGTCCTTGTCCTCAAAGAATCTAGCAACATCAAAATTAGAAAAAATACTAAAGAACATTTCTAAAGTCACAATTACTCAATGCAAATTAATGCAGTCTGAACAAATTGGGTTATAGATGTAAACAAGGATTTAAAAGGAAGTTTTTTTCTGAAAGAGCTGAGATTTTCTAGTCTTGAAGTAAAGCATTGATTCATCTTGGGAGGGAGAACATTTGCAGTGAGGGAACAAATATTTATCTAGCAGGTCCTGCACAGGAGATGCCAGGCATCTAGCTTGATTGGAATGGAGGATCTGAGTTAGGGACTAATAAGGAATGGGGTCAGAGAAATAAGGGGATGGGTTAGGGACAGGAAGGCAGATGGGAAGCTTTGGAGGGGAGACAGATGAGTGTTGATATAAAAAAAAATGCTCTGTGTGAACACGTGTACATGCACTCAAAGCCAAAAAATTTCAAAGATTTTGGAAGACAAGACCCGATCTGCCACAGTATGGTGCAGTGGGAGCTGCAGGTGATCCTATTCTGTCCTCCGGCTTAGGCTTGGTTTGAGTTACGCAGGTCTTAGTTTTGCCACAATAAGGGCAGAAATAAATGAGATTTGTGTTTTTTTTTCCCCCAGCTCTAACAATACCTGCACCTCAAATACCCAGTTTGTGGTAAAGGAGGGGTCTTTGGATGTAAGGGGGGAATAGCACTTGTGTTGGAAGGAGGCGCACACACGTTTATTAAGCCTCAGGGCGAGAGCAGCGGAGGTGGTCACCTTGGCATCCGCCCCCTCCACCCCGTGGTAGCGGGGGCAGCTAAGCCTCCGCGGTTCTCCTCCAGAGCTGCCTCGACAACCCGGAGAAGTGGATTCCCGGGGTGGCCGCGGGGCTCGGCGCTCCGCACACAGGGCAGGGAGGGGAGCGGCGGCGCCGCCACGGCGCACGCGCGAGGCTTGCGCATGCTCCCGGCAGCGGGCTGCTTCCCGATGCGGGCAGCGGCCGCGGCAGCCGCAGCAGTTGCTCCCCAGCAGGGCCAGGGCCGGGGCGGCCGCGGCGGCGGGCGGCGGCGGGCGGAGCGGCGCTGCCTCCTCCTCTCTCTCTCCCCGGCGCGGCGGGGTTAGATGAGCGGCTCCGGAGGCGCGGGGGGGAGGCGGAGAAGAAGAAGGAGGCGGAGGAGAAGGTCGTCGTCGTCATCCCCGGCTCCCTCGGGCAGGGAGTGAAGAGGCCGCCGCGGCCGCCGCCGCCGCCGCCGCCGGGCAAGGACTGCGTGTGCGCGCGTGTGCAGGGCCGGGCGCAGGCGGCGGCGGGGAGGAGGAGGAGGAGGAAGATGATGTGTGCAGCGACCGCCTCCCCAGCCGCCGCCGGCGCTTCGGGTCTCGGCGTGGAGGGAGGCTTCCTCCCGGCGTCGCTGCTCATGTCGGGGCCCGAGGGCTCGGCCGCCGCCGCCGCTGCCGCCGCCGCCGCCGCCGCGCTGGGGCTGGGCTTGCCGCCGTCCGACTCGCGGAGCCACTACCAGCTGCTGCTGTCGGGCCGGGCCCTGGCCGACCGCTACCGCCGGATCTACACCGCCGCGCTCAGCGACCGCGACCAGGCCGGCGGCGGCGCGGGCCCCGCGGGCTCCAGGTACGCCGGCGCGCCGCCCCGAGTGCTCGTGCACGCCTGGGTGTGGACATGTGCGCGGCTGCGGCCGGAGGGCGCGTGTGCGCGTGTGCGCGTGCGGCCCCCGACCCGCGGGGACGCGGCGTGGGCCGGCGGGCGCGGGAGGGCCGGCGGGCGCGGGAGGGCCGGGGCTGTGCCGCCCTTGTCCCCCCGCCTTCCTGCGGCCCCGCCGGGCGGCGCACCCCGCGGGCTTTGACAGCGGCTCCTCGGCGCGGTGCGCCCGGGCACGCTGACAGCGCGCAGGCCGGCCCTGTCAGCCGCCAGGGCGGCAAGTGCGGCTGCGGGCGGGCGGGCGTCCGCCATCCCCCGCTGTGGCCCCGCAGGGTTAAGTTACTTCCATTTTCCGAATTTCTTTTTTGAGCCAAGGCCTTTCTTTAGAGTTTTTATTTCTCTTCTCCGTGTCCTGTATGCCATAGGCCCTGAAAAAGGGACGTTTTTCCCATGGATTCCCTTTCCACTCTACAGGGTATCTTCTTTTGACTTCAGCCTATATTTACATAAAGATTATAGTGAAATTTTGTTAACTGAGCCATCATCAATAGGTGATCATATATATATATATTTTATCAAAATAAATAGAAAGGAAAATTTCATTTTAGTTTCTTTAATTTGAGCCAACAAGTTATTTTCCTTCAGACTGTATAAACTTTGTTGTTGTTATTTATGGCATCCGGCGATCAGGGGCACATGAGACTCGGACAGGGTTGGGTTTTGTGTATGAGGAACCCCCGACATTATCCAAGAGCATCTGGGGCAGGACCAATTCTTGTACATCTACTCTATGAAGTCATGGCCTTTTTCTTCCTCCAAAGCTGATTAGTATTTAGATAGCACTTGAAGGTTTGCAGAGTACCCTTACATGTTAACTCATTTAATCTTTACCAAGAACCCTGTGAGGTAGGTGCAGTTTTTATCTTTATTTACAGGTGAGGAAACGGAGACAATAGAGAGTAAGTGAATTGCTCAGAGTCACCTAGCTAAGGTTTGATGAAGATCCTTGGAATAATTTACAAAATAATCTTTTGTACCTTTGAAAACCTTTGTCATATAGCTGGGAAATACTTTGATGATTTGTGACTGGTGTGTTCTTTAATAATATATAAAAGTTAAAATAATCTATTTAAAAAATATTCCCTGCGTAATTCAAAGAATTGTTTTGAATCAACAGATTTCAGTGAGGCAGTTTTATGAAGTTCTTTAGCTAACAAAGATAATCACTTGTGACTAATGTGTTGATGAATTTTTCCAGATATAACTGGTTTGTTTATATTGAAGTAGATTGTTACATGCAAACAGTTTCAGAAAACACTCTAGCTTACATTAATTACCTGAAAGCCAATTTGTTAATGAACTTTTCCAGACTTCACCAGTCTTGTCCAAAAAATGTAGTCCATTCTATCTTCTGGTTTTAAAAGGTTGCTCCATCTTGCTGAACTCACACACACTCACTCTCTCTCTCTCTCTCTCTCTCTCTCTCTCTCTCTCTCTCTCTCTCTCTCTCTCTCTCTCTCTCTCTCTCTCTCCTGCTGGCATAGTCTTTGAGAAGTTAAGGGCAGTCACTCTCATTTTATAGAGGTATGAGGACAACCTTAGCTCAAAAATGACTTGTTGGGTTCTGTTGGTATGTTACAGAAGATTCATATTGAACTTGAACTCCAGGACCTCAGAATTCCTTCCAGTTTTGAGATTCTGTGAAAAATAACTTTTTCAATATTAAAATTTGTATAAAGTCACAATTACAGTAACAATTTTAACTCAAAATAAGCATAATTAGTATAAGATCCATTTGTCTTTAATTCATGGTCTTTTTTTATATAAACCCCACTGTTAGCTAAAACTAATGAAGGAATGTTATCAGATGCTGAATGATACATTTAAGTAAAGGTCTTCAACCACAATTAAATCCTGCCATATCACTTCCTAAAGTTTGATATATTTTGTATGTTGGCTTTTCAACTACATTATACTTAGAATGGCTAAAGCATCAGTTTCTTTTTTTTTTTGCTAATATTTTAAATTAAAATTTCCAGATAATTTTAGAATATTGGAAATTTTTAATTTTCATCATCAGTTACTGTGTAAATGTTGAACTGTTTATTGGCATTTTACCATTATCTTAAGCATGGCCATACTATAAAAGAAGTCTTGTTAGCTTTAAAAATCTTCCCTTAATGAAAATGAAAGCCAATTCTACTAGTTTAGGAAAGCCTGGATTTATATCACTTTTTTAGAGATTGTTTTTATATTTCCAGTCCTAGAGAATGAGGAATTAAATATTAGTCTAAAAATATATAATCAGGACCTTATTTCCACTATCTAACATATCCATCAATGGATGCACCTATAGATAGATACAGACTTGTAAGAATATCCAAAAAAAGATCTTTACAGAGAGTATCAGTAAGATACAACTTGAGAAAAACCATACATAGGGAGTTCAGGGAATCGAAGTAGTAGATCAGACCTGAAGAAGACTTTAGAAGAGAATAGTTCAAAAGTGAAAAATGGTGATGCGGAAGATATTTTGAGACTAGGTACATCAGATTCTCTTTGAACTCATATGTTCAAATAACTGCTTTTAGCTATCCATGTGGAAGCAAATAGATAAATATGTAGATATAAATAATGACACTCGTTAATTTTTACAATAGAGGATACCAGATCTCTTTCTTTGTAGTGTGATTTATTTCCTGTCTTTAAAAAAAGAAAAAAAATCACCAAGTGATTTACAATCTGACTTTGTAAGAGAGGAGAATCCAGAACCAATATTACTACAGGCAATATATAGAAGATGGAGTATTTTGGAAAGATACATTGTCATAATGTAGGACAGGAAAGAAAATGGTAAAAAAAAAATGGTAAAAAACAGCAGTATATGAAAGATAAGATTAATTATTACTTCAGAATAGTCTACAGAAAAAAGTTTATCTGCTAGTCGTTGATCATTACTGTTCATTGTATATAAGCCTGATTTTAATTTTTGGACTTGTCATATCTGAAGCGCATTTAAAATATGTTAACTTGGTTTAAAGATGGCATTGTGATGACTTTTGAACATATTTAGGTGCTTTGTGTATAAAAACTATGCACCAGATAAGTGCTGAGTGAATCAAAGTGATAAAATTGCATTTTATCAATGCAAAATTGATTTTGGCACAAATGAGTACCATTTTGTGTGGCGAAAATGCATTCATTGGTCAAAATAATTTGTAGTAGTCACTGCTCCAGTCTTTCTCTGTTAGGTAACAGCAATACAGTGGTCCTCATACCCAAAGTTTAAATACAAGATGAATGACTAAAAGAAATTCTAGGTCAGAAACCAGTGGGAACTTTTGTTTGCTATAAGGTTGTTAGGATGGTAATACTTGTGTGGGGAGGGGAAAAAGTAGCAAGAGTACATACAATC
Organism: Macrotis lagotis; assembly: GCF_037893015.1. Classification (NCBI taxonomy): domain Eukaryota; kingdom Metazoa; phylum Chordata; class Mammalia; order Peramelemorphia; family Peramelidae; genus Macrotis; species Macrotis lagotis. Next base: position 130,692,417 of record NC_133663.1, on the reverse strand, counting down.
TTCAAATAAGGATTACTCTGCTCATATCTGAAGACTCTCAAGTCAAAAAACATAGGATTTAGAGTTAGATGGCTCCTTGGAAAATATTTAATCTTAAGCTCTCCTTTTCAGATTAGGAAACTGAAGCCCAGAAAGCTGTACTGGAGTGTGAAGTGAGGTAGTAAGTAGCAGAGCCAGAATTTGACCTTAGGCTCTCTGACACCAAATATAATACCCTGGACTCTACCATTTTACTTTCTTCCATATGTATATATTCTTAATAACTCAGATAATCAGTCTGTCCTGGGGAAGAAACATCTATTGTACATTTTTCTGCTATTAACTTTTTTAACTTCTTTCAAGAACAGGGTTGGGTGTGGCATCCTGTATTAGTAATCATCTCTGATGTATAACTGGGTATTTAGCATTTTTTTCTTTCAATTTGGTAAAAAAAAGTTTTCAGTATATTGTCAAACTGATTTCCTGTGTTTTGACAAATAATTTATTGGACTTAATGAGCCATAATTTTTCTAATTTCATCTGCTCTAGAGATGAATTTTAAAGAAATGTCTGATATCTTTAATGTAAATCACATAATTTAAACCTACTTTGTTTATTAGTTGTTTATTATTTAGTTAAATTTTAATCATTGTTTTTGGCCTCTCATTTAATTTTGAGAGAAAAAATGGCATAGATGGGGGAAAAGCAACACTGGATGTAGAATCAAAGATTGAAATTCTAGCTCCATCATTAACTGCTTTTGTTATCTTAGAAAATTTTTCCCTTTTTCTCTGAGGAACATAGAATCAGATTGATAGTAGAATGTTTCCTCAGAGGCCAATATTCTCATTTTTATAAAATCACGTATTAAGTTTGGAATTAGGATCCAAATCCAGTCCTTTGTAGAACCAGTCCTCTTTCCCACAGTTTCCTTATCTATAAAAGCAGGGAAAGAGAAGCTATGTGGCACAACAGATAGAGCACTGGCCCTGGAGTCAGGAGAACCTGAGTTCAAATGTTGCCTTAGACACATATTAGCTGTGTGACCCTGGGCAAGTCATTGCACTGATTGCCTAAAAAAAAAAAAGAAGGGAGTTGGGTTAAATGATCCGCAAAGACTCTTCTAAATCTATCATACTAGAAATACTGGCTTAGATAGTACAGTGTTAAGAGTGTTGGTTTTTGAATCTGAGGACCTCAGTTGAAATTTTTCTTCTAATACTTACAGTATGCTGTTGGGCCTCAGTTTACTCAACTATACAATGAGGGGCTTGGACTAGGCCTCTAACAGACCTTTTGGCTATGGATCTTTAGAATTTTATGAGTCTATGATTATAGTCACCTGGATATTTTATCATGTCTCATACATGTGTCTTATCTAAACTTTATATCATTCCCCATCACCCAGTAAAATATTTGCTTTGTCAAAACAAGTATAACAACTGGCATGATTGTCAATCATCTTCAGGTGCAAAAGGAAGTGTTCTCAGAGACACATTTAATGTAAATTTGCATTATTATAATGTAGCTATTAAAGTTATCAGTATTATATAATTTTTCAGTTTTGAGTTCTTGAATATATTATTTCTTTACTTCTTTGCTTAAGAATAAATTGAACTTTGAAGGGAGGAGTTATTTCATGAGGCAAAAATAATGAGGGAGAGTATTTCAGATCTGTTAGAAGGAAATAAGGGAGAACATGGTATATTGTATAATGTTGTATTGTTCACTCGTTTCAGCTATGTCTGGCTTTTTGTCACCCCATTGGGGTTTTCTTGGTAAAGATGATACTGGAGTGATTTGCCATTTTCTTCTTCAGCTCATTTTATAGATTTAAGTGACTTGTCCAGGGTTAACACAGCCAGTGTCTGAGGCCAAATTTGAACTCATGAAGATGAGTCTTCCTGACTCCAGGCCCCACACTGATTTCACTACACCTAGCTGCCCCCAGTGTTGTGTATAGGGAGTGTCAAAAAAGTCAGATTTCCTGGAACGTGATCTTCTCATTGCTCTTGATTCATTTAAGTGAAAAAGTATTTAGAGGATTTGAGTCAAAATACCTTGGGATCTTGCCTTAATAGTTTTGTGACCCCAGATGGACAAGTCTCTTAGCCTCAGTTTCTTCATCTGTAAAAGGGAAGTTACTGGTAACTTTAGCATTTACTTCATAGATTTGTTAGGATCAGATGAGATAAAAGTGCTTTGCAAACCTTAAAATATCTTTAATGTCAGTTACTTTTTATGGTCATATTGACTAATAGGGACCTCACAGATTGTCTGGACCAGGAATTCTTTTTTTTCCTCCCAATTGAAATTTTATTTTTCCAATTACATACAAAGGTATTTTTTCATTATTCATCTATTTGCAAAATTATGAGTTCCACACTTTTCTACCACTCTATTTCCATATTAAAGCATATTCACATATGCTGAGTATGTTCCATATTCTCATGCAGAGAAGGAGGAATTAGAATTAAGGGGAAAGAAAAAAACCATGAGAAAGGAGAAACGCAAAAGAAGTTTTAAAAAAAGTAAACATAGCATGCTAATGTCCTGCATTCAGACTCCATAGATTTTTTTCTCTGAATGTAGATGGCATTGTCTCTCAAGGTTGTCCTAGCTTACTGAACTGCTGAGAGCAGCTACATCCATCACAGTTGATCATCTCACAATGTTGTTAATGGGTACAGTATTCTCTTGTTCTGCTCCCTTCGATCAGCATCATTCATGCAAATCTTTGCATGCTTCTAAAGTTCTACTGCTCTTGATTTTTTACAGAACAATAGCACCCCATAGCATTCATATACCATAACTTGTTCAGCCTTTTCCCAATTAATGGACATTCTCTTAATTTCTAAGTCTTTGTCACTACAAAAAGAACTGCTATAGATATTTTTGAACATTTGAGATTTTTTTCTCATTTCTTTGGTATATAAACCTAGTTTTGATATTGCTGGATCAAAGGACTTGAACAATTTTATTTATCTTGGCATTGTTCCAGATTGCACTCTAGAATAGCTAGATCACTTCACGACTCCACCAACAGTGCATTTATATCCCAGTTTTTCCACATCCCCTCTAATATTGATCATTTTTTTTGTCATTTTTAGCTAATCTGATGAATGTGAGGTGGTACCTCATAATTGTTTTAATTTGCATTTCTTTAGTCAGTAATAATCTGGAGCACTTTTATATGGCTTTGATTTCTTCATCTCAAAACTGTTTATCAATTGGGGAATGACTCATAATTTTATAAATTCGATTCAGTTTTCCATATATTTTGGAAATGAATCCTTTATTAGAAACACTGTGAAAACTCTTTCCCAATTTTCTGCATTCCTTCTAATCTTGACTGCATTGGTTTTATTTGTGCAAAATTTTTTTAATTTAATGAAATCAAAATCATTCATTTTTACAATTCATAATGTTCTCAATTTTTTTGTTTGGTCATTAGTTTCTCCCCTCTCTTTACATCCAATAAATAGAGTATTTCTTGATCTCTTATTTGGTCTATGGTATCACCTTTTTATGTCTAAGTCCTATGCCCATTGGTATAGGGTATGAGATGTGAATCTTTGCCTAGTTTTTGCCATACTATTTTACAGTTTTCCAGCAGTTTTTGTCTAATGGTGAGTTCTTATCACAGAAGTTACTGTCTTTTGAGTTTATGAAGCAGTAGATTACTATAGTCATTTACTACTGGGTTTTTTTTTTGTTTTTTTTGTTTTGCAAGGGAATGGGGTTAAGTGACTTGCCCAAGGCCACACAGCTAGGTAATTCTTAAGTGTCTAAGGCTGCATTTGAACTCGGGTACTCCTGACTCCAGAGCCGGCGTTCTATCCACTGCACCACCTAGCCGCCCCTACTACTGTTTCTTTTGTACCTACTTTAATCCACTGTGAACCAGGGATTCTTAATGGGGTTTTTCTTTGGTGTATGGCAAGGACCTCTCATGCAATATTTCAAGAAACCTAAGGAACCTTCTCAGGGTGTTTTTTGAAGAGTTTCTTATTTTATTTTTTTGGTTAATTTTTATATATTTTTTAATTTTAGAAAGGTTTTATTTTTTTTTGAGTCTCTTCAGATCGAATAAATCTTGCCTTTTAAAAGAATAATGTTTTAATTGCATAAAATACGTAAGATTACAATAGAAATCAATTGTATTGAAATAATATATTAAAATTAGTACAACCCTCCTCCTCCTCCTCTGAACTCGTGATCTAGAAGAAATCCCTTCATGTACAGAAAACAAGTCGAAAGGAAATAACTTACCCAGAGACATATAAGTAGAAGGTGTAGTAACAAAGCTTTGGTGTCCAGAGGCTTTGAGTTCAACCATAGTTATGTCCCTTTTGTGTCTTTGAACAAGTCATTTCACATGTAAAATGAGGGTGTTGGATTAAATGATCCTTAGGTTCCTGTAGGAACAAATCTGTAGGTACTACCTGATCTTTCTGAACCACAATTTCTTCTCTTTGAAGCCTTCGTTTCCTTACCTGAAAATGGAGGGTAATAACATTCCCAGGGTTGTTGCTAAGATTGACATAACATTTATAAAGCACTTTGCAAAACTTTATACACTATGTAAAGCTTGCTACCATCAATATTATTATATAAAATGATTTGTAAACCATAAAACCTTTATTCATTAAACATTCATTAAGAGCCTACTATGTCAGGCAGCTAGGTGGCATAGTGGATAGAGCTCTAGTCCTGGAGTCCAGTGGACCTGCGTTCAAATGTGGTCTCAGACTCTTAATAATTACCTAGTTATGTGACTGACCTTGGGCATGTCACTTAACCCCATTCCCTTGCAAAAAGCAAACATAAGAACCTACTATGTCTAGAACACTGTGTTAGTTGTAGGGGACATAGAAAGTTTAGACAAGACTGCTAACCTCTGGTATTTGGCTAGAATTCATTTTTGACCTAAAGTTCTTCTTTACCAGCCAACCATTTCTTTCTTGTTGGTCAGAATTAGGGGGAAATATTCTCCCAATTACTTCTGAGATAATTCACTAATGTCCAGGTAGTAGAAGTTGCCCATCACCACTCTATCTTTGCATCTGTGCCAATTTTATGATGTGAATCAGGAAGTTCTCCAGTATTTCTTTCTTCTCTCAGAATGATCTATGACAGTCTTCTGTAGAATTATCACTCACAATTTGTCTCTTTTTGATCATTCATATTATTTTCACTTTCAGGTTTAGATGTTTTTCATAGTGTTACTTTGCTGCCCTTCTGCCAAATCTGATTCTCTTGAATAAATTGTTTTTTTATTTGTGTATCCTGTTTCTAAGTCTTAGTAAATTCTAGTTTTGTCTTAAAATTAACAAACCTAGGCTCCACAGAAGACTTGTTTTCCTATAATGCAGCAGAACTACAATATCTCAATACCGAGAGTTCCTTCTCAATAATTGGGTTTGTTAGATTGTGTGGCTATTTTTGAAACACAGACTTATGCACTTGTAATACTACTTTGATTAATACTACTAGGAATTTAAGACCTTTAAAATACTGCTTCTCATGTTAAAATAAAATATTAATAAAATAATTAAAATATGAGGTAGAGGTATAGTTTTAAGCATGTCCCAACAGAAATGCTTCTGCCTAGAGCCATAACTTTTTCCTACTTAAATAAATTTAATCCAGTTTTTCCTGGACTCTGCTTAGAAGTCTTAGAAATTTTTTTCTTGCCTTATTTTCTCCTTCTTTCAGTGTTTACTGTTGCAAGATCTGACAAATGAATCTGATTTTGTGAATTACCTTCCTTTGTACCCAGTGGCACACTATTACCTACTTTTATAGTTTTATTATGAGGACAGTGTTTTGTGAACAGCAAAGATGTGTGTGTGGGGGGGTGTGTGGGGGGGTGTGTCTGCTATTATTTGTTTTGGTTTTCTTTTAGGTTTTTGCAAGGCAATGGGGTTAAGTGGCTTGACCAAGGCCATACAGCTAGGTAATTATTGTCTGAGGCTGGATTTGAACTCAGTTACTCCTGACTCCAGGGCCAGTGCTCTATCCACTGCGCCATCTAGCCTTCCCCAGTATGCTGCTGTTATTATGATTAGGATGGGATTTATTTCTGAGGAATAAACCTTAAACATAAATTAAAACATACTAAAGTTAAACAAACATTGTTTTTCTCAAAGCCCTTATAAATTGATATGCATTACATAGATATTTATTCAGTCCAGTGCAGTCATAGTAATACTGTAGAATAATGCAATGTAGAATACTGTAGAATAATGGTAATAAAAAGATGGGCTTTTGTTTGGGGGACTTGTTTGGAGTCATTAAAAAAGCTTTGTATTTCCTGAAGGCCTAACCATTGTTCCAGATACACACATACACATGTGTAAGTTCCTTTTTTTTTTGCAGGGCAGTGGGATTAAGTGACTTGCCCAAGATCACACAGCTAGTTTATTACATGTCTGAGGTGGGATTTGAACTCAGCTCTTCCTGACTCCAGGGCCAGTGCTCTATTCACTGTGCTGCCTAGCTGCCCCAAATGATTTTTTTTTTGTTTTTGTTTTTGTTTTGGAAGGCAATGAGGTTGAGTGACTTGCCCCAGGTCACACAGATGAGAGTTGAACTCAGGTCCTCCAGACTCGAGGGCCAGTGTTCTATCCTGTGCACCACCTAACTGCCCCTACACATATAAATTCTATAGATAATCCTTGTCATGCTCTGAGTAATCAGTCAATAAACATCCATTAATTTTCTACTAAGTGTCGACATTGTGCTAAGCCCTGGAGATACAAAAAAAGGGCAAAAGATAACTCCCTTTAGGAACTTGCTATCTAAAGGAGAAAACTGACCAGCAAACAAATATATAAAACATGGTGTGTGTGTGTGTGTGTGTGTGTGTGTGTGTGTGTATAGTAAAATAAAAGGGAAGGCAGTTGAGAAAAGCTTCCCATGGAAAGATTTTAGTTGAGATGTAAAGGAAGACAGAGAAACTAAAAGATGGAAATGAGGAGAGAGGGAATTTCAGGCATGGGGACAGCCAGTGAGAGATAGGAAGTATCTTGTTTGTGCAACAGCATAGACACCAGTGTCACTGGATTAAAAGAGTATATGAAAGAGATTAAGATGTGAGAAGACTAGAAAGATAGAAGGGGGTTCAGTTGTGAAGGGCTCTAAATACTAAATTGAGATTTTGTATTTGATCTTGTAGGTGATAGCCACTGGAGCTTATTGGGCTAGGGACAGAGGGGTGACATGATCAGACCTCTATGGAATGGGAAAAGACCTGATGTCCAAAGGTGAACTTGATAGGTCTTGGCAATGGGTTGAATATGGGTGGTGGTAAGAGATAGTGAAAAGTTGAGAATAATAAATGGATCGAAATTCTTAGACATTAGAGGATGAACAGGAAAATTAGGAATGGTGAAGGTTAGATTATCTTTTATTCACTTGGTTTTTCCTCTGTAGAGAGTTGGGCCAAAATCTTTTGCATAATAGACTTTTCCAGGGTACTTTGCAACATTCTAGGCTTGATGCAACTAATATATTGTCCATAAGAATGATCTGGAGCACTTCCTCTTACATAAGAAATCCCTTTTCTACAAGCACTCATGTTTGATGAACATTTGCCTCTTTTTTATGTTATATGTAACATTTATGATTAGAGACATTGAAAGTAAGAATATCTTTTCTAGAATCCTGAATGATTTTTAACACACAATGGAGGGGGTTCCTTATTTAAAAAGATACTTTAATCCTGAATTTTACTAGATCAACTTTTGAAATAATTGTATTTTTTATATCTCTGTCAAGTGTTTGATACTAAAGACATACTTAACTATAAAGTATCTTGTGGGAAATTCTATCTTTTCTCACTGAGAATACCTCATATAAAATTGTAAGAAAAATTTAATGTACATAGGAAAATAGAGGGAGAGGAAGAATGGGACAAGGAGGAGGTTTTTTTTTTGTTGTTTGTTTGTTTGTTTAGTTTTTGCAAGGCAGTGGGGTTAATTGGCTTGCCCAAGGCCACACAGCTAGGTGTCTGAGGCCAGATTTGCACTCAGGTAATCCTGACTCCAGGGCCAGTGCTCTATCTACTGCACCACCTAGCCACCCCCAAGGAAGAGTTTTTGAGGTGGAGGGGAGCAGGTAGTGCTGGAAACTCACTTTCATCTGAACCAGTTTAAAGGTAGAACTATATACAGGACAGTAGGAGGGAATGGGGAAAAGAGAAAAGGTGTGTGAGATTAAGGGAGTAAATGATCAAAAATTAAATCGATTTCTGAGGAGAGATCAGGATTGAAAAATGGAAGAGAATAGGATGGAGGGAAATACCTTAGCAATTGTAGCTATGAATATAAATACAACTAATTTAACCCATAAAGCAGAAGCAAATAGCAAAATGGATTATCACCCAGAATCCAACAATTTGTCCTTTTTGAGAAATATACTTGAAACAAAGTCCCACAAAATAAAGGAGTTAAAGCAGACTCTCTTGTGTTTCAGCCAAAGTTAAAAAAGGTAGGAATAGCAATCTTGAGCCTCAGACAAAGCAAAATGAAAGTGGATATAATTAAAAGAGATATTCAGGGAAAATACATTTTGCTCAATGATATTATTGGCACATAGCATCCAAATTCTTTAAAAAAATTTTTTTTAAATTTAAGACAAGGGGGTTAAGTGACTTGCCCAAGGTCACACAGCTAGGTAATTTTTTTAAGTGTCTGAGGTCTGATTTGAACCCAGGTCCTCCTGGTTCAAGTGCTGGTGCTCTCTTCACTGTGCTACTACCTAACTGTCCCTAGCATCCATATTCATAAAAGAAACGTTAAATGAATTGCAAGAGGAAATAGTAAGGTTATAGCAAATAGGAAAAAAATTAAGGAAATGAATAGAATCTTAGAAAAACTAGATATGTAAATCTTTCAGGGATATTAAATTGAAATAGAACGGAGTAATCTTTTCTCAGCTCTGTGGACATCTTTAAAAAAATTGACCTTAGAACAGAAAAATCTTACAAACAAATAAAGCAGAAAAACGAAATGCCACCTTTTCATACCATAATGCAATAAATATTACATTCAATAAAGGACCCTGGAAACGTAGACAAAAAATGTATCAGAAACTAATCTAATCTTAAAAAATGACTGGGTCAAAGAACAAATCAGAAACAAAAAGAAATTTCATTAAAGTGAATGTCAGCAGTGAGGCAACAATAACAAAATTTGCCTATTTGTAATATAAGTTTCTTATCATGGATATTTAATGCCAAAACAATTCCTAAAATTTGTGAGTTACACCAAAGCAATATTTAGCAAGAAAATTTTTTAAATTAAAGATTTTATTTATTTTGAGTTTTACAATTTCCCCCCAATCTTACTTCCTTACCCCCACCCCCAGAGAAAGCAATTTGTCAGTGTTTACATTGTTTCCATTTTGTACATTGATCCTGAGTGTGATGAGAGAGAAATCATATTCTTAAACATAAAGTATAAGAAATAACAAGATCAGACAATAAGATATCAGTTTTTTTCCCCTAAATTAAAGGGAATAGTCCTTGAACTTTGTTCAAACTCCATGGTTCTTTATCTGGATACAGATGGTATTCTCCATTGCAGACAGCCCCAAATTGTCCCTGATTGTTGCACTGATGAAATAAGCATGTCCATCAAGGTTAATTATCACCCCCATGGTGCTGTTAGGGTGTCCATTGTTTTTCTGGTTCTGCTCATCATACTCGGCATCAGTTCATGCTGGCGATGTCAGTAGTAGAGCCACTAGTATTGAAGAGGGAAGGTTCTAGGGAGAATCAGTAACAAGTGGTAAGGGGGTTGCAGTGGCATCAGTTAGAAAAGTAAGATTTGGTCTTGTGGCTAAGGAATATTAATAAATTGGAAGCTTATAGACCTGCATACACATACATAGAGGCAACCTTTGTTGACTGATAAAGAGGTTGTTATATGGTGTGGCATAAATAATAACTGGATGTGGAATAATAAAGTTGATTTATATCCTAGTTCTATACTATGCTATGTGATTTTGAACTATTCACATATCTTGTCTAAGGTTTAATATATTTAAATGTTCAAGAAAATGAAATTACCATTTGTACTATCCACCTTATAGAGTTATGAGTATTGAATGATGTAAAATATATAAAGAGCTTTGTAATTGAACTTGTAATTGAAAAGTCCTATTGTAAATGTCATCATTTTTTATGCATTGCATATGTTTCTACACATTTATTTGTGTAACAGGAAATGCACATAACATTTGTTGTTGTGAAGAACCAGTTCTCAAAGATCAGTTTTGGTTTAATATAGAGACAGAGTTCACCATTGTGAGAATTAGAGGCAAGGATTAGGAACTGGAATTTGTTCATAAGAAATTGATCATCAGGTAAGATCATACAAACCACTAGCATTGACTTACCTGCATTCTTCTATCTCCTCATTACATGTGGACTTGTAAATATTGACTATACCATCATTCATTTGATGTCATGGTCTTCTTTGATTACCAAGGACAACAACAATAAGTGGTTCTGAGGAGCAAGAGCAGTGTAAGAGAGTGGTTTGGATAAAAACCACAGCTGATCTAGGAAACGTCATGGAGATCATGATGTTCAGAAGTATTTATTGTATCTGGCTAGTATCACCTACAGAATGGAGTTGAAGGGCGATCAGGAAATGTTTTCTGTAGGTGATAGCACTAGAGTTGAATCTTGAAACATGTTAAAGATTTTAAAAGGTGAAGGTGTGAAGGGAGCACATATAGTGTATAAGAGGGTAGGGTACAGTACAGTAGCCAGAGATAGAATGCCAAGTTTGGAGAACTGAAAGCAGGCAAGTTTGACTACAATGAAAAGTTCATAAAGGGAGGTTAGGTGAAATAAGACTGGAAAGGTAGGTTGGAGCCAGGTTATTAAGGGCTTTAAGTGCTTTTTCTTTTTCTTGTTTTTAATTTTCTCATTCAATTCTCTCTTAAGATAAATAAATGTGTTTCAGTCTGTATTCAGATGCCATCAGCTCTGTCTTTGGGATCACATTCTTTATCATAAGTCCATCAGAGAAGTTGCTTCAATATTTTTTTCCCAAAGTTGCTCTTGATATCTGTATTTCCCTCCATCCTATTCCTCCCTACTCCCATTTATTCTATTCTCTACCCCCTTTCACTCTGTCCCCCCTCAAAAGTGTGCTATATCTGACTACCATGATCTTCCCTCTCTTCTATCACCTACAACCCCCCCCACACACACACACACCCTTCCTCATGTCCCCTTTCTCCCATCCCTTTCCTCTTCTTTTTTTCCTCAAGGGTAAGATAGATTTCTACACCCTGTTGAGTGTATATGATATTTCTTCTCTGAGCCACTTCTGATGAGAATAAAGGCTCACTCATTCCCCCTTACCACCCCCTTTTCCACTTCACTGCAGAAACTTTTTCTTGCCTCTTTTATGTGAAATATTTAAGGCTCATTCTACCTCTCCTTTCTCCTAGTCCATTCTTTTCTCACCCATTAACTCCATCTTTATACTATATCTTCATATTTATCTCTCTCCCATGCCTTGTCTATATATGCTCATTCTAACTGCACTAATAATTGAGAATGTTCATATGCATTATCAGTATCATCTTCCCATGTGGGAATAGAAGCAGTTCAACATTATTAAGTCTTTCTTAATTTGCACTTCCCATCCACCCTCTCGATGCTTTATTTGAGTCCTGTATTCGAAGATCAAACTTTTTTGTTCAGCTCTTGTCATTTCAACAGGAAAGTTTGTAAGTCCCTTATTTCATTGATTGTTCATCTTTTCCCCAACAGAGGATGTTCACTTTTGTTGAGTAATTGATTCTTGGTTGTAATCCAAGCTCTTTTGCCTGGAATATCATATTCCAAGCACTATGAGCTCTTAATGTGGAAGTTGCTGAATCATATATAATCCTGACTTGCGAGTTCTGGAATTTGACTATAATATTGCTTGGTGTTTTTATTTTGGGATCTCTTTCAAGAGGTGATCAGTGGGTTCCCTCAATTTATATTTTACCTTCTACTTCTCTAGACTATCAGAGCACTTTTCCTGGAGAATTTCTTGAAAAATGAAGTCTAGGCTCTTTTCCTGATCATGACTTTCAGGTAGCCCTATACTTTTTAAATTGTCTCTCCGGGATCTGTTTTCCAGATCCAGTATTTTTTCCAATGAAATATTTCACATTTTCTTCTAGTTTTTCATTCTTTTGGTTTTATTTTATTGTTTCTTGATTTCTTGCAAAGTCATCAGCTTCTTTTAGTTCCATTCTACATTTGATGGGACTATTTTCTTCAGAGAGCTTTTGTATCTCCTTTTCCATCTGGCCAATTCTGCTTTTTAAGGCATTTTTTCTCCTCATTGATCTTTTTAAACTGCTTTTTCCATTTGAACTAAACTGGTTTTAAAGATGTTATTTTCTTCAGTATTTTTTTTGTATTTACTTCACCAAGCTGCTGAATTGATTTTCATGATTTTCCCACATTGCTTCCAGTTTCTCTTCCCAGTTTTTCCTCCTACCTCCCTTACTTTCTTTTTTTTTAAACTTTATTTATATAAGGCAATTGGGATTAAGTGACTTGCCCAAGGTCATTCAACTAGGCTATTATTAAGTGTCTGAGGCTGGATTTGAACTGGAACTGGTGCTCATTCCACTGTGCCACCTCCAGCTTCCCTCCTTACTTGCTTTTCAAAATCTTTTTTGAACTCTTCCATAGCCTGAGACCAATTTCTATTTTCCTTGAAAGCTTTGGATGGAAGAGCTTTGACTTTGTTATGTTCTGAGTGTTTGTTTTGATCCTTCATAGGACCAAAGTAATTGTCTATGGTTAGATTCCTTTTCTTCTGTTATTTTCTCATTTCCCCAATCTATGACTTGATTTTAAGTCTTTGTTAAAGTGGGGCTCTGCATCTGGAGGATGCATTTTTGAGGGGTTTTGCACCTGTTTTCAGGAGCAACCAGGACTTCAATTCCTTCAAAGTCTTATGAGAGGCTCTCTCTGCCCTCTTGGCCTGTGATTAACCACAAGCCCTCCCCTCTATCTTGGAATCATGAGGAGGGGGTCCCTGCTCTGCTGTGGTGGTATGATGCCCCAGACTATAACCCTTTATCTGAATCCTACCCCAGGGATAGCTGAGAGACCTTTTCAGTCTTCCCACTCCCTTACTGAGCACTCTGGAAGCAGCTGCTGAGTGGCACTGCAAACCTGCTTCTGGTTCCCAGTCAGGGGCTGTACTGAGGCCTGCGCTGACCTGGACTCCATTCTCATTCTAAAGCAGCAGAGTTTTCCTGCTGACCTTCCAAGTTGTCCTTGGCAATCTCTGAGCTGAGAGGTCTGGAAACCGCCCCTGCTGCCATAGACCCAGGAGCCCTGTGAGTTGTTTCTGGAATACTAGAGCCAGTTTGATCCTACAGCTGGTTTAACCAGGCTGCACTGTAGTTCTTTCCAACCCAGTGGAACAGACCCCTCCATCAAATCTGCCAAGTTGTCTTGGGCCAGAAAATTGTTTCATTCAGTATTTCTGTGGGTTCCTTTTCTCTAGAATTTGGTTAGAGTTATAATTTAAAGGCATTTGGAGTGGTCTGGGGTAGAGCTGCTGGAATTTCCTGCCTCCACTCCATCATCCTGACTCTGCCCCCTCTCCCTGTTTTTCCGAAACTTTAATTCTCTTAATCATTTTTTACAGCACAATAGGTTATATCACAATTATATAGCACAGCTCATTTAACCATTCCCAATTGATAGACTCCCACTCAGTTTTCAGTTCATTTTCACAAAAAGTTGCCATATTTTTGTACATATGGATCTTCATTTTTCTTGAATCTCTTTATGATATCACAGTGAAATTGCTGTGTCAGAAGATAGGCACAATTTTATAGATTTTTGGGCTTAGTTCCAAAATTGCATTCTAGAATGACTGGACCAGTTCACAGCTTCACCAACAGTGCATTGATGTATCTGTTTTTTCACATTTCCTCAGGATTTGTCCTTTTCTTTTCCTGCCATGTTAGCCAATCTGATGGGTGTGAAATAGTACCTCAGAGTTGTTTTAATTACATTTCTACAATCGTTAGTGATTTAGAGCATGTTTTTAAATGAATATTGATAGCTTTGACTTCCTCTGAAATCTTCCTGTTCATATCTTGTGACCATTATCAACTGAGGTATTTCTCTTATTCTTATGTGTTTTGGTTCAGTTTCTTATATATTTGAGAGATGAGATCTTTAACAGAGGGAAATTGTTGCAAAGAGCTTATCTTGGTATAATATATATAAGGTGTTGGTTCATGTTAATTTCTTGCAGAATACTTTTCCAGTCTTCCCAAATTTTTGTCAAATACTGAATTCTTGCACCAATACCTGGAATCTTTGGTTTTTTTCAAACATTCAGTTATTGTAATCTTTTACTTCTGTATACATGTATATCTAATTAATCACTTTATTTCTTACCCACTTTCAAATTGTTTGAATGATTACAGCTTTGTACTACTGTTTAAGGTCTGGTACTGCTCAACCTTATTCCTCTCTGGGTTTTTTTTCCCCCCATTGATACTTGACCTTTAGTTGTTAAATATTTTTTCTAGCTCTATATAAAGTATTATATAGTAAGTAATTATATACAATATCATATAAGTAATATATATTATATAAAGTATTTTGATTTCTGTGGCACTAAGTAAATTAATTTAGGCAGTATTGTCATTAAGATTTTTGAAATATTATGGAGAGAACACCTAGGAGAGGCTCTTCTCCTGTCGCTATCTTGGCTTCGCCCCTCTAGTGTTGTTGGGGTTTTTTTTAAGGTTTTTTGCAAGGCAGTGGGGTTAAGTGGCTTGCCCAAGGCCACCCAGCTAGGTAATTATTAAGTGTCTGAGGTTAGATTTGAACTCAGGTACTCCTAACTCCAGGGCCAGTACTCTATCCACTGCACCACCTAGCTGCCCCCTCTAGTGTTTTTTTTTTTAACAGAAATGGGTATAATGGGCATTATAATTTGTTCAAAGTCTTTTCTCTAAATCTATTATAAAAGAATCATGATTTTTTTTTGTAATTCATATTGTCACACAGCTAGTTAATGTCAAGTGTCTGAGGCCAAATTCAAACTCATTTTTCTTCTGATTCCAAGGCCATTGCTCTATCTACAGTGCCACTTACCTGCCCTTAGGTTGTTAAATAAAAATAAATATTGTAAGATGAAAGAAAATTAATCAGCAGGGTTATGAGGTTAGTCTTTGGAGCATTTTAATATGAATTTTCCTGATTATTAGTAATTTAGAGCAATATTTCATAAAGTTATTGATATCTTGCAATTTGAATGTTGGTTTGTTTTTTTTATCCCAAGTGGTGAAGGTAGTAAGATAAATGTTTGTTGAGATTAAAAAAATTATTTTAAAGAATAATACAAAAGGAATACTTGCTTGAATCTCATTTCAGATGTGGAATAGCTTTGTGACCTGGACAAATCACATAACATCTCTTGACCTTATTGTTGATTTATAAGATGGGGAAAATTAATAGCACTTAGTTCACAGGTTTGTTGGGAGAATCAAATGAGATAATGTACATAATGGTCATTATAATCAGAAAGCACTACATAAATGGGAGTTCAGAATAGCTGTATAAAATAGAAAATATTTTAACTTTTAGTTTCTACTAGTCAGAAACTACCAAAATCAATCCTAATTAATTTCTGTTATTAACTTCTTATATTATGAAGGAGTGTGAAAACTCTTAAAGAGAAAAACCTCAAAGTGATATTTTCATTAGTTAACTACATATTTAAAGACTTTGCTATAAAGCAATTTAGAAGTCACTATTTAGAGAATTAATTCCACTAGCCAAATAAGGATTTCACACAGTAGCATTGGTAATGGGGCTGTAACTTACTTGCAACAGCTGACTAAGAGTAGGAAGGATTCAGTTCTTGGTATTTCTTTATAATTTGACATCAATATGAGGGAATATGTGTATATACATGTATATAAACACATGTACCTATACATAGCTATGTGTGTTATTTAAACCTTGAAAGGTTGACATGTCAAGCTAAGGTAGGAATTGTATAGTAGTAGTAGTAGTAGTAGTAGTAGTAGTAGTAGTAGTAGTAGTAGTAGTAGTAGTAGTAGTAGTAGTAGTAGTAGAACTGGCTTGCATTTCCATATCAAACAACTTGATTCATTTTTTTTTATTTAGTAACCAAAATCTTTTAAAAGATATATCTTATTTTACAGTGGAATCCTTTAACATTGGGGCATTCCTATAACACACAAATATTTGTCTGACAACAAAGTCAGACAAAAATCAAATATAGCTTGTCAAAATGTACATATAAAACTTTTACCAAACTGTTTGAAGGAGAAGGGGGGAGGGAAGGCAGGGTGGTAGAAAAATGTATAACTTATAAAGTTTCAAATGGGTGATTGTTGAAAGCATGTAATTGGAAAAATAAAATGAAATCTCAATTAAAAAAGCAAAACTGTTTTTATTATCCTTATTTAATATTGGGTATTATATTATCTTTGTAAGTTCTGCAAAGACATTGGACTGTTATCTTATGTCTCATCTAGAATGGATGCTTAGTGTTTCTTGTGGAAATTAATTGAAAATCAAAGGTTCCATCATATACAACTCAGTACCAACCTTTTTTTCAAACTATCTTAGTAATGACCAAGTTTTAAGAAAACTGATAACATTTTCATTTATAAGTAAACAGTTTGACCTTAATGAGTTATTTATAAATTAGTCTTCAGTTTTTTTATATTTTTTTCTTGGATTTTTTTATATCAGATTGTCCATTGAGTTCTTGTCTTTTTGTTACAAAGCCTGAAAGTCTTTCAGTTTGTCAAATGTCCATTTAAAAAAAAATCTTATTCAGGATTACACTTAGCTTTGCTTATTGAGTTATTTTTGGATACAACCGCAGCTCTTTTACTCTTCAAAATATAATGTTCCAAGTACAGTCTTTTAGTAGAGAAACTGTTAGAGTTTGTGAAATCCTGACTATGTTTCCAAAGTATTTAATTTTTTTTTTTGTTATTGAAATGTTTTTCTTCTTAACTTGGGAGTTTTGAAACTTGTCTAGGACATTCCTTTAAGTTTTCCCTCTGGTATCTCTTTGAAGTGGTGAAGAGAAGATTGTTGTTGTTTTTGTTTTTTTCCTATTTTTACTTTACCCTATTGTCCTAGAACTTAAGGGAAATTTTCCTTAATAATTTCTTGTGATATATTATCTAGAATCTTTTTTTTTAATTATAATTTTCTGGAAGTCCAGCAGTTCTTGTCTCTTCTCAGTCTGTTTTCCTGATCAGTTGTTAAAATGTTTCCAATTCCCCTTCTTTTTTTTTCAAGTTTTATTATTTTTTTGGTGTCTTTTAACATCATTTGATTCCTCTTACTTCAGTTCCAGTTTTAAAAGATTTATTTTCTTCCTTGTTTCCAATTGATTAACTTACTTTTCATAATTTTCTTTGACTGCTTTTACTTTTTTCCTTCAGTCTCTCCTATTTAATTTCTGAATTCTTTTTTAAATTATTCCAAGAGCACTTTTTGTACTTGTGACCATTTGGTATTACTCTTTGGGGTAGTAGTGACTTTTTTTTTGCTTCTCTATCTTCCTCTGAATATGAATCCAGATATCTTTTACACCAAAGTAAGCTATCTATGATCAAGTTCTTTTCCCTTTGCTTACTCATTTTTATTTGCTTTATTTTATTTTTAGTAACTTATTATTGTAATCTGGTTTTAATTCTGAATTGTGGGCAAGGTTGCCCTGGGCCTCAAGTTCACCTTGATGTTATTTTCAGGCTTCTCAACCTCTGGCACTCTTTTCCTTTAAGTTACAATTAGGACCCTATTTATACCAAGAAAATGTTCTTGTTCCTTGTCCCTACTCCACTTCCTCTGCCCATACCCTACTCCCTTGGGGTATGCGTGCTCCTCCAGGCTCAGTGTCACAACCAGAGATCATTTCTGGTAGCACCACTAGGTCTGGTTTACAGAAATAGCAGGGTCCTTCTGTCTCCTCCCACTCAACCATCCACTGTTCCTTAGATGAGGATGTGAGGTAAGAGTTTGTTAGGTGACATTTCTTGGGGTTTAGTCAGCTTCTGGACAAATGGGCCTCAGGGCCCACTGTTGATTGATCAGGGGAGTCAGACTGGAGCTCTCTGCATTTCACTCAGGTTCATTGACTGGAGACTGTCTTTTCTGGGGTCCCCTTAAGTCCTCTTAGGAGGGCAGATGCTTTACCCCCTTTATTTTTGTTGCCCTATGTTTATTATTCATTTCATGGCAATTTTCTTTCTGATTGTTGAGGAAATCTGGAGAACCTGGAAATTTCTGAGAATACTGTCTTTTTTTAATCTTTATATCCTCAGTGCCCAATATAGTATTTTGTATGTTGTAGACACTTAAGAAATATTTGTTGTATTACATTGTTAACTACTTCATTGAGGAGCTTGAGTTTATTTATGCTATGTTCACACTTTTGCCTTTATCCAAATTTTGTGTCTTTATCACTCTTGTTTCCTCATTTCAGCCTTTGAAGATGAAGTGCCTCCGGTAAAGCTCATTATGTTTTCTATGGCCTTATCCTGAAAAGAGGTAGTCCGCAGGGCACAGTGGATAAGGCACTAGCCCTGGAATCAGGAGGACTTAAGTTCAAATCAGGTCTCAGATACTTAATAATAACCTAGCTATATGATCTTGGGCAAGTCATTTAACCCTATTATCTTGCAAAAAAAAAAATAGTCCACAAACTATTGTGCTATCGGCCACCTGGTTTTGTCCTTCTAAGAGTAGTTTTTTGCTTTTTAAAATACAATAAAGCTTTTATTTAAAAAAGGTAAAAAGCAGTCAGCTCTGGCCCATAAAAAACAAGCCACAGGCCATGAATATCCTATAATTGTTCCCATACCTATTTTTTGCTTAACTTTTTGTCTTAACAGAATTATTGTGAGAAAAGCACTTTATGAACCCTAAAACTTTGTAAGCAATTTTATAAACATTTTTGCCTTTTCTGCTTCTTCCATATGATTCCTTTTATTCTGCCTTTTAATCATGTGTATCTCCCCCCCCCCCCCCCCCCCCAGGTGTGTGGTAAAGACTTTTGATACTCTTTCTCTCTGGGAAACATGCCTTCTTAGTACTTTAGCTATCATCTCTCCTAATGGTGACCTCAAAATTAACATTCCCAATCAGATCCACTTAAATGACCTACTATTATTTCACTCTTGACATTTCTGAAACGAAACTTCAACTTCCTCTTTGCTCTTCTTCCATTCCCCAGTTGTATATTGTGAGGTATCTTATTTCAGTAGATTAAGTGAGTGTGGGTTTATGTGAAACCTCTCACATAAAGGAACTTTTTACATGCATAAAAGTTGGTGTGGGGTGGGGGGTGAGGGTTGAATTGCCTTTGTTTCCTGAAGTTTCCAGTGTGTTTTGTTCAAAATAGTCCTTGAACAAATGAGGAATACTATTGACTTGTTTTGATGTTTTTTCCTAAATTCCAAGTTTCAATACATTCTGCATTCATTTTTCCAATAGATACTCCTGTCCTGCATTATTTTGGCCTCTTACTCTTTGTTTGCCTAAGTCCACTGGAGAATGAAATCACAAACCACTTCATTATTTTTGCCAAGAAAAATTTGTGAACTAGTGTGGTCCACAGAGTCATGAAGAGTTGGAGACTCTTAACAGCACTTTCATATAGTGAATTGAAATTTGCCTCTCTGTGTTATCTATTAGATATTTTATAAGTGCATATAGGCATCTGTTTATTTGTCCGTCTATCTATCTATCTATCTATCTATCTATCTGTCTATCTATCTATCCATGCAACCATCCATCCATAATTACATTGTTTATATTAGGGGAGAGAAGACAGGGTTATAGTTATTTGCCTAAAATATTTGGAGGGTATGTGAAGCAAATTCTTCCTGACCAAAGGGGATAGAACTAGCATTAATGAGTGGAACTTCCAAGGAAGCAAATTTTGGTTTACTGTGGGAAAGTGTTGTTGTGTCCAACTCTTCATGACCCCATCAACCATACTTGTCCTTAAATTTTTCTTGGCAAAGGTACTGGAGTGGTTTTCCATTTCCTTCTCCAGTGGATTAAGGCCCATAAACACAGATTAAGAGAATTGCCCAAGGTCACCAAGCCAGTAAGTGACTGAAACAAGATCTGACCCTAGGTCTAGCACCCCTGAGGCTTTAGCTGCCTCTAATAAGGAAGTGCTGCCTAATATTTAGCGTACAACTTTAGGTAAATAATCATAGCGCAGCCATCCCCTATGCCACCATTGGGTGCCATCCCCTGCAACTTCTTTTAGTTTTCAGTTGATCAAACCCCTTCAGACTGGGCCATGGAAAGATCTGCTACCCCTCAGGATTCTTTCCCCGATTCTCATGCCCAAATAGCCTGCTTAACTGTCCTGTCTATCACCAGCTATATTTATCTGGATATGATGGGAAGACTACTAGACCTTGATATCTGCCTTGCCAGTACATCTCATAGTCTTCTAGACCTTACACTCTACCTGCTCTTACAGACTCCAGACTCAATTCCACTTTGCTCACCTTAAGGATCCTAGCTGTTGTCAGCCTTACCACTGTACCCCATGAATTTCAGTTTTTTCCCCTTTACCTTGTAGGTAGACTTTGATATAAATGGTGTCTCCTGCAATTAGAATGCTGTAAGGTTTCAATTTTTTTTATGTACATACATTATCTTGTATGTGTCCTAACAAACCTGTGAATTTAGACATTGTTGTTCTCATTTTACAGATGTAGAAATAGGTTTAGGAGGTAAAGTGACTACTAGCCTATGATCCTAGCTAACCCAGCATGGAACACATAGCTCCTCAATATATTTGCTACCAGAATTTACTAAGTTATTAAAAATTTAATATTCAATACAAAGCACTTATAGTCCCTCAAGCTATAGTGTCATATACAACACAACCTTTTTTTTTCAAATATGAACACAAAATTGTTATAAACTACAGGGTTTGGCAACTGATAGAACATTTAGGATTATCAAAAAGTCAAGAATGATACTGAAATTGCATCCTTAGGTAACTGGAAGAATGTTGGTGTCCTACTAGGAAAATTTTGAAAGGGGCAGGAGTTAAAATGAGGAAATGATTAATTCTATTTTGGACATGATGTGTTTGTGATGTTTCCAAGAAACCCATTTCAAAAATACCTAAAAGCAGTGGGTAAAATAGGAGCTGAGAAAAGATTAGCTTGGCCTTAAAATTGTGAGTTATTGTTGTTGAGTCATGCTCATTCTTCATGACCCCATTTGGGGTCTTCTTGGCAGAAATACTGGAGTGGATAGCCTTTACCTTCTGCACATTGTACATATGAGGAACTGAGACAAAATGGGTTTTAGTGACTTACCTAGGGTCATACAGCTAGGAAGGAGGCAGATTTAAACTCAGGAGGATGAATCTTCCTGAATTTAGGCCTACCTCAGTATCCATTATACCACCTGAGTGCCCCACCCTTCTTCATGAGATCTACTGTAGCCTTCACTTTACCTCATCTGAAATACTTCCCATATCTTCCCTTTTTGAATTCTCTGTATCTTTCAAAACCCTAGTTTACATCCCACTCATGCAAAGAATTCTTTAACTACTACAGGGCAATCTCCCTTTTGACTTAGAATCTCTTCCATGATATCTCTTGCAAATAGTCATCTAGCCCTTTTTGAAGATCTCCCTTAATGTGGAAGCCAAAAGTGCTTATTTTGTACAACACACTGCCAGGGAGAGTGTCAGTCTGGGTAAAGTCTCAGGGTCAAAGCACAGGTCAGTGGAATGACAGGTGCTTTCCAGAAATATGGTAGTATTTCTATATAGTATAATTGCTATTACCAAATAAAGAGATGGAAAGAATTGATTCTTCATAATTTCATGTTAATATCTGTCTGACCTTTAATGAAAAACTAGAAGGCTTTTTATCTTTGTACATATAGAATATCCTTTAACATTTCTTTTTCTGTTCCTGCTAAAACTGTTGAACTTCCCTTCTTTTCTATTACTAATTACTACACTAGGATATTTGTAAATAGTAATTTTCTATTTTGTGATAAGACTATTGCTCCTCCCAGATTCATTCAGGGACAACTCAAATTCTAGGTTGTAGTACAGTTCTATTACATTAATTACCCAGAAGTAGGAGACTTGTCTTTTATATAGAACATTTCAGTTTGTATATAGTGTTTTAGTAATCAACAGTAATATGAGAAAAAACAAAGAGAAAGGGAACTCTAGAGGAGTATATTTTATCATAGTCTTACTTGAAGGGGTTATCATCATTTTAGTAACAATTCTTTTGTAAATATTTTCATTTATTATCTTGTGATTTTCTTAAAAAATATATGTATATAGTGAAGCTTTATGTTTTTAAAAATGGCAAATGTAAAAAGGTCAAGTACTGTTAAGGAAGGAAACAGCACCTATGATTTATGACAGTTCAGTCATGGAGCTGAGCACTTGACAGCCTCCCTAGGAAAGCATGTGGTTATCCATCCCCCCCTTCTTTTTTTTTTTTTCATTTTTAAAAGAAAGATTTTATTTATTTTGAATTTTGCAATTTTCCCCCAATCTTGCTTCCCTCCCCTCCCCACCCCAGAAGGCAGTTTGTTAGTCTTTACATTGTTTCCATGGTATACACTGATCTAAGTTGAATATGATGAGAGAGAAATCATATCCTTAAGGAAGAAAAATAAAGTTATAAGAAATAGCAAAATTACATAATAAGATAACTTTTTTTTTAAAATTAAAGGTAATAGTTTTTGGTCTTTGTTCAAACTCCACAGTTATTACTCTGGATACAGATGGTGTTCTTCATCGCAGAGAGCCCAAATTTGTGACTGTATGTTGCACAGTTGTTGGAATAAGCAAGTCCATTAAAGTTGACCATCACCCCCTTGTTGCTGTTAGGGTGTACAATGTTCTTCTGGTTGTCTTTCAGCATCAGTTCATGCAAATCCTTCCAGGCTTCCCTGAATTCCTATCCCTCCTGGTTTCTAATAGAACAATAGTGTTCCATGACATACATTCCCCAATTGAAGGACATTCACTTAATTTCCAATTCTTTACCACCAGAAACAGGGCTGCTATGAATATTTTTGTACAAGTGTTGTTTTTTACCCTTTCTCATAGTCTCTTCAAAGTATAGACCCAGTTGGGCGTAATTCCAAATTTCTCTCCAGAAAGGTTCGATGAGTTCACAGCTCCACCAACAATACATTAGTTTCCCAGATTTCCCACAACCCTTCCAACATTTCTCATTGTCCTTTCTGGTCAGATTGGACAGTCTGAGATGCTTTAATTTGCATTTCTCTAATAAATAGTGATTTAGAGTAATTTTTCATATGACCATGGATCACTTTGATTTCTTCATCTGTAAATTACCTTTGCATATCCTTTGACCATTTGTCAATTGGGGAATGGCTTGTTCTCACCATATCTTAAAACACAATAGCATTCCATCAAAAACTGTATACTACAACTTGTTTA